>NW_028258467.1:5773157-6092323 GCF_053883595.1 Heterocephalus glaber | reverse complement strand
AATCCATGCAATTAGGAATGAAAAGGGTGAAATTACAACATACCCAGCAGAAATCCAGAGGATCATCAATACCTACTTCCAGAATCTATACGCCAATAAGATGGACAACACAGAAGAAATGGACAGATTCCTAGATACATATGAATTACCAAAGTTGAACCAAGAAGACCTAAAAATTCTGAACAACCCAATATCAACCAATGAAATTGAAAATGTAATTAAAAACTTATCAACTAAGAAAAGCCCGGGCCCTGATGGCTTCACTGCTGAATTCTACAAGATATTTAGAGAGGAACTGCTCCCACTACTGTTTAAACTCTTCAATGAAATTGAAAGAGAAGCAATACTCCCAAATTCATTCCTGGAAGCAAGCATCACCTTGATCCCCAAAGCAGAGAAAGACCCAACTGAAAAAGAGAACTGTAGGCCAATCTCACTAATGAACATAGATGCAAAAATCCTTAATAAGATAATGGAAAACAGAATGCAGAGGATCATCAAGAAGATCATACACCCTGATCAAGTGGGATTCATCCCAGGGATGCACAGATGGTTCAATATACAAAAATCGATTAATGTAATACACTATATCAATAGAGCCAAGGACAAAAACCATATGATTATCTCCATAGATGCAGAAAAAGCATTTGACAAAATCCAACATGCATTTATGATAAAAACCCTACAAAAAATTGGAATAGATGATCTCTACCTCAAACTGATAGAAGCCATCTATGAAAAACCAACAGCCAATATCATACTAAATGGTCAAAAACTGAAATCCTTCACACTAAAATCAGGAACGAGACAAGGATGTCCAGTATCACCACTCTTGTTCAATATAGTTCTGGAAACATTAGACACGGCAATTAGACAAGAGAAAGAAATAAAAGGAATAAAGATAGGAAATGAAGAGGTCAAATTGCCATTATTTGCAGATGACATGATACTCTATATAGAAGACCCCAAGAACTCCACCAAAAGTCTTCTAGACTTAATAACCAAATTCAGTCAAGTAGCTGGTTACAAGGTCAACACACAAAAATCAATAGCTTTCCTCTACACAAATGACAGACTCACTGAGACAGAAATAGCGCAAATAATTCCTTTCACAATAGCATCCAAAAAACTGAAATACCTAGGAATCATCCTAACAAAAGAAATCAAAGACCTCTTCTCTGAAAACTATGGCACTCTGAAAAGAGAGATTGAAGATGATATCAGAAAATGGACAGACATCCCCTGCTCCTGGGTAGGAAGGATTAATATAGTGAAAATGGCCATACTTCCAAAACTGCTATATAGATTTAATGCAATTCCAATCAAGATCCCAGCAGCATACTTCATAGACCTCGAGAAAAAAATCCAAAAATTCATTTGGAGCAAGAAGAGACCCAGAATAGCAAAAGCAATTCTAGGTAACAGAGACATGGCAGGGGGTATCACAATCCACAACCTGCAACTATACCACAAAGCTACTGTGATAAAAACAGCATGGTACTGGCAAAGAAACAGACCTGAGGACCAGTGGAACAGATTAGAAGAGCAGAAACAACGCCAGACACACTCAGCCACCTCATCTTCAACAAAGGATCCAAACACCCTCACTGGAGGAAAGATAGCCTCTTTAATAAATGGTGCTGGAAAAATTGGGCTTCAACTTGCCAAAGATTAAAACTAGACCTGTATCTCTCACCATGCACTAAACTAAAATCAAAATGGATTAAAGATCTAAATATTAAAATAGAAACTCTGAACCAGTTGGAACAGAGGTTAGGTAGAACCCTTGAAGACATCGGTGTAGGAAAAGATTTTATGAACAAAACCTCAGTTGCCCATGAACTAGCACAAACAATCAACAAGTGGGACCTCTTCTTATTAAAAAGCTTCTGCACAGCAAGAGAAACCACCAGCAGTGTGAAGAGACAACCCACAATGTGGGAAAAAATCTTCACCTGCTCTTCCTCAGACAAAGGTCTACTATCTCGAATCTATAAAGAACTTAAAAAGATCAGACCTCCCAAATTTAAAGACCCAATCCAAAAATGGGCATCTGAAATGAACAGACATTTCTCAGACAAAGAAGTAGAAATAGCAAATAAATACATGAAAAAATGTTCAACATCACTAGTCATTTGAGAGATGCAAATGAAAACAACGCTGAGATTCCACTTCACTCCAGAAAGAATGGCTGCTATCATGAAATCAACCAATAACAAATGCTGGCAGGGCTGTGGGGAAAGAGGAACCCTGCTCCACTGCTGGTGGGAGTGTAGACTGGTGCAAGCACTGTGGAAATCAGTATGGAGATACCTCAAAGAACTAGGACTGGAAGTCCCATTTGACCCCGCTATTCCACTGCTGGGGATCTTCCCCAAAGAATTAAAAGAATCATACCACAGTGATATATGTGTACCCATGTTCATAGCAGCACAATTTGTAATAGCTAAAACTTGGAAACAGCCCAAATGCCCATCAACTGGAGACTGGATAAAGAAAATGTGATTTTTTTAATATAAAATGGAGTACTACTCAGCCCTAAAAAATGAGAAATTAGAGACATTTATAGCTAAGTGGATGCACATTGAGGCCATACTCTTAAGTGAAATAAATAGGACACACATGTGTAAATACCGAATAGTTTCTCTGGTGTGAGAAACTGAACGTGTAAATAAGGTCTAAATGTATAATAGGTTATGTGAAATAGGAAGAAAAAGGGCAAAGGGGAAGGAAGTGGGAGGGCTAAGGGAAAGGATAGAAGGGAATGGGATTAATATGAGAAAATGGAAAAATAGGAACAAAATCTTTGTAAATAGGGAGGACTGGAGGGTTTGAAGGGAGGGCTGGGCAAGGGTGAAAAATAAGAACCAAGAGAGACTATGTAAAGGTGCAAATTTCCAATGATGAATGTCATTATATTGTATACCTAAAATGTACCAATGATTAGAATGAATAATCGATAATGTAAAATAGGAAGAAAAGGTCCAAAAGGGTAGGGGTAGTGGGAGGGGCAGGGGAAAGGAAAGAAAGGAAAGGAAAAAATGATGAGAAATGGAAAAAATGGAAATAAAGTCTTTGTAAATAGGGAAGGGTGGAGGGCGTGAAGGGAGGGCTAGGAATGGGGAAAAAATAAGAAGCAAGATGCATTATGTAAAGGTACAATTCCCAATGAGAAATGTAATTGTGTTGTATACCTACCATGTACCAATAAAAGAATTTAATACAAAATAAATAAAGAAAGAAAAAGAGGTTGGCCATAAGCTGCACAAGTCCCAAGCGCCCTTGTGAGGTTTGGATACTTGTTGTTGGCTGTTCACAAGGCCTTTTTTTCTGAGGGCGTCTATGTTAATCTCACTCTGAGGAGGAAATATTTGATCACTGCAGATGTAATTAGTTAAGATGACCCAGCTATTTCCCTTCTAGATATCTTCCCGAAAGAGTTAAAGACATCATATCACAGTGATACATGCATACCCATGTTTATAGCAGCACAACTCATTATAGCTAAATCTTAGAAGCAGCCTACATGTCCATCAACAGAAGAATGGACAAAGAAAATGTAGTATTTATACACAATGGAATACTACTCTGTTGTAAAGAAGGATAAGTCATTTGAGTCATTTGTGGGAAAATGGGTGTCCCTTGAGACCATAATGTTAAGTGAAGTAAATCAGACACATAAGCCTAAATATCACCTGACTTCTCTTACATGAGAAACCCAATATATAAATAAAGTGCAAAATTTAAAAAAGACAATAGAAAAGATAGAGAGAAAAAAGTTATTGTAACCCAACATGCACAGTGTATCTAAAAGTGAACCTTGATTTAATAGAATTGTTTTATGTTTTACATCTTTTGGGGCCTTTTAGTCTGGCTGTAATTTGTGTTTATAATTTACTGTACTTTTTAATCAGAAACTCCTGAGCTCAAGAGATCTCCTGCCTCAGCCTGCCTCCAAGGTCACTGGATTGAAGATCACAGGGTTTAACACAGGCACACTGAGAGTATTCCTCTATGGCCATCCAGAACAAGACCGAGTGGTGGGACAATGGGGCTTTTCCCCTCTGGCTCACAGCACAAGACAGGTGCCGTCAGCCACCCTGGGAGGGTGTCCAAGGGCTGCCACTCATTCCTAAGCATGAAGGATGACGCTTAGAAGCTGTGTGACTTTGGGCAAGGTACTTCACTTCTCTTAGCATCTGTTTCCCTAAATGTGAAACAGGGATAATGATGATGTGCTTACTTAACAGCTTTGATGTGAGGATTAAATAAAATAAGCATAAACCACAGAAGGCACAGAGTAAAACTCAATAAATTTAATTTGGTATTTAATCTGGTATTACCGACTGGCCAGTCTCCATGAGGGCAGAGACTGGCAGGATCCTGCTGTGTACTTCCAGGGCTTACCAGATGTCTGGACCCAGGTGGACTTTGATAAATGGTTGTGTATACACCTGCCTCAGGCTCAGCATAAAAGTTCTTTATCTTCAGACGTGAATAGCTGTGCTGAGAACACGAACTAGAGGGGATTCCAGAGGCCATGCATTACCACATGCAAAGCTGAGCTGTGTGTGTAAGCCTCACCCCCAAAACCTGCTGCCAGATATGTATTCTGTCTGTGCTCTCTCCCCTTTGCCCCATTTTCATCCCAACCTGGGGATGGAATCCAGGGCCCCTGGAAAAGTGATTGACCACTGAGCTACCTCCTCAGCCCTTTCAAATTTTTATTTTGAGACAAGATCTCACTAAGTTGCTCTGGCTGACCTTGAACTTGTGATCCTCCTGCCTCAGCCTCCCAAGGACCTGGGATTACAGTCATGCACCACCATGCTTAGCTAAAGCTAGCTTTTTAGGAAGAACCTCTTTCTCTTCCCCAAGCCACCATCTTCCACTCTAAATCTGTCCTTGGTCCTGGTGTCTCACCTCTGCACTCCAAGCTTGTGACAAGCATGTCACACTGCAAGGTGGCAAAATGCAGCAGCTCAGAATTCAAGCTGTGGGTTTAGTCCCAGAACAGGCTGCCAGCCTGCTGCATCCTTTCTAGTTGTGTCACCAGGGCCATGACTTTCCCTCCGTGCCTGGGTCTCCACATCTGTAGAATGAAGATTGTTACAGTCACTGCTTCATGAGACCATGGGGATTAGCTAGAAAGATGCATAGAAGGTGCTTAGAACTAAGTGCTCCCCAAAAAGTCTGTCTTCCTTACTAAGGGGGGCTGAATCGTCTTAGCATGGACCCTGCACTCCAACAGAAAGAACACCCCGTCATGACAAACATGCCCCATTCTGCACTGTCCTATGTGGAAGCCACAGCTACATTAGGCTATGGGGCCCTTAAGATGTAGCTGGTGAGACCAAGAAAGAGATTTTTTTTATACTGGGGATTGAACCCAGGGCCTTCACACTCAGCTACATTCTCAGCCCTTTCTTATTTCTCATTTTGAGGCAGGGTGTGACCAAGTTGCTAAACTGCACAGGCTGGGCTTGGGTTTGCAATCCTCCTGCCTCAGCCTCCTAGATTATGGGATTATGGCTGTGCACCACTACACCCAGCTGAGGAAGTGGATTTCTAATTTCATTTTATTGTAATTAATTTTTCCTTAAATCTAAATAATGCCAATGGATAGGGGCCACCAAAGGGCCAGGGCTAGTGGTTCTAGAAGAATCATTCCTACAATGGGTTCATTTTTCCCCCTAACTATTGGATTCTAGACTCTCTTTTTTTTTTTTTTTTTTTTTTTTTGGTACCAGGGATTGAACTTGGGTCCTTGTGCTTTCGAGGCAGATGCCGGAACCACTGAGCTAAATCCCCGGCCTTGGATTCTAGATTCTTTCCTCTTCTGTCACATTTTTAAATTGTCAAGCTCAGACCATACAAATACATTCTGTCCTCCCAAAAAATATCATTTATAATACTTACAAAAGGCCAGGCACTGGTTCACATATATTCATTTATAACAACTCAAGTAGCTCCTATGATTGTGCCCATTTAAAAGATGAGTAAACCAAGGCAGAGTGGCACCATGACTTCTCAAAGTCACACAGCTAGTAGGAGGCAGGGCTGGGACTTGAACTCACTCTAGATACAGCAGCTGGCAAATCTTAATCATAATATAACAATACTTCTGTGTCTGAAACCCTAGCCCCAGGTTTGAGAGTGCATGTTGTGTTTGCCCAGGGGCCAGGCAGGCCTGGGTAGGCTTCCTTTATTCACTGTTCAAAGCCCAGGGCTGTGATCTCTTACTGTGGTAGTTGTTCCCTGGCATGAGGCTACTGGCAGGGAGCATTCCTCCTTCCTGTCATTTCTCTGATCCGTGGTTCTTGTCTTGCTGCTATCATTTGCAGGAATCAGTTTCCTACTGTTCCATTCATAATCAGAGTGCTTTTCCTCTTGGCTGAATTCCTAAGAGGCTGGGCAGAAAAAGACCTGATGCAGGGCCAGGCAACATATGACGCCCACTTGGCAAGTGAACATCACATTGTTTCACCTAGTTTGGCCATTGGCAGTTTCTGATATGGGGCAAGGCCACCAGCCGGCTCCCCAAGGAAGTGTCAGGAAAGCCATTCAGAGGGAGCAAAGCTGCAGCCTCCAGAACAGGGCTCTAGACAGGTGGCCCAGGGCCTTCAAGGGCAGAGCCACATGGCCAGGTTTTCAATGCATGTTCTCAGTCATTTAACACAACCAGTGGCTGAGGTACTGTACCAGCTGTCCATGCTGTCCTCAGAGAGAGGCAGGCTGCCATGGCTTTGAGCCCCAGGAAAGCTCATCAACTCCAGGGCCGTTTTAAAAGATGAGGCAAAGAGCCCCCAGAGGAGGAGTGAAAAGGCAGTGGAAAGGCTGTCATGGCTAGCAGGGGTCTCTAACAGGACCTTATTGGGCTACTACTGGGGGGATCCTAAGAGAGGGTGAGGAGGGCAGACTCCTAGACTCTCCCAGAAAAACCCTCCCAAACACTCGAAAATTGTGAGCAAGGAGGACCAGGAACTTCTGCCTACAAGAACATTAATGGCAAGATACCTCATCCCAGTAGTAGCCCAAGCCATATCTGCATTAGGCAACCTGGATGTTCTAAGAATAGCGACTTGACCTTGAAAAGGGCTGGAGTGGGGGACACAGAATCTTGGCTGACTGGCTTCCATTAACATCTCCTCTGGAGCACAAAGAAGCAAGGAAAACCAAATTTAACTTCAAATTTCAGAAATGTGGAGTCTATCTCTTCCCACTCTTCATTCCCTAGAATAGCTAACTTGCGCTTAACCACACCGACTTCCCCTACATACATCAACTGTTCATGGGCCTCGCTAAAACATATATGCCTTGTGACATGAATTGTCACCCACAGGAGGAAACCAGGCAAAATGCAAAGCTAGAGTCAAACTTTCCTCAAATTATTGGTTCTAAAGAGTTTGATGGACTCTGTACAAGAGCTAGGATTTGCCTGTACAAGCATCAGCCCGTGTCTTAAAGAAGCAACTTAAGAGTAATGGCTTCACCGATGCAGCCCTACACTAAGGAAGAATAATGAACCTAATAAAACGAGCGATTTTCCAATTGCTATTGCTGCTGGAAACACTGATTATGCTAATTAAAGGGTAGAATAGTAAATACCCACTCTTTTGCATCCAATTAAGTGCTCAGATTATTTCTCAAAAGTATTTGTTGGAAAATAGCACTTTTGATTATCATGGCTCCCAAATAAACAGAGTCAAGTGTGGTGTGTGCATGTACATAGTAGTGTCCACCTGCTTCTCTCTGGAGTTCAGTGCACATAACAACAGGGTTCCTAAAATTCCTATGAGACTGAATAAGAAAAAAAAATCACAGTTTCCTAAGACACAGTGTGGGTATCTTTGGACAAGCTGTGTGTTGAGAACAAAACATAAGGAAACAATTTCAAGTTGGGAACGTCTGTAATTTAATGTGCAAACATCAGGAACTGAACTGGATTTCAGACCCACCCAAGTCCCTAGTAATGTCAATGTCAGCTGACTCGAAATAATAAAGTAGCCAATAGTCCAAAATGTTAGAAGTTCCTTTCTTCTAGTCAGTTCCATATTAGGGCAAAGTCAATTTACATGTAAGTTAAACCAAGTACCACTGCTAAGAACTGAGAATTATGGCTAATGCCAATCAGAAATACAATAATAAATATTAGAGAATTTGAAGTTAAAGCAACCATAGCAATTCTATTATCAGAAGGGAAAATATGTTACTTGCAGAGGTTACAAATAAGCTACTACAACCCAAAAGAAAATAAATTCTGTAACTGTTTCTCTAGGTTCATTAGAAATGAGAATAGAATGAGTTTTCCACTCAAGAAGATGAGATCTGTGCATTCATTCATGCATTTGACCCATGCTCTGAGCTAGGCCTGACCTGATTCCCAGCACATGAGCCCTGCCACTCACATTCTTAAAAAGAGAACTAGGTAAACAAATAAACAAATTAAGACCATCTTAGGCTGAAGGATGTGCTTCAGAAAAAATAAAACTGGATCCCATTGGACAAAATGACTGCTGGGATGGGACAGACAATATCTTACCTGCCTGCTCATAGCCTTCCTAAAGATGGACACCCTCCCATTATCTGTAGAATCAACTATTTGCAGTTCAACAATATTTGGAAAAAGAACAACTGCACATGTACTGAACATGTACAGACTTTTTTCTTACCATTATTCCCCATTATGACTTGTATCTAGATGTCCTCATAAACCCTCATGTGGTCATAGGTGGGGCTTTTCAGAGATGGCTGGATCTAGAGTGTGATACTGGGATTAAGGGTGTGTAATTACTGAATTAGTCCACTGATTGGTCTAGCACAGTTCTAAGTGTGGCTAATGGAAAGCCCAACCCTTGCTGTGGGTGGCACCACCCAAAAGACTGGTAGCCTGGATGAGGTAAGAAGGGAGAGGCAGGCTTGCTGCTGCTGCTCACTGCTTCACTGTCTCCTGCCTGCTTTGCCATGGACTATTTTTCCTCTGTGATGGTCCTCTGCCATGACCCCCTGCCTTGGAGCCAACAGACTATGGACTGAAACCTCTACAAACTGTGAGCTGAAGCAAACTCTTCCTCCTTTAACTTTGGGTGTTGGGTATTTTGTCTCAGCAATGAGAAAAGTAACTAGACATTCCCTAAACAGTACAGTTTAGCAGCTATTTGCAAACATGTATGTCATATTAGGTATTGCAAGCAACCTAGAGATTATTTAAAGGATAGGGGAGAGTTGCATAGGTTACATGCAAATACATCACCTTCTGTGCAAGGGACTGAAGCATCAGTGGGTTTGAGTGGTCCTGGAACTAATCCTCAGACACGGAGGGTCAACTGTTATTTATGATTAAGTCTTCAGCTTTAGATCAAGGTGTCTAAAAGCAGAACCTGGGGTAGGGATTCCATGCATGGAATTCTGAGGGAGAGCTCTCAGGAGATGGATATGAGGAAACAAGACCACATGGGGGAAGGAGCTGAGTGAGCTGTGGTCCCTGCTGGAGACCCTCCCCACTCTGATCCCCCTGGGGCTCCAGAGCATGAACTGCACCACCCTGTTATCCCACCCCCAGCCAAAGAGCTGGCCTTTTGTCCCACTATGTTCGTGAGTGACTGGCCATGTGCTACTGGGGTGGTGGCATTTGCATATAGTTTTCCCTCGTCACCTGTTCCCCAAACCAGATGGCCATAGTCCCACCACCACAGCCCCTACCCCTTGGTCTGCTAATACAAATGAACTTCAGGGTGTTTCCAGAACATCCAAATCCAAGTAAAATGGGAAGTAACCCACAACAGCTCTCAAATGAATGGCTTAGCTCAGGAAAGTATTTGCATACCTAGCAAGCAGGTCACTCATTCACAGAATCAGAGTCTCCAGAGTGCCCATTGTGCACCAGAGCCTGGTTTCAGAACTGCTTTGCAACAAGATAAATTGTTAAGTGGTGTCCATGCACCCCATGGTTAACTCATTGGTAAGAATACATCCCCCCTTTTTTTCTTTTTCTGACAGCTTTACCCAAAATTCACCCAACCACCACGTTTCTCCCAAGGGATAGGTCACTTAAGGATATTTTCATGATGTTACAATCACTTCCATTGTTAATATAGCCTCATTTCTGGTCTAAGAACTTGGTCCTGCTCATTGAAAAACCTTAACCTCATATCCAATTCCAAATTCTCCTCCCACCTCACTTTCCTCCCCAGCATCCTAGTCACAGACCCTCTGGAGGCCCAGAAGTCTATAGTAGGAGTGCTCTTGGAAACGTCTCTTCCATGCAAACCTACCCTACTCTGTTTTCTGCTTTACCTCCTGGGGAGGGTAACAGAGATATATCCCCTATGGCAGCCTGTGGGGCTCTTTTCCTGTTGGCTGTCATCTGCTGCCATATCTTACTGTCCATGACCTGTCATCAGGGCAAAGGTCATCAGGTCCCACTGACCAAGGTCTAAGTTCTGAGCAGTGATCCTGTTTCCTGATGATCCCTTGCAAGATTCTGCCATGTTTCATGGCTGTCAGCAACTCAACTTGGATGTAGAGACCCAATGCCCCATGCTGTGGCCATTTCTGCCTGGATTGAAGCCCCCTGCTCTCATTTTCCCTCTCTGGGGACTGCAGGAATGTCACAGTTCTATCACTAACACCTCTCGGGAAACAGAAACTACAGCAACTAACCCTGCCTCTGTTCACTCAAGCACAACATCTCACTCAGAGCAGGACACACAAAAGCTGCACTCGGTGAACATGCACTGATGGGCTTCCATGCATGCCAGAAGGAAGTGTCACCCCACCTTACACAGGAGGACACTCAGGTGAAGAGGATATCAGAACCTGCACCTAACTGTAGAGAAATGTCGAGCTAGGCAGTCTGACATCAGAGCATGCTGCAGCCACCATCTCCTTATCCTCAGTTTGTCAGTCCACTAACTAAGCAGGTGTCTGTATAGGGAATGAGATGTCAGGCTCCTGTTCTTGCAGAAACTCCCAAATTTTCCAAGAGATTTTCTTGGAGTCCTCTACATTGTATATGAGAATGAGTAGGGCAGCCTCTCCTCTCAGCAGGAAAAGACCCAAGATCTCATCACATTGGCTCTGATGGGGACATGGCTCCAAGCCTGAACCAGTTGTTGTGGGCAAAGGATGCACTGTCCTCTGATTGGCAGGCCAGAACCACATCCCACCTCAGATCCCAGGGTGATATCAACCTGTTCCAAAACATGGAGCAAGGGTAGGCACATGGGTGGACCTAGGTGGAGGCCAGGCATGGACCAAGACTCCAGACAAGTCAGAGTGCTCTGACCCCAAAGCAAGGAGTGGTTCTGGGTGGGTTCTATGGTTAGGCTCTGTCCCCATAATGGTGCCTGTGCTAGAAGCTTGGTCCCCAGTATGGCAGTGTTGAAAAGAGGTGGTCCTTCAAGAGGTGTGGCCTATTGAGAAGTGATTTGGCTATAGAGAGCACTGCACTGGAAATGGACTAATTCTGGGCTCCATTAGTTCACAGGTGAGTTGTTTTAAAAGGAAGCCTGGCCCTTCCTCACTCTCTGACCTCCTGTCCTTCCATGTGATCTCTTCCACAAACATTCCCATCATAACGTCCTCCCCATGTTGTGATACAGTCAGGGGAGCCCTTGCCAGAACCAGTACCATGCTCTTTGGACTTTGAGCCTCCAAAACTGTGAGCTAAGTAAATCTCTTCTCTTTATACATTACCCAGCCTTGAGTATCTTATTAGAGCAACAGAAAACATACTAAGACAACAAGGAAACATGCTAATCATCCACAACACAGAGCAGAGAAGGCTTGTGGTAGCTTGTCCTAGCTGGAAGCAAAGAAAAGAATTCTTTCTGCCTGCACTTTTTCTTAAAGTTGTCTGCTCTAATACTCACAAAGATCTCTTCAACTTTTTGGCATTTGACAGATAGAAATGCCAAGGCACTAAGAGATTTAAAAACTCAATGTTACCAGCTTAGAAACTACCATTTTCTGCCATTCTAAAGAACTCTTTTTTTGCCATCTCTGAAGCTGGAATGTATCCTATAGTCACTGGATTGTCATGGTTTCATTGGCAGCATTTTTTTCTGAGTAGCACACAGAATAATAGCACCTCTGGCAATGAACAGTTTTAGATTCTCTGAGAAGAGAATCAAATCCAATCCAGTCTGACTGCAAAGAATATGTTTTCTCTGCCTCTGGGCAGGGATGTAGACAGAGGGGTTCGTCTTATTTCAAGAAAGATAGGAGAAATGGCCCTAATAGAATTCTCTTCTTGCTCTTACAGGGCAAGAAAATGATGTAATTCCACTATCCCAGAGGGAGATGTCACATACAAAAGTGAGTCCATGCAGTGGGCTCTGATGGCGTCCTATACACACTCAGACAGCAAGGAGACAGGATGGAAGGAGAACACTGATGTCATCATGAACTGGTTTGCTTAGGAAAATTTTGACTTGTGACTCTGTACTATGGGGAGCCAGATAACATGGGACACCAACTCAGGACTGAGACAGAGTAATGCAGAAGGCTTAAACATTTAGGCCTTTAAGCCTTAAAAATTCTCACTGGCCCTTATTTTGTTCCTATTCACCCAGAAACAGGCAAATCCACAACCTCTCCCAATGAGTAATACTTTATATAATCACAATGTAAGCCACCACAAAATATATATGTATATCCTGTTAGCTTTAGTATTCACAATATGTATTCTGTTATGTCCTCTCTGTTAGCCTTAAAAATGTATCCAGTTAGCCTCAAACTTCAATGTATATCTTGATATGTCCTTTCTGTTAGCCTTGAAAATGTATCCGGTGAGCCTCAACATTCACAATATGTATCCTGTTGTGTTTTGCTATGTGAATATCCTGTTCTAAAGAAAGCCTCAACCTCAAGACAGTTACATTATCACTCATCCCAAGCCCACTCCAACTTAAACTACTGTATAAAACTACCCCATTTTTTAATTTCAGGCCCCAGGTCTTTACAGAGTACCTAGCTCCACTGGGCCGGCCAGTCAAAAAAAGCTTTCCTCCTTCTCTTTTGAGTGAGTTTGTCTCTCCCGGACCAGATTTCCTACAACAATAGAACAGGAAGGTGATGATTCAGTAAATACACAGGACTATCAGGTACCTGGTGACAGTCAGTCATGTAGATGCACAGCTTCATAGGGCACCTAAACATCATCATATCAGACCATGGCATGACCACCAGGAAAAAGAAGCCCAGTGTCAATGAGATTCTCTTGTCAAACTACATCAGGTTCAGGAACTTGGTCAAGTTTGACATGGTAGACTATGGTAGCTTTGGAGTGCTCCTACCCAAACCAGGGCAAGAGGACACTGGTACCAGGTGCTGAAGGATACATACCCTTACCTCAACACCTACAGAAAGGAGGAATTTCCAGAACACTTTCATCTTGCTAAATGCAAGTAGATGCTGCCAATAGTGATGGATACTGACTCTGGTTATAAACATCAGTGGGGTTAGACTCTAGCATGAAGTTATCTTGGATGTGGGAAAAAAAACACCAGAAAGAAACAGTAAAACATAAAGGCAGACACTATGAGTTACAACTTACTGGTTCCCAAGTGTTCTCCTACTTCTGCCCCACATCTCACCCAACCAATACTGTCCTGAGTTACTATTTTTCAATAGTGTACCAAAAAGAAAAAAAAAGAAAATGTTTTTCAATAGTAATGACCAACAACTTTATTTATCAATACTGTGCTGGGCCTGGCACTAAAAATGCAACAGAGGGGCCGGGGATTTAGCTCAGTGGTTCTGCCGCCTGCCTCACAAGTACAAGGACCCGAGTTCTATCCCCTGTACAAAAAGCAAACAAACAAAAATGCAACAGGGATTATTACATTCTTGTCTTCCAAAAAATCCCTATGAAATAAATGCTTTCAGTCCCTTCATTTTAGTGAAGAAGACACCCAGAGAGAAGTGACTTGAGTTTTAAAGTGTAACATTGAACTCTGACCCCAAGCTTGCATGCTCAATCATGCTGTGCATGTCACCAATAGATTCACCCCCAAATTCATCCCCACAGATCCTCATTTGCCCCATCAAAAAGTAAGCAAGTCTGTCTACATAAAAACTTACAAATGCTCACAACAGCATCATTCATTATAGTCAAAAGGTGGGAGTCAGGTGTGGTAGTGCACACTTGTAATCCCAGGTGAAAAGTGACATGGGAGCATTTAATGGGATGAGAGTGTTCCCTCTTTGACTAACAAAATAGTTTAAGGGTACAGGGGTCAGTCTGATTTCTCTCCAGAATTGATCAAGAGGCAGAAATTCCTCTTGGTCTCAATGCTTGTGTTAGTCAGCTCTCTGTTGCTATGGCAAAATAGCTGAGATAAACAAGTTCTATGGAGAGAAGGTTTATTTTGGCTCACAGTTTTGGAGGTTTTGATCCATCAGCCATTCCATTGCTTTTGAGCCTGTGGCATGACAGACCATTAAGGCAAAGAGTACAAAGGGGAACAAAGCTGCTCTGATAGTAGGCAGGAAACAGAGAGGGACACAAGAATGGATCAGGCTCTCAATATCCCTTTCAAGGGCCAGGGATTTAGCTCAGTGGCACTTTGCCTGCCTCGAAAGTCCAAGGTCCTGAGTTTGATCCCCGGTATGTATGTATGTATGTATATGTGTGTGTGTGTGTGTGTGTGTGTGTGTGTGTATATATATATACATATATCTATCTATCTATCTATATATATACACACACATATATCCCTTTCAAAAGACCTAACTTCCTCCCACTAGGCCCCACCTCCTAAAGGGTCCCCTACTTTCCATTAATGCCACAGGCTGGAGTCCAAGCCTTCAATACAGGGGTATTTGGGGGAATTCAAGATTCAAACTGTAGCAGTGCTTCCCACTGAATATTCTTTGCCATGTTCCCATCCTCCTGCCTGCCTTGATGTGAAGGGGAAACGCACCTTGCTTGTGTCTCCTCAGGAACACGAGGCCATCCTTAGGGCACTGGTCCTAGAGGGGCTGTCCCATGGCCTCAAAGGCACGCGCGTGTATGTGTGTTTGTGTTTGTCTGTCTGTCTGTCTGACTTACTTGGAATTGGCCTGAGCTACATCCCCAGCCTTTTTTTAGTTTTTAAAACAGGATCTCACTAAATGACTAAGTTGTCCAGGCTGGGCTTGAACTCATGACCCTCTTGCCTCAGGCCCCAGAGTGTAGGGGTTAGAGGCGGGTACCAGCATGCATGCCTTAAGGGCATCTTTAACCAGTTAATGGAGCCCATGCTAAGCAGACAAGCACAGTCTGTATTCCCCAGGCCAAATATTAGACCAACTTATCAATGTACAGGGTAGCCAGCCCACCCACGGTCTCAGGTCCCTCCTGCCCCAGGCACCACCCATGGGGAGCCAGCCTGCTCCTCGAGCTTTCTCCACCCAGGTCACACATATGGGGAACCTAGACCTGCTACTTTGTTCTCCCTGAGCCAGGGGTGAATGAGGATGAATGACAGAGACACGGAGTCATTTTAACATATGGGCAGCCAGGAGCTTGTACTTCTAGTAGGCAAAGGAGCCCTCAGTGTCTGGCTCACCTTACCTTTATTCACCCAAACACAGGTACAAGCAATCAAAGTAAGATTCATCTGCTTTCCAAAGTCCATTAGTACCTGCTCAGGAAAACAACTTAACTTCAGCTGTTTTAAGTTTTCCCTAGAACCTGCAATATGCAATCACCCCTGAGTGCAGCCTTTCTCCTTTGTGCTCAAAGAGGAGGCCAATTAGGCCTCAATTCTCCTCTGACTCCCACTGCACACAGCATCACAGTTCTTATGTTAGAATATCTACCAGTCACAGGGGATTTAGCTCAGTGGTGCCACTGCCGCCTGCCTCACAAGCACAAGGTCCTGAGTTCGATCCCCTGGTACCAAAAAAAAAAAAAAGAATATTTACTGGTCTAAGGATAT
The DNA here is from genome assembly GCF_053883595.1 of Heterocephalus glaber. Classification (NCBI taxonomy): domain Eukaryota; kingdom Metazoa; phylum Chordata; class Mammalia; order Rodentia; family Bathyergidae; genus Heterocephalus; species Heterocephalus glaber. Next base: position 6,076,397 of record NW_028258467.1, on the reverse strand, counting down.
TCAAACAGTGCTTGACGTTACTTCATCATCTGAATGGGGAAGTGGACAGGAAAGCTATTTAGCATTTATTAAACAATTACATACCTAGAGTCTTAGCTCCTTCCTTCACCCCAAGGTGTATGTGTATGTGTGTGTGTGTGTGTGTGTGTGTGTGTGTGTGTGTGTGTGTGTATATATATATATATATTCATATTCTTTTGTACCAAAAAAACATAATTGTGGTTAGAACCAGAGTCTCAGGCTTCAATTACCTGATCCAGCACTTGCTACTGATTACTTAAATGTTTCTCAATCTCTATGCCTCAGTTTCCTTATTTGTAAAATAGAGAAAACAACCCTTGATGCTGCAAGGATTAGATGGCTTAATATGTATTGTAAAGCATGCAGAGTCAGGCATGGTGGTGCATGCCTGTAATCCCAGCACCCTGGGAGGCTGGGGCAGGAGGATCACAAGTTTGAGCTCAGCCTGGACAATTTAGCAACTTAGCAAGACCCTGTCTCAACATTTTAAAAGTGCTGAGGATGTAGCTCAGGTTCAATCCCCAGGACCAGAAGGGGTAAAAAAAAAAAAAAAAAAAAAAAAAAGAGTATTCAGAACAATCTGTGTTACACAGTAAGTGCTATACATTTGAGCTTACTGTTGTCAGGGTGGTGATTATCTTCTTGTGTTTCTAATGGGACACTTTCTTTATTCTCTTTCTTAAAGATCTTTCATCTCTTGGTATTCTCTGTCACTGCAAAGTGCAGTGTCCTCTAGTTCGTATTTTCACAGAGTCTGACAAGCATGATGTTAACTTAGGGACAGTTTTCTTTCAGGAGATTGGAATCTAAAAATGGCTCTTTTATCATTTTTTTCAGTGAATTATATTTCAACAAAGGAGATCATAGTTTTGAAAATACCTACATGGATATGAAGACCATATTCAGAGTGTCTGGGCCAGGTTTTAAGGAGAATCATCTGGTGGTAACTTGCAACTGCATCCATATCTATGCCCTGATGTGCAGGCTCCTGGGGATAGCTCTGTGGCAGTCACCAGGAGATGCTCCTGGACTTTCTTCCCCAGCCACCAGGTGAGACACAAAAGCAGCCTCCAGAAAATTGTCAGCATCGACAAATCTGCCCTGAGATAGAAAAAAACCAAAGAAGGGCCCCCTGAAGGGAGGAGGAATACCAAAAGAACACTCCTGTTTCCCAGTGGCTTTAGAGCCTGAGATAATCACAGCTCTCATCAGACAGTGAGGCGGTGGGGAATCCTTGGATTGCTGGTCATGTTTTCCTATAGACAGAGTCAGGGGATAATCCTTCTGGTCCCCAGGAAATTGTTTACAGTGTGCCCCAAGATGCCCCTTCTTGATAAAGAAGATCAGCCTCTCTTCAGTCACACAGACAGCTGCCCAACAGCATGGGAGCAAAACCCTCACTTCCACTCATTGCTGAAAAGAGAGATAGAGGATCTGAAATGAGATTGCTAATGCTTAAGACTCAAAAACCCTAAACCTGAGCCATATGAAGGAAGGGTATTCAGTGCCACCTTTCCTTTATGTTATCTGCAAACACTAGCCATTTTTCTTCTACAAGAGAGACTTAAATGCCGTTCAGTGATTTATCAAAAGTTTAAAGCAAGTTTGCTCAAAAAGGTACAAATCTCCTTTCTAAACCACCACCCATGGACTTCTTTATAACCCTATTGGAAGCAGCCTATTTGGCAGAAAACTAAGTGAACTAACAATTCACCAAATTATAGAGGATTGCTTTCTCTTTGAGATTTAGTTTTGCTGCAACTGTCTCACCATTACCCGTGCCAGGAGCCTGGGGAAGAAAGGTATGTGTCAGTCACTGGTAAGCAGGACATCTCACAAACCAATTTTCAGGAAAATTACTTTCAGTAAATTGGTCATTTGACAGAGTGGTCATTAGGCAAATGGGTCATTTGGAGAAGAGGTCATTTAGTAAATTGGCTTTCAACAACTCGCCCTCTGAGAGTTCTCTGCAAGGAGCACTTTCTTGGGGTAAATGTACATTTCATTTCCATAATTAATATTCACTTGTGCCTTGATGGGAAACTTCCCAGGGACAAAGAGCAGGCAGAATAACATTTTACTCATCAGACAATTAAAACTGATTTTTTTTTAACAGGATCAGAGACTCGGAGAGAATCTGCTTTCCGTAACACAGGAATTGGACTCAGTGTCATCATAAAAGGTCTCACGGTTCTGTTTGTTGCCAATGTGACAAACACAACCATTCAATGGAAAAAGAAGCCAGTGGTCTTTGAGCTTCCTGTGGTTGATTACCATGCATTGAAATCACCCACTGCAACTATGTCCTGTATGCCACTAGGGGGAAGCACTGGGAGAACCCAGCAGCCTGGGCCAGCTTGCCAGCCTGGCGACATGTACCTGCTACAGGGTCCTGTGCTTAGAAAAGTCCCCAGACGGGTTTACTAATCTCTCGTCACCATTTAAAAATTTCTGGTTCTTTAACAAAAAGGCCTACATTTTAATGTGTGCTGGATCCCAAAAATTATGTAGCCAGTTTTGTTTCCCACGGCTTTGGTAACCAGGTGGCTTATCACAACAGAAATTTATTGTCTCAGAAACATGGAGGTGGAAATCCAAAATCAAAGTAGCAACTTTGCTTCTAGCTCCTGGTGTCCTTGGCTTTCTTGGTTTGTAGCTGCATTACTCCAGATTCTACCTCCAAGATCACAGGGTCATTTCTTGTGTCTTTGATTTCACATAGCATGCTCCCCTCTTAAAAAGACACCAGACAGCCAGGCATGGTGAGACATGCCTCAGATAACAGCTATGCAGGAAGCTGAGGCAGGAGGATCACAAGTTTGAGCCCAAGCCTAGGCAACTTAATGAGACCTCATCTCAAAATAAAAAATTAAAAAGGGTTGGGGATATAGCTCAGCATTCCCAGTACCACCCTCCAAAAAAGACACCAGAGATTGGATTTAGGCCTTCCTCTAATCTAATATGGCTTCATCTTAACTTGATTACATCTGCAAAGATCCTATTTCCAAATAAGTTGACATTCCTAGGTACTAGGGGTTAGGCCTTCCAGCTAATCTTCTTAGGGGATATAATCCAACCCTTAACATTGGTCCTGCCACCAACCGAAGTATTATATGGTTCTGGTGCATCTCCTTCTGTGTGTCAATAGTTAAATCGTCAAGATTGAGCCTCCTGTATTCCAAATTACACCCAGCCTTGACCGCACTTTAACATAGCACCTGTCCTGACGGGGGTGGAGGGGGTGTGCTGAACACTGGAAACAGCCTAAAGAAAGTTGGAACTTTACTTAACCTTAAATTCCATTATAGAGTCCACATTTAATGCAATTTATATTTGAACTATAAAAATTTTCTATAAGTTGAAACATGACCTATAAAGGTTGCTACACCCTGAAGCAACATTTTAGAAAAAAACCAATTGGTCCTTTTTTACAGAAACCATTAGCCACAGGAGAGATAAAAGAAAAACTTCACTGTACTGATTGAACTACCATGCCTACAGCATTAGTTTCTAAAAGGCAACTATTCCATACAGCTAAAATATATTAGGTTATTATTATATTATAGAAATCCTCCAATCTGGGATTTGAATCTTTCATCTAGTTTAAGTACATACTCCCTCTTGTACCAAGTAGGACCACAAGATAGTATGTCCTATGCCTCTGTCCAAATCAACACCAGCTGGACTTGTTATTTATATTTTAGGCAGGAATCCAATCACTTACACCTGTAAACCCACGGGACATTAAAATTTCCTTCAGTGCCTTGACCCATCCAGATTCAGATCTAAGACAGGTGACCTTTGTTTCTCTGAGAGCCCACACTACAAGATAAGGTGTCCTCTGTGTCCAGGTCAGTTCTGTGGTTCATGCAGGGTCATTTCTCATCAGCTGCTCCCTGTGGCATCAGGAAAGGCTGGACCAGTCCAAGTTTATTAATATCTTAGAACATCATATAGTCCTGCTATAGCACCAACTGTACATCCCTTTTTGTTCCAGACAGAGATGGTAATTAATAACAAATATATGACTTAATAGAAGCCCGGGATTTATGAGTGTACCTAACCCATTTCCATTGGTTTGCATTATCTACTGCAGGCAGAGAGCCGATCAAAACAGCAAGAGCAAGCCAGTGCTCCTGCCGCAGCTCTGAAACCAGCCTTCCTTGACCCTCAAGGCCCAGCCCTGCGAAGACGCTTGGTTGTATCTCAAGCGACTGCCTCAGGATACTGCCACTAAAAGGATTTGTGTACTTCTGAAACTAACAAACTGTTCATTCTATGTAAACCACAGACATATCCACAGCCCACTGTCTTTATTTAAATCAACAGTGTTCAGAGAATAAAAGATGAACTTTGAGGGGGATCTGATCTGTCCTCACGTGGTTCTGCAGAGGAACAACAGAACACTCGCAATTAGAATTAATTTCCCTCTCGTTCTCATAGCTAAGCAGGGTTCAAGTGTTTCTCATCTGAAGGAGGTAATGAGATTTAATCTGTCCCCTTGTCTACCTTCTCCAAGCATATTTAACAAATTAGCTCAGGACTCTTCCAAATGGAGTTTTCCAAGAGATTTGCTTTAAAAAACCCCGTCAGACCCCTGCAAATTCCAGGGGCAGCACCACTAGGTTGCTAGATGCCCTGCTTTTCAACTCAAGACACACTAACTTTGACTTGAAATAATTGTTTTTCCTCTCCCACCTTCCCCAGCCCCAGCTCACTTCGCCACCTCCAGAAGCCAACTCCCACTCTTCCTTCGAATTCCTCTCCCTGCAGGATCAAAACAACGACCGAAAACTGTCTTAGTTCTGTGCGCCCGCCTTCACGGAAGCCCACATTGCTATTGTACTTTATGATAACTGCTTTGATGCCCACTTCCCCTACGAGGCCCTGAGTACCTGGAGGGCAGGAACCAGACCTGCTTTTTCCCACTGTTATAAGCCCCTGTGACTGACAGTACCAAGCATATAATAGGTACTTAGTAAGCATTCGGCGAATGAAAAGACCTGTCCAGGGACAGACCCAAAGGCTGGGGAAGACAGAGGGTATACCTTCCGGCTGTGTCCCCGAGGGGCGGCACTGCAGGCCCGACCCAAGGCCCGCCTCCTGGGCCCAGACCCCACCCACCATCGGCCGGCGGCTCCCGAATCCCCGATCCCGCCCAATCCCCGCCTTGAGCCCGCCCAAGTCCCGCCCCCATCCTAGGTTGGCCCCTCCCTAAATTCTTCCTTCCATGTGGTAGCCAGGCCCGGCTACGCCCTAATTCCCAGTTTACGCACACCACCAAGACCCGCCTACTGGGGCCTGCCCCTTGCCTGGCTTTGGCCTCGCCCTAAGCCCCGCCTCGACTCCCACACCACGCCCCGCTCACCGCCCCAGCCCCGCCCCAAGAGTCGTCATCCTGGCCCCGCCCCACGTGCGTCATCCTAGCCACGCCTCGAGCACCCCCTGGCACTCTGACTCCGCCCGTGGCCACGCCCCGGGAGTCGCTCTTCCGAGCTCTTCCAGGTCCGGCTCTTCCCGGCTTCCGCCCGTCTCCCGGCAACACCGGCCCCGCCCCACCATGGCGCCGGAGGAGAGCGCTGGGAACGTGCGACTGCTGCGGAGTTTTGAGCGCCGCTTCCTGGCGGCGCGTCCTCTGTGCTCCTTCCCCTGGCAGGTGCGGGGGCGCGCGGCGGAGGCGGGCAGGCTGGAGGCGCGGGGTGGACCTCTGGGGCGGGAATCGGGGCCCTTGCAGTCCGCTCCCGAGTGAAGAAGGAGGATTTCCTCCCGATGGCCTTTTCAGTCGGGCTTTAAGAGTCCCGGAGAGTTCACGACTATGTCCGTGGTCTTCTAGGCGATTGAGCACCTCGGTCATTGGCGCACAGGTGCCCTCGCCCTCTGTGAAAAGAACCGTGCTCTCTCGAGTGCGGGGACCACGTCACGGCCCCATCACCAGTGTCTCCATCCCAGTGTCGGCCATTGGGCAGCACCATCTCAGAGGCAGCCTGATGGGAAAGAGACCTCTGACGGGTGCCACACACACACACCCTGAGGACCGGCGCTTCTAGTCACGGGCTAATGGTCTTTTATGTCAGTGGAGGGGCCTAATAGACCATGCCTGGTCTCTAATTCGTGTGCAGTAAGCTCACTGATGAGTCCGTTTGGCTAGATATTCCTCCCAGGAATATCTGTCCCATCCTAGGGGCTGATGGTTAATCATTTGTGTTATTTCATCGACATAAAACATTCAGCACTCATCATTTCCGGTCAAGAGAAATATGTGCATTTTTAAACTCATAGTTGAAATTGTAGTAGCATCCATAGGCCCTGATTCAATATTACATACCATTGTTCTCGTGCCCGTGTTATGGGCTTACCTAGGCTCACCCTAATGCCCAAGAGGTGGGGTCTATGTTATCACATAGGCCCAACCCCATACATGCTGTGTGGCCTTGGACAGTGACTACATCTCTCTGGGCCCTCATATTTAATTAGTAAAATGAGGGATATAATGATACAGACCTCACAGGGCTGTTGTCAGGATTACTTCAGTACAAAATCCCTCGGATCAGTGCTTAGCCAGTATTATTCAGTCACCCAACCTTCACTGAATGTCTTCCATGAGGTAGACACCAGGGATCAGCAGTACAAATTACAGATGAGGCCCTGCTCAGATAAGCCAGTGAACAAATCAGAAAATGGCAGGAGATGAGTGGCCATAAAGCCAGTAATACAGGAAAATGGAAAATGAAGCAACTGGGAGAGACTCATCAGAGTAGAAGAGTCAGAGATGGCCTCCCCAGAAAGGCAGCATTTGAACTGAGATATGAACAGTGGTGCCAGAAGTGCAAAGGCCCTGTGGTGGAAACAAGCCTTCCATGTTTAAGGAGCAGAAAAGGGGTCAATGTGACTGGGGTAGAGTAAGCAAGGATGGGATAGGGTGGCCAGGTCTTGAAGGGCCTTTCAGAGCATGCCAAGTACCTCTGGAGAAAAGAAGTGGCTTGCCTTGCATCTCGGCCCAGCTAAGACAGTCTGACTGGAGTACTGCTATGCTCAAGTCCCCTGAATAACAGAACAACATGGCTGGGCCTACTATCTACATATTCTAAGTCTCCAGTTTTAACCCAGATGTCAGGTTGCAGGCAAGCCTGTGAAGCCTTGACGCTGAGGCTCCTGATTCCTGGCTCAGTTCAGCCAAAAGCTGCCCTGTGACGCAGGTGGCCCCTGAGCAGCCAGGGAGACTAAACCAAGAATCAGCCTTCTGACATTGTCCCTGACTCAGCCCGTGGACCTGTGACATCTGAAGGTCAGGCTTCAGCCTTCTGTGGCTTCCCCTTCCCATTGGCTCCAGGTCCCTGGGGAGAGATCACTTAGTGCTTTGCCAAGGTGTTCCACTGCATATTTATGTTCTTGGGGAAATGCCCTTGAGATTTCCCTCTCTCTCTCCTCCAAATAGAGCCTGGAAGAGAAATTAAAGGAATCACCAGATTCTGAGGTGCTGCGGGAAATTTTGCAGAAGGTAAGAACCCCAGAATCACTGGGATGAGTAACCCGGCCCTCGGCCTGCCCTTGAACACCTAGCAGAGGAGCCCAAGCTGCACTTTATCTCTTAAAGACACCCACATTCAAAGAACAAAACCATCTCAGTCCACACTGTGTGGGTGTCAACCCTTGGATGACTCTGGCTCTTTTGTTTTCTCGGATGAAGACATCAGAATATACAAAAATCTGCCTGAGAGGAGGGAAGGTAGGGGATGTTTTTAAACCATCCGCAGTGAAAACAGAGATAACAGGTGTGGGAAGAGATTTTAGCGTTTGTGAGCTGCTTAGAGACTTCTTTGCATTGACAGCAAAAATAAGGAGGCCGGGGCCAGGGATTTAGCTCAGTGGTTTCGCCGCCTGCTACGCAAGCACAAGGACCTGAGTTTGATCCCCGGTACCAAAAAAAAAATAATAAGGAGGCCAGTCTTGCCCACTCATGTCTCTAGGACATAGATGGACGCTGGCTTGATGGAGGGGAGTTTGACTGAGGTGCCTCAGCCTGTCGGGTAGAGCAGACCATCACCCAGCCTGACCTGCCCTCACCCTGACTTTGGCCATATGGGTCAAGGGCAGATCACAAAACATCCTAGATTTTAACTATCTTACGGGTCATAAGCCTTCTGAAAGGTCAAAGCTGCAGTCTCCCATGCAGGAAAGAAGTGGCCAGAAGAATATGTTTTCATACAAATTTAGAGGAGGTACAGACATTTGCAGCCTGATACCATCCCTGTTCAAGGAGCTCAGGTCAAGAATTCCTATGCCAGTGGGTGAGGCTGGAAAGGATGTGGCCAGAGCAGGGGGAAACCTTGATACAGCTGGTCAGGGCTGAGTGAGGAAACATCTGAGGTTTGAGTCTTGCAGCCTAGTGATTTCCACCCGGAGCAGCACATCCAGACATGGAGAGCATAAAGCACAGAGAGTCGCTTTAAAACCTAAAAATAGGTTTGAGGTCAGCCTGGGCAACTTAGTGAGACCCTATCTCTAAAACATAAAAAATAAAAGAGCTGAGGGTGTAGCTCAGTGCTCCCTGGCCTCAGTCCCCAATACTACAAAATAATAATAATATAGTTATTTGTCAGTTAAACCTATGTAAAGTTGGAAATAAATGAATCCTAACCCAGGCTAACTAGACAGCCCCTGGGGACTGTGTGGGTATCTTGTGGCCCTTGGGGAAGTCTGCATCCCTCCCATCCAGCAGCCCACTCCTCTCCAGGCCCATTGCCCTCCAGGCCCATTGCCCTCCACCTTCCTTCCCAAAATGCCAGGCAGGGGCACCCTCAGCGCTTGCCCCTCTGTTCTGCTGCTGTCTAGAGCTCGGTCCTCCTGTCCTTGGTGTCTCGAGGCTTCAGCTGAGGCCTCAGTCCTGAGAGCTCTTCTCCCTCCACTCCATCTCAGAGAAAGCCCTGTCCTCTGTCCTGTTTGGTTCTTACCGATCCCTGACCCTGCTCCTTAGCCTGGGGCTGGCACTCCAGGAGGGCAGGTACTGGATGGCCCCGGTGCCCACTGTCGGACCATTCTCTTTCCTGCAGAGCCAGGCTTTCTAACGATTGTCCTCACTACAGACTCTGGTTCCCACCAGCCACCCTGGAGCCAGAAGCTGGTCCACATGTGCAGAGTCCACGTGGGGTATTGACATTTTCAGGAAAGAGCTTGTGTCTTAAGACTTGGTCTTGTAGATGTTTGTGGCATACCTGGCCATAACCCCGTGTCTCTGCACATCTGTGCTGAGGCACTGGTAACTGGTTTCACCCTCTAATCTCACATAGCTCACAGGACACTTAAGACAAAGTCTCTCCAGCAGCCATTTGTATCCTTCATCGTAGACTGTGAAACATCCTGTGTGTGCTCAGCACCCACCCTCAGTGAAGTACACCCGGTGCTTTCTCTCAGTGCTCATCAGAAAGGTCAGTGAGGGCCCTGTCTGCCCAATCTCCTGATTGGGCTTTGCCTCTCAAAATTCATGCCCTTCCCTGTCCTTTGACTGCTCTACACACCCCTGTGTGGCAGCTGCTAGAGGGGCTTCACCAACAAGAGGCAGGGCAGGGCAGGAATGGGGAGGGCAAGGGTCTCAGCAGCAGCTGCATCTCCTCTGGGGCCCCTTCTGCCACCAGGAAGCCCCCTTTGTCCCTGCCCCCTTGCCAGTCCCTGGATGGCTCCCTGGCCCCTGCTGGTAGTCTGAGCTTTTGCAGTACCATTGTAACCAGTTCCCTTGCTAAATTCTCCCCACTGAGCTCCTGGCTGGGCTCATGTCCAGAGTGTTACAGGCTGTAACCCGCTGAGTTCAACACCAGGCAGACATCCGAGGGGATTCCTCCATGGGCGGTAGCAGACCTGTTCCACTAACCACTGGACAAAAAGCCCACTGGACTTAGCACACATGAAATCCTTGCTCCTCTGTCACTCCCACCCCCAGTCCCCACCAAGGTGCCTCTGTAGTCTCCCCAGCACCACCTGGGGAAGGGTGGCCAGTCATCAGATGAGTCCTGCACTGCCCCAGGAAGGGTATGACACAGGGTGGAAACCCACATCCTACAACATGGCATGCCCGTCCTTCTGGCTTCTACCAGGGCCAACTTAAAAAATGTTCTCCATCCTGCCTCACAAGCACAAGACCCTGAGTTCAATCCCCAGTACCACCGAAAAAAAAAAGTTCTCCATCTAAGATTGCCATGGCTGTCCCTCAGTCGCTGGTGGCTCTCATGGAATTTGTATACTGCATTAAGCCCTCTACACCTTTCTTTGAGGTACCCCCTCACCACCCCCAACAAGTGAATTTTTTATATGCCTTTTGTTCATCCTAAATGTCCCTCTAAATTTTGTGAAAATCAGCCTGAGGGTGTAGCTCAGTGGTAACGCCTAAGCCTGGTACGCACAAGGCCTTCCACCACCACAGTGTGAAAATCATCCAGCTGTGTTCACAGATCAAAGCAAAGGTACACAGAATCTTGGTGTTATATACGATGGTCAGCTTGATCCTTTTGGCTGAAGTTTCACTCTGTACACCCTCAGCATGAGGCTGTCCACACAGAGCCTTCAGATGAGCTGTATGAGGCGTTGGCAAAGATCCTGGCTGCTGAGGAGTCCACCCAGTGCCATCGGAGCTATTTGCTGGTATGAGACACACTCCCTCCTCCCCACAGGCCACCTCTCCATTTGTGTCACTCGAGGATATTAGATGGACAGAACCACACAGCATGTGACCTGAGATTGGCTGCTTCTTTCCCTCAGCATGACACCCTTATGACCCATCCTGCTTGATGTATGTGTCCATAGTCCCTTGCATTACTGAGGAGTGCTCCCCAGGGTGCATGTAACATAGTTCGCCTAGCCTACCTTTTAGGACTTGTCCTGCCCACTCGCATCCATGTCACTGGGTTCATTCTCCTGCCATCTCGGCACAGCCTTCAGGAACCCCACTCACACTCTCTGAGAGCACGGCCATCGTGTCCCACGGCACCACGGGCCTGGTCACATGGGATGCCGCCCTATACCTCGCAGAATGGGCCATCGAGAACCCAGCAGCCTTCACTCACAGGTGACCTCGGGCATAGGGTACCCACTGAGGCTGGTGGGCCCTGGCATGGTCACTGACACAGGACTTTTCTTTCTCCCACTCAGGACTGTCCTCGAGCTGGGCAGTGGAGCCGGCCTCACGGGCCTGGCCATTTGCAAGATGTGCCACCCCAAAGTATACATCTTCAGTGACTATCACAACCGTGTCCTGGAGCAGCTCCGAGGAAATGTGCTGCTCAATGGCCTCTCGTTAGAGCCAGATGTCACCAGTGACCCAGAGAGACCGCTGGTGATGGTGGCCCAGCTGGACTGGGAGGTCGCCACCGTCTCTCAGCTCTCTGCCTTCCAGCCTGACACTGTCATCGCAGCAGGTAATGCCCAGTCAAGCATGGGGCTGCCTTGCAGGTCTGGGCTCAGGGAATAGGGACCTGAGGCAGGAACTCCCAAGGCCTCTACGTGACATCACAGCTTAGGTGCCTCTTGAATGTCCTGAAGCCACAGCCCCTCTCTGGTGACAACTCTTATCAGATGAATGACCCTGCTGTCCCAGCAAGGCCTGAAATGGACAGAACAGGTACAGGGCAGCGAGCCAACCTAACCTCCCACCCAGCTGCAGCCAGGCCAACTCCTTGTCCCTCTCAGTGCCCCAAGAAGCCACTCAGTTAACATCCAGTTCACATGGGACAGATGGGCCACACACCAGCCCTACCTACCCCCACCCAAGATGCCATTATTTTACTGCCAAGGGTCCAAAAGACTGTGCCATCACCCAGTCCTCAGATGCGGGATGGCTCTGGCCACGGCAGCTCTGGGTCATTGTAGGACACAGAGCAATGTGCTTCTCCCAGGCCCACATCTGACTCACTGCCAGTTGCCAACATCCAGTCCTGACCCAGGCCTAGGGTGAGACTGCAAGAGTCAGGCCAGGGAACAGGAGCTAAATGGCCCTGTCCTGTCAGTGCTGGCTGATCCACTGCTTGTCTGTGTCAGGGACTCAGTGTCATCACTGTATTATGGCCCTGACTGGCCCCCTGCACCTCTCTGTTCTAGATCCAAGCCCATGTCTTTCAGAAACCACAGGAGGGAGCCGGCCACTTCTGGTACAAGGATGAGATGCCAGAAGCTGAGTTTGGCTGGGCCACCAAAGGCCCCAAATGGAAGAGTAGGACATAAAGTGCAGTTCCTTCTCAGAGAAAGCAGCTAGATCTCTGGGAGTATGGCAATAAACTCCACTCTGAGGATGACATGAAATAGTATTCCTTTCAATGTCTGCCTCTGCATTGCCGATTTCTGTAGCATATTTCTATGAGGCCTGTTCTGTGAAAGGCACTTTGCAGTAGAAATTGCCATGAAGTTCTGCGGAAAGAAAGGGCCTGGAGAGCTGCCAACTTTGTCCTAAGAAGGACTTGAGGTTAGAAGCCAAACACGCTTTTCCCCTTCTGACTCAACAGTGCTCAGCCTCCAGTCCTGGGTCCCACAGCAGTCAAGGACAGCACGCTCCCTGGTGGGCAGGTGTGGGCAACCTGGCCCTATGCTGCACCTGAGGGAGCCTGCCGTTTGGTTCCGAACCCTAACAGGAGGCCCTTTGAGTAACCCAGGCTTTTCCTCGTAGATGTGCTGTATTGCCCAGAGGTGATCCTCTCGCTGGTTGGAGTCCTGCAGAGGCTTGCAGCCTGTTGCAGGGACCGAGCTCCTGATGTCTATGTGGCCTTCACCATGCGCAACCCCGAGACATCCCAGCTGTTTACCACTGAACTAGGTGAGCCCCAGACCTGCTGGCCACTGTGCTGTCCCATGAGGGCTCCAGTAAAGCAGGAATCAGGAAAGTCAGAGGAGGAGGCCCCGGCCCCACGAGTGCTCAGGATCCAGGCAGAGGCAGGGCCAGTGAGCAGCAGTGAGCAGGCAGGTGGGCGGCAGCTGAGCGCTGGGGGGTGGGGGGGCCTCAGTTTCCTGATCTGTGAGATGCAGGTGGTGGGAGATGCCAGTTGGCACCAGGGCTGGCAAAGGTTCTGGCCCATGAGATAACTAAGTGCAGGTGCTGGAGATGGACCCCACCTCACCAGTCCCCTCCATGCACCCGTCTTTCCTCATCTGCTCTGTGGTGACATCACCTCGGAGACACAACCTCAGTCACACTCGGACCATGCCCAACACACAGGGCACACCTGACAATAGGGGAGCTGTGGTCATGGGTGCCCAGGAAAGGAAAGAGACTATTTGCACAACCCTTAAGTGGCACCACAGTGGGCCAGGCACCATCCTCAGGCCTGTCACCTGTTAGCCACACTTGGGAGGAGCCCTGCCATCATCCTGTGTCACCTATGAAGACACCAGGACACAGGTAAGCTAGGAGACCACAGAGCCCCCATGGACCGAAGCCAGACCACCCAGCCAAAACCACCTCCCAAGAGCCTGAGCACAGCAGGCCCATCCAGGGCATTTTATGTGCAACACAGTGCGGTGCAGAGCTGTCCCTGCCGGCCCCTGCAGCAAAGCCTCTCCCAGCTCCCCACAAGCTCTACAGGCAGGGAGTCATGGGCCACCCAGATGCACATCCATGCAGGGCACATACGTTAATCACGGAGCAAACAAATGAGTTCCCAGCACTCATGGGGGAGGACTGCAGCCCTGAGAGTAAAGTTCTCTTTTGGGTGCTTACGCAGAGTACCTAAAGTATATTTCAAGTGTAAAAACAAAGTGCCAAACAGCACATAAAAGCCTGTTTTTCACTCACTCTCTCTGGGAGTGGGGGTGTAGATCAGGGTAGAACACTTGTCTAGCAGGCCCTAGGCCCTGTGTCCAATCTCCAGCACTGCAGAAAAACAAGTATATCTTCATGTTACTGGACCCGAGGGAATTTCTAGAATATACTCTAAGTAACAGTTGTTACCCTTGGATGGTGGGATAAGACACTTCCATGCCTTTAGATCCATACTATTTCATTTTTATAAATGCTAATTTTTCATGTATAACAAAAACTGTATTAAACCATCCCAGGGAGCATACAGCCTGTGTACCTACAGGTGACACGAGCCCTTCTGGCCTTCAGGAGGAGCACGGGCAAAGATGTCAGGCAGATGAAGGTTCATTTCTCATCTCTCCTGTGCCAACTGATAGGTGGACAGGCAGGGTGAGGCATGTGGCCATACCTGGATGTCACCGCTAATGACCACAGACTCCTGGTCCTACCCTGGAGCTGCCTCTGGGCATCAGAGTGGGCCTAGAAATCTTCGAACCAAGCAAACCAGCTTGGACACAGGCCCAGCCTGTCCTAACTGCTCTGTACTGATAAGATTCCTGCCTTGTCCTCAACACCACCTCCATCCTCAGATGCATGCCCTGTATTTCCAGGCCAGGCCAGAATCCGGTGGGAAGTGGTGCCTCCTCATGAGCAGAAGCTGTTCCCATATGAAGAGCACTCGGAGACATCGATCCTGAAACTCACATTGTAGGTCTCACCAACGGTTTGGAAGACAATTATGAAAATTAAATCAGTATCGTGGAAAGAGTTTTTTACATAGGAAAGCTGATAAAACTGTCTTTGAACTTGACTGTGTGAAGAATGTTAAATTCCAAATGAGAAACCCCAACCTGTTCTAGTGAAATACAAACTGTACGTGTGTGGGTGCCCCCTTTCTGTGCACAATTCTGGTTCATAATCACCACCCATCAGGAATACAGTTTGGCTCAAAGGCAGGTATTTTGTTTGTCCAAATAAACATATTTATCAAGTATGATTCCCCAGCCTGAGCAATGAGCCCCTCACTAAGCCAAGACACCATAACGCGTCATGTCTGGCTGGCTTAGAGCAGCATGGCCATTTCCAGGCAGGCATTGGGGCTGAAAGAGCTCAACACAGCTGGGAGAAAAGACAAAAAGCCAGGCACAAAGAGAAGCTGGTGGGGTCATAAGAAGTAACAAAAAAGTAATATGCCCGGTACAGAAGAAAGGAGTGATTCAGAGCCTAGAGACCACAATGGACCAGTCTCCTGGTCATTCCCCAGGCAGCCCCCACTGCTGTCCTTTTGGCTTCTGGCCATTGCAGGGTGTCCTGCTCAAAAGCAGAGGACGGGGGTGGCTCCCGGTGGGGATACGTGGGGAGAACTTTGCATCTTTGGGATGGACAAGATGGGGCTACTCCTCTACCACCAGCACAACCCACTCGGGGGCTTTGGTCACAGGTGGGCTCATGAGTCCATAACCAAGGGGAGCACAGTCCGCTGCCAGCTCTCATGCCATCGAAGCTGCTCTGACTCCCGTAGATTCTTCCGGAGCTGGTTTAGTTTGCCAGCAGGATCAGGAAACTTGGATAAAAGCATCTACAGGAAAATAAAGCTCAGAAGTTACCTCATTATTTCACCCCACCCTGTGCTTGGGCCTTCCCCTTCCAGACCCAGCTTCCTGTCTGCCTGGCTGACAGCTCTGGCCACAGGATGCACACCCAGTAACACCCACTCCAAGTCCCCACTGCCTTCCTGGGCCTTCTAAGGAGCTTGTCTTCTAGTTTCCCATACCCTGTGCCCTGGAGTGCACCTGGCCTCGGCCTGTTCTTGCACCCACCAGCACCTTCCACCAGGAAGGAGCAGGCCATGTCTGGGCTTTGCCAAACTGTCTACATTAGGATTAGCAAACTATAGCCCACCAGCCAAATCCAGCCACCCTGTCGTGGTAAGTAAAGTACTGTTGGAACCTAGCCCCTTCACTAAACAGCAGACAGCTGCTTCCACGTAATAGTGGAGTGAATGGCTCTCAGAGATGCAGCACAAAGCCTGAAATGTCTTCTACCTGGACCTTTACAAAAAATGTCTGCAGATCTTTCAACTTTCCAGAATGCAGTGTGTTAATTTTTGTAACAAAAAAGTATGCTCTGTAGAATCCTACCCTCTCCCAAGGCCAGTCTGCAAAGCTCCATTCTACAATCCTGCTCACTCCCTAAGTGGCAACACATCCAACTTTTGTGTGGTGTCAACTCCAGGGCCTGTCCTGACCCTCCTGCACCCACTGGCTGCATATATGGCAGCCCACAGCACGAGAGCCCACCTCTGGGGCTTCTGCTCCCTCCCTGCCTCCCTCTGCTTTTCCTCCAGACCAGAACTCCACCATCCCACAGGAGTGGGAGCAGGGAGCTGACTCTACACCCTCCAAAGCATGGGCAGGCATGTTACCTGCAGCTGAGACGCCAGTTCCTCTGCGTCCTCAAAGACCAGGCCATTTTCTCCATGCTTCACTAGCTCATGTAAACTGCAGAGAGAAGCAAGGGAGGCCTGAGAGACATCCAAGAGGATCCCGGGCCCTGTGGTACCTAGCTAGGCCCCTGGCTCCCCACCGCACTCAAGTTGGAGGCTGAGGTCAGGCACCCTAGATTTGGCTCAGTGAGACTGTCCTGAGATCTAGGGTTTCTGTAAGAAAGGGCCTGGAAAGAGAGATGTCACCATGCCACCCCAATCTGAAGGGGGCCCTCAGGAGAATCTGGCCCTGATGTGCCATTCACTCTTCAAGGACAACATACTCCAGAATCATTTCTGCATCTTTTTCCTACTCCATGCCCTGAGCCAGGCCAAGGCAGGCCCCTGGAAATTACTTTCTAGGGTTACCAGCAGGTTGACCCCTGAACTCAGCTCACACCAGGGTCTAACATCTTCCATCCAGTGGTGGGTCTCTGAGCAGGTGGGTACACGGCCCATGGGGGCCGCCGCTTTCAGAACCTCATCTGCCACCACCCTTTCCAATACCAAGAGAGACTCAGTCACAGAACTACACTCCTCTAATTGATCCCAACCCAGCTACACAAGCTCAGCTAAAAGGGATGTGGGTGAGAGGAAACCACATACGCTGCACAGCAAATCCAGCCATCATTCTCTTTTATGAGCACAAGAGAGGTTCGTGTTTAACACATGTATGTTTCTATTCACGAGCCAACTACAGGTGTTCCTCAGTATCCATGGGGACCCCCTGATGTTCCTGTTCCTTACATAAAATATATCTGCATACAACCTATGCATGTCCCTCCCTAACCCTTAAATCCTTTCTAGATGATGCATGATACCTAATGTGATGTAAATGCAATGTAAACAGTTTAATGCTGTACTGTTTTGGAAACAAGGACAAGAGAAAAGTCTGCAGGTTCAGAACAGCTGTAACCCCCATAGGTCTGGCTATGCTTCTGATCCCCAGTTGGTTGAAGCCATGGATCAGGTAAACCACAGATAAGGAAGATGGTCTTTCCATGGGGCTCAGCCCAACCACAGCAACCACAAGGGCCCTGACCCTCAGCCACCCTCCACTACCCAGAAGGCAGCACCCTGCTGGGGCGTCTCCCAAAGCTCTAGCTGCGCTGCCCCCCTGGGCTGCTGATCTGAGAACCTGACCAAAGGAAGGCCCAGGCCCACACCTACCATTTGAAGTTCACAGCACACACAGGCAAGCAGCACCCGAACATGTCCACCACCTTCATGGGCAGGTCCAGGCCGCTGGAGGACTTGTGCAGACAGACCCCCAGGTCCGCTGAGCCTGGGGGCCAGGGGTGGGTGGTGAGGGCACTGGGAACACTTGCCCCTTCGGCCCTGCAGCAACTCCTCCCTCAGGGAGTGGAAATCACAGAACATCCCCAACCAACAACATACCCACCTGACAACATACCCAAATGCAAGTGGCCAGGCAGGTGGGAGGGCAAAGAGACAGTGGTGCTGCCCACCCACCACCAACCATTCGGCCCTATCAGAAAATGCCTCTAGTGGGCCAGGGATTTAGCTCAGTGGTTCCATCGCTTGCCTTGCAAGCACAAGGACCGGAGTTCGATCCCTGGTACCAAGAAAACAAAAACAAACAAACAAAAAAGAAAATGCCTCTATTTTTATTCAAGTTGACTCACTTTGGGGGGGGGGGGGCGGTTACCGGGGATTAAGCCCAAGGGCTCTCTACTACGGAGCTATATCCCCAGCCCCTTATTTTTTTAGACAAGGTCTAAGTTTCCCAGATGGAACTCAAACTTGGGATCCTTCTGCCTCAGCCTCCCTAAATGCTGGGACTACACGTATATATGCACCCCTACACCCAGCTTCAAGGTGACTTACTTTTTCTTTTAGCCACAATTTATTTTAAAAGAGCTAGGGATGAAGCTCAGTGATAGAGCACTTGCCTAGCATGCACAAAGCCCTGTGTACCACCCACCCCCAAAAAAAATTTCTGTCAAGGTGATAAAGACATTTGGACAGAGGGAGTGATGATCACACAGCTCTGTGAGTGTAATGAATACCACTGAGTATACACTTAAAGTGGCTAAGATGAAAATTTTGTTGTATGTTTAACTGCAATAATTTTTAAAGAAGAACTCTGGATAAAAAGCATAACGAAAAAAATTTTTTAAAGAAATAGCAGATCCAACAAAAATCGGACTTCCATGTGAAAATCATCCCAAATCACAAACCCAGCACTGTAGTGAGCCGCACTCTGGCTGCTGGAAGAGGAGACATCTGGGACACAGCAGCACTAAGCCTGCCCGACTCCCGCCAGAGACGAGGCAGAGGCAGGAGAGGGCCACTCCCTAGGAGATGAGCCAGGCCTCCACAGATGGAGCACCTGGGCTGAAGCGGGGTGTGGAGGCCCAGAGGTCTTGGCCGTCTCACAACCCTCCAGCAAACAGCCTGGGGCCACAGGCAGGGAGGGTCAGCACCCTGGGAAACGGGCTCAGGACCTCAACCCAAGGGTCCTGGCACGCTGCCGCCGCTGGCCTCCAAGCTGGGGCACAGTCAGCTGGAGGCCCTGAACTGCAAATAGCTTTTACACTTCTAATAGTTATAAAGAAAACCAAAGACCACGCCACAGCAGCATGCAAAGCCCGTACCATCTGGCCCTTCTTAGAAAAAGCGTGTCGACTGCCCTGGGCCCATCTAAATACAGACACCTCTGCCTCCCAGATGCAGCCCCCTCACCTAGAAGCAGGGGGTAGTCCTCAGCCTCCAGCCATGGTGTGCAGACCTGGATGCGCTGGAAATGCTTCTGGCTGATGAGGTGGATGTAATGTTCCTTCAGAGGCCCTTTGCCTTCACAGAGGAAAGCAGTCACTGCACTGAACTCTGCCACACGGCTGGCCCCAGACACTCCCTATGGAACACAGCAGCCACCTCCCAGGAGCCCCACCCTTGGCATTCCTAGTCAGGCTCCCTTCCAAAGACCACCTGAGAAGCCCGAGACCCCACAAGGTATGCCGCTGATTGCAAAGCCACAGCCCTGCCACATGCAGCCAGGCAGCCTCAGGCTGCAAACAGGACCACATAAACGCTGGAGTGCCAACCAGGACACTGCCAAGTGCAGGGGACACAGGCTTGCCCTCTTTTCACCAGGGCCCCAGGAAGCACTGCATGTACAGTGGACCCCAAGCCTATCCTGGGGACCCAGGGTCAGGAGGATGGGGGTGGGCAGGACAGGGCAGCTGGCCCAGCCCTCCTGCTTCTCTTTCACCCTGTGGCTACAGAAGCAGTTTTATGTGGAACTGAGGGCTCTTTGCTTTTAAAACTACAGCGATGTGGGAAAACCACTGAGAAAGTGGAAAGCTTGGTATATGTGAGGTTGTGCTATCCGAGATTCCAATCCAGACTCCATGCCCCACCATAAGGAGGCCTGATTCACGCCCTGCCATAAGGAGCCTCCTCTTTCAAGGAGCTGGGGATGTAGCTTAACGGTATAGCACTTGCCCATCACTTGCAAGGCCCTAGGTTCCATCCCCAACACTGTGTAAAACCTATCCCAGAGTTGGTGTGGGGATTGATGAGTTGCTACCATGTGGAAGGCTCTCAGTCGAGGCTGCCCCCACCCCCTCCACAGTCTCCACCTGAATACAGATGTTGAGGGTCCCCCACCTAAATACAGGGGGTCAAGGGTTCCTCCCACCTGAATAAAGGAGGTTGAGAATGTTAAGCAGTACCTGTTATCACACAGACTAAAGAAGGAAGGCTGTCTCCGTCGGATGCCCATTGTTCAAACTCTGTTTTAAAAATAAAATAAAGACATGCTACCCAGGATTCTCTTAGGTGGGGGACAGGGTGCTCCCATGAGGAGACCGCCAGCCTGAGATGCTCTTTACTTGTAGGACCTCGCCACTCAATCACCCAGATGGGAACACAGCTCTGCATCCCACCCACCAGGCCTTCGCTGTCCTCGGGCTGGTCCACCTGTGGCCCCAGGATCAGGAGCACACTATAGACAAAACACACCCTATAAGACCAGGCGAGCTCACTGCTCAGCCCAACAGGCCCATAGTTCAGACCCAGCCACACACCTACTTTCCAATGCCGCCAGCAGGATAGAGAAGTCCTCATCCTCTGCAAGAAGAGAAGTGAGCTTCACAGCCTGTTTCCAGGGCACCTCCTTCCCAGCTCCCAGACCACCCCATTCTCCAGGGCAACAAGAACACAGCTTCCCTAAGGTCCCCAGTGTAGTAGGGAGCAGACCTGTCCAGCTCGTGCTGCTGACCAGCAGCGCTGGCCGCCCGCAAAGATGCGTCACCAGCCTGGTCTGAGCATCCTTCTCCGTGAAGGCTGACCTCTCTGTGGCTGGGTCTGAGGGTTCCGAGCTACAGTGGCAGAGAAAATAAAATGTCCCTCCAAGAAACACCTTGAGACTCTAATGTTAAGTGAAATAAATCAGCTACCCAAGCTTAAATATCGCAGTTTCTCTTACATAAGAAACCCAAAGTATAAACAAAGAACAAAATAAAAGACAGATAATAGGAAACAGGGAGACAGAGCGTTTGTAAATGGCAATGGGATGAAGAGATGGAGGGAGAGAAGAGAGGGAGTGAAGGGTAAAGGGAAGTAAAAAGAATAAAGATGTGTTACGTACAGGTACCAACACCTCATGATGCATGTAATCATTATGTACTGCAAACACGGACTAATAAAAATAAAAATTTAAAAATAATAGTGTCCCCCCAAAGTTCTGTTTTCACCTTTTGCAAGGCGGCTGGATCACCAGGGTGCTATACTCATAGTTCATAGCTAAGTGTGCAGTGCGCAGCCTGGTTGGAAGAGGTGAGTCACAGGGTGGGGGCTCCCTCCTCCCCTCCTCAGCTCCTCCATTCCCCCTCTGCTTCCCGGCTACTAAGGGTAGAGCAGTGTTCCTCCACCATGCCCTTCTGCCACAATGTTCCGGAAACCATGAGCCAAGTAAAATCTCTTCTCCTTTAAACTGCAGGCATCAGGTCATGCCTCAGTGATGAGAAAGCCAACACAGCCACCTCCCACCATGGACTCCCAAGGTTGGGGCACCAGGCCATGTCAGCACCCCGCCAACTCTTCCAAACAATCATCTGTTTCCATGTGCTGAGGTCACACAGCAAACAAGCCACTTGGTGTGCACCCCACCCCCACCCCCACACAGGGCCCACTGCTCTATCCTTATCATCAGGATGTGGGTTACAGAAGGACCCAGACAGGATGCGTAGAGGGCGGCAGTGGATCCTCTCCTTAGCCCGAGACACACCTTGAGGACACAAAGGTCACAGACCCTGCCACAGGCACAGGAACCTCTGGTGGGGGGCCAGGGGGGACAAGGGAGCACAGGGCTCAGCAAATCCTTCCTTAAAGGGCCAGAGAGTGATGACTTTAGGCTTTGCAGGACAGATGGTCTCTGCTGCAAAACCCAGCTGCGCTGCTGTAGGCCACAGACACGAGAGAGACTGAGCTGTGTTCCAACAAAACTACAGAAACAGGCAGGGCTGCAGCCTTAGTTTGCCACCTCCTGGATTAGTGTGTCCCCAAGTCTGCAGGGAGAGACAGGAGAGACCAGGATAGCATGGGCATGAGAAAAGGCAGCTGAGGATGAAGACGCACCAGCCCATAAACAGAGAATGGGTGCGACCCAGCTTCATGAAGAGCTCATGCTGCAGGTCCAGGGGCGTCTCCTTAAAGAAAGATGCTGGCTTGTCATAGACAGTCACAGCCCTGCAATGAGATGGGGGTGGGGTGGGGAAGCCTTAGGAAGAGAGGACCCAGAAAGACAAGGGCACTTGCAGAATCCCAATGACAACAAAACCTTTAGAATTACTTGGGAAAGCACACAGAGGTTCTACCAGCAAACTGCCCAGCAAAGACTCCACTCCCCATCACCCCTACCTCCCTTGGCTTCCCCAAACCAGTGACCATCCCCTGGTCCCTGGGTACTTCCACATGGCTCGCCAATATGGCACAGCGGGCACTGCCGCTCTCAACCAACCCTGGGGTCCCACTCCACCCTCAAGACAGCAAGTGTCCTGGGCCCCCCACACCTGATGCACCAGTTCTCCGCCAGGTCCTCCCGCATAGCATTGGTCACACATAGGTTCAGGTGGGACAACCGCCCGAAGAATTTCTCATACCTGCAAAGACATATCGGGGTCACCACAGAGTCCTGGTTGGGCCTCCGATGCCACCATGCCATCCACATGCCTTGATGCTCCTCAACCCAGGAGGGGTTGCAGAGCTGGAATCACCCAACCTGCCAGAGTTCTCACTCCCTAAGTCTCTCCGCACCTTACTTTTTCCACACCTTCCTCATGTCGTGTCACTTTTCAGCTTAAACGGAGTTACTTTAAAAGGAAGCTGCATACACGGCAGGAGTGAGATCCAGCCTTTTGTACAATAAAAAGGAAAAAATATGACAAAGGCTGCATATCTGAACCTCAGCTGCCCTGTGCTATCACAGTGGAGGTCGTGCTTGCTCTCAGTGTATACAAAGAAGTGTAGTAAATGTCAGAGAGGTGTGAGACACATGCTGGCTCCAAACCAAGGCTGGAGCCCTGGTCTTAGGGGTAGAAAGGGAAGAGAAATTCAAGAGTACCTAATCCCACTAGACTAGCACAGCCTCTTCTTCCCTACAGAGGCAGAGAGAGCTCTGGAATAGGATGGTTGGGTGAATCCTCTTATTGCCTCCATGCCAAGAGGCAGCATCACTCTCTTCCCAGCTTTCCTGACTGGGAGGCAGTGGGAAATGAATGGGACAGATACATAAAGGGTCTGGCCTGAGGCCTGTATGCAACAGGAACTCAGGGACTGTTAGGAGCTGCCACAGCTACTGTCACCACCACCAATAAAACAAGGCCCTAGGGGTAAAGGCCACAGCCACTGCCAGCCTTTGGCTGGAAGTGCACACCGAGGCAGACACTACACTCGGGCTCCAAGTAGCTGACAACTCTCCCCACTCCCCTGGCTCCTCGTCCCACTTACCCTGACAGGGTTTTAGGGAGGTACCTCCACCCTCCTCCCAGACTCTCACCACTTGGCCAGCAGGACAATCGGGTGTGTAGCGCCATGCACCAGGGCCATGATGGAGTAACCGTAGTTGTGCCAGTCGATGACCAGTTTGCTCCCACACAGGCAGCCCACCAGCCAGCAGACAGAAATGCTCGGCAGGCCTGGGGGATTCTAGGAGAGAGAAAGGCTTATGCAGAAGAGGAAACTCACACCATAGTCCATAGAAACCTGAGTGAGAACACTTGCCACACACTTGGCAAAGAGACAAGTATCTTTACGGAGCTCTAGATAACCAGCAGGCTGAAGAAAGACCCTCTCTGCCACCAAAGAAAGGTATAAAAACTCAAAAGCAACTGCGCAGGGAATGTAGCTCAGTGGCACCTCATCTGCCTGGCAAGCACAAGGTCCTGAGTTTGATCTTGGGTACCACAAAAAAAATGGAGAAAAAAAGCAACAGAATTAGCCAATAATCAAATTGTCCATAATGAAGGAAATAAACACACGAAACAAAGATATGCTATTTTCCATTACCAGAAGATAAACTTTAAAGCTCAACATCAACGGGCAACGGTAAACATGGCAGAGAAGGAGCACCCTCATTAGGGGGGAACAGCTGGGCCCAACCCTATTCTAAGGCTAGCCAGTATCCTACCCCAACATTTTAAAAGTGCATAAATTTTCACCAAACAATTCTACAGCCAGCAATTTATCTCAAGGAAAAAAGTGAACTATGACACTGATGTATATTTATTATACTGTCAGCTGCACTAGTTGTAAAGGTTAAAAAAACAAAGAAAAACAGGTAGAGTGTTATCCTAGCATACAAGAGGTACAAGCACCAAAAATAAAACCAAAAAGGTCAGGAAGATTTTGAGTATCTGTCAAGATGAAACTAAATAAGCTCCATTACATGTTGGAACTCAGTGTAGCCCACTAAAAGATGCTTCTAGATGTTAAAAACTGCCGGGTGTGGTGGCGCATGCCTGTAATCCCAGCATCCCGGAGGCTGAGGCAGGAGGATCACCGGGAGTTTGAGGCCAGCCTGGGCTACATAGTGAGTTTAGGGCCAGCCTGAATTACAGAGGGAGACCCTGCCTCAAAAAACAAAACAAAACAAAAAAACAAAACAAAAAAAAACTGGTGAAGGTTAAAAGCTTAACCTTCTAGAACCAGACTACCTAGATTCAAATCTTGACTCTACCACTTCTTGGCTGTGTGATGATGGGCCACTTATAGAACCTCTCTGGGTCCAGGTTTTGCCATCTCAAAAGCACAAGGACTATAAGAACCTACTCTTAGCATTCTTGACAGGACTGATGAGGTGATACATGTAAAACACTTAGACAAGTACTAAGTGCAAAGTAAGACTCCATCTGTAATGACACAGAAAAACACTATGAATGGGGACCATAAATAGTATGGACACAAACTACAGGCCTCTACTCGTAAGGTCCTACTCATGACTGTAAAAGTTTATTCACAGACATGATTATGCAATTTATTTATCAATTTGTGCATATTTTATGTGTGTGGTACTGGGAATCAAACCCAGCACCTCATGAATGTTAACTATATGGTCTACCACCACCCAGGCCAATTTGTGAATTTATAAAAGGCTGGAAAGTAAAGAAAACTGTTAACAGAGGTTCTCAGAGAGGGAAGCAGGGGCTGACACATACCTGGAGAAAGATGTAGGCTGCTGGCTCCCTCCACATCAACTTCCAGAGCAAGTACACTGCTTGAAACACAACTTTGACCCCATATCGGAGAACCCGGGGCCCAACTACAAGACAGAAAACACTTATCACTACCAAAGAAGCTCCTAGCAATCTGCCCATTTTCCCACAAACAACCCAAACTGAGTCAGAGGATTCTGGAGTTGACTTCCTCCTACCTGCAAGACCCTGAAGTTCTGTCAGTTTCACGACCTGAATTTTGTCACTCTCCAAGAGCTCACTGTGGGGTTTGGAGTCTGTGAATTAAATGTAAACATGCCCTTTAATGTAGTAGATGGAGCAATCTAAAGTCAGATAATTCCACAATCCTAGGCTGAATAGTGGAAAGTGTTTTTGGAAAATGAGACTTCAAAAATCTCTCTGTTCATGAGTAGCCAGAGAACGAGGCTAATTTTTGTCCATACTATACTAGAATGCTCACAGAGGGAGAGCTCAAATCGTATCCAATACCTGTATTCAACCCACACCTGGTATAAAGTAGGAACTCAAACTGACCTAGACTCTACAGAATAATGGAATTTTCCCACCACTGGGACATGCCTAGGATGTCCCACTCCAACATCATCCTGGGATAGCAGACACTGGGAGCAAAGGCAACCAGTGCTGTTCCCACTGTTCCCTGTGATGGACGTGAGTTGTCCACCAAGCCATCAACTTGGACCAAAATGAACAAGCAGACACTACTGCCTGCACACGGGTAGAGGTGAAAGAGCCCTAGTCTCCACCGAGGAATGAGGACTGGCAGAAGTTAGGTTGCCTGTCAGCTCAGACATTCTGACAAGGGTAGCTGCACACTGATGCGGTTACCAGACTCTTCCAATCTCAGTCTTTTCACCTCCTAGAATTAAGCCAAGGGTCAGCACTCGGAGAGGCCTCCCTCCCAGGCTCTGGGGTACTCACTGCAGAACCCCAGAAGGGTCACGGAGAACCCCGACTTAACCAAGGACAGCGCGTGGTACTGCATACGGGGGCTGCGGCCCACGTCGCCCAACACCACGACCACCACGTGCCGAGCCGCGAGCCCACGATGCCAGCGCTTCCACCAGCCCAGCAGCAGTAGCGGTAGAAACAGAGACAGCAGCAGGAAAGCCACACAGGACGCCACCATCTTGGTCGGCCAGGGGCAGTCACGTGATCAGACACGGTATCCGGGCGCGCTCTGCGCAGTCGCAGACCGAGGCTATGCAGGGATCTGTGGGGAGGAAGGCGGGGGCGGGGAGGCGGTTCCCTAAGTAGGGTCAGAAGAGCTGAGGAGGAGTCCGTGGGAGGCAAGAATTCGTAGGTTATACACACTTACGAGGTTCCCTAAACTGTGTACTTCCGGTATTAAAGTAAAACTGTTTCTTTACTGGGATTTAGGAACTTCTTTCAGAGTTCTAACATAATTTCAAAATACGGTGAGACAAGAATTTTGACCTATCTCTGCCAGGTGTGGTGGTGGTTCACTCAGGTAATCCCAGCTTTCTAGGAGGCTGAGGTAGGAAGATCACAAGTTCCAGCACACCCTCGGCAATTTAGCAACTTAGGGAGACTCTGAGTTTTTTTAAAAATTGTTTTTAAATAGCGGGAGATAGAGCTCAATGTGAACACCTTAGATTCTACCCCCAGTGCTGCCAATTATCATTATTATTATTATTATCATTATTATTATTTTGACAAGTCTCCTAATGGTAATGTTGAGAAAGGAAGCGAAGCCAGACGTGGAAAAGTACAAGCTGCAGGGTTCATTTGTACAAATGAAAGCTAATTTCACTGTTAGAAGTTAGGACAGGGCCATGGAGGCTGGGAAGGACTAGTCATATTCCATTGAACGTGGGTATGTTCCATATGGGAAAATAGACAAAATATTAGGGAAGAGAAAGTAAGCTTGGAGGTCCAAAAGACCCAGGGAGAAAGTGCAGACCTGGCAGCAGCTTCAGGGATTCCCACAGTCACTGGGTGAGAGACCTCCATAGGAAACGGCCCTGGAGGAGTTGCAAGCAAGACATAGATCCCCTAAGATGTTTAAATTCAGCCCAGGAAGGACATTGGCCCTGCACTCCCTAGTGAAAAACCAGGCCTGGCAAGTGTTGACCTTCAGTCCAACAGTCTCCTTGAACCTCCACCCCGAAGCCTACATCCAGCAAAGACCAGAGGGCTGATTGCTTTTCCCTGTCTGCCAGTGTGAACAAGGACACACCTCATCTTGGACGGTTTCCACAGCCTGGGGCAAAAGGACAGAGGGGTGTCTGAAGCAGGGAGGGCATCTCACAAACCCACAGGCCCTAAAGCTAGGTGGACAAAATTGTAATTTGCTGGATTCCAAGACTGCATATCCTGGAAAGACACAACTCATTTAAAAACACAGGAATTTTTTTACTTTTTAAAAAGTTTCTTTCTTTCCTTCATTGGCTAGGGGCAGGGCGGTTGAGGTTTTTCTCCCTTTTATTTTTTTTCTCTTTTTCTTTGCCCCTTATACCTTTTTTCTTCTTTTCTTTACTTTGGTGTTTTTCTTTTTTTCTTCTTTTCCATCTCCATTCTTTGACAGTTTTATAATACTGTCAGTTTATCTTTAAACCTCAATAGGATCCCTGTATCTCATTTTTCTCTCATCTTACATTGATAAATTTTCCAAACTTTAATTTTCTCATTCTCTGGTTCCCAACCCCCTCATCCTTTACTAGTATATTAAGCTTTATGAATCTTTAAATAGCTAGTTAACTCTATGCTATGCTGAATACTGTTCTATTGTTAGTGAAAGTTGTTCCATTTAGTAGATATTTACTGTAGGTCAATATTTGCTTTGTCTTAGGGATTATACCATAAATATAAATCTTTTTGATGGTTAAAGGTGGTAATTATTGGTTCATAGGTGTCATGGCTTGTATCTAGATGTCCCCCCAAAGCCTCATGCAGTCATAGGTGGGGCTTTTCATAGGTTGCTGGATCTAGAGTGTGTGGTGATGCTGAGATTAAGGATGTGATGCTGGGATTGATTCATAGTGTGGTGTGAAGATTAAGGGCACCCCACCCTGGGTGTGCCCCACCCTGAGTGGGCCTTTAGGGCAGGTATAAGGAACAATATAAGGAACCGAAAGAGGGCTGCTATTGTAGCTTGCTGCTTGCTGCTTTTGCTGCTTTCTGCCTGGCATGAATGGTTTCTCCTCTGTGATGCCCTTCTGCCATGCCACCCTGCCTTGGAGCCAGATGACTGGACTGAAACTTCTACAAACTGTGAGCCAAAATAAATCTTTCCTCCTTTAACTTTGGGTTTCAGGTATTTTGTCTTAGTGATGAGAGAAGTGACTAAGACAATAGGGTGGGAGAATATCCAGTTTGTCTTTGACACTATTATTGTTGCTGATTTTACTACTGTAGCCAAGGTGACATAGTTATTGCTATTAACTGATTTTTTTCTATATACCAATATCTGGGTTGCCTTTGTGTCATTAACAATATTGTGGCCTTAGATTAGAAGATGTAGACATAACTCCAGACATACTCAGCCAGCTCATCTTTGACATAGGAGCCAACCACCCTTACAGGAGGAAAGATAGTGTCTTTAATAAGTGATGCTGGAAAAACTGGATTTCAACCTGCCACAGATTAAAACCAGACCCCTATCTTTTACCATGCACTAAACTAAAATCTAAATGGGTTAAAGATCTAAATATTAAAACAGAAACACTAAACTTGCTGGAAGATAGGTTAGGTAGAACTCTTGAAGACATTGCATAGGAAAATACTTTATGAACAAAACCTCAGTCACACGTGAACTAACACAGAGAACCAACAACTGGGATCTCATCTTATTAAAAAGCTTCTGCACTGCAAGATAAACCACCAATAGAGCTAAGAGATAACCTACAATGTGGGAAAAATTTTACCAGCTGTTCCTCAGACAAGGGACTACTATCTAGAATATATAAAGAATTTTTAAAAATCAGACCCCCCCCTCAAATTTAAAGACCCAATTCAAAAATGGGCATGTGAAATGAACAGGCATTTCTCAGACAAAGAAGTAAAAGCAGCAAATAAACATATGACAAAATGTTAAACATCACTGGTCATTTGAGAGATGCAGATGAAAACAACACTGAGATTCCACCTCACTCCAGAAAGAATGGCTGCTATCAAGAAATCAACCAATAACAAATGCTGGCACGGTTGTGGGGAGAAAGGAACCCTTCTCCATTGTTGGTGGGAGTGTATACTGGTGCAACCACTGTGGAAATCAGTATGGAGATACCTCAAAAAACTAGGATTAGAGGTCCCATTTGACCCAGCTCTTCCCCTGCTGGGTATCTTCCCAAAAGAATTAAAAGAATCATACCTCAGCAATAAGTGCACACCCATGTTTATAGTGGCACAGTTTGTCATAGCTAAAACTTGAAAACAGCCCAATTGCCCATTAACTGGAGACTGGATAAAGAAAATGTGGGTTTTTTTATAAAATGGAGTACTACTCAGTCATAAAAAAGTGGGAAACTAGGGTCATTTAGAGCTAAATGGATGCACATTGAGGCCGTACTCTTAAGTGAAATAAATGGGACACACGTGTAAATACCAAATAGTTTCTCTGGTGTGAGAAGCTGGAAGTGTAAATAAGGATCAAAATGTATAATAGATAATGTGAAACAGGAAGAAAAGGTCTAAAGGGGAAGGGAAATTGTGAGGAGTAGGGGAAAGGAAAAAAGGGAAAGGAAGAAATATGAGAAAAGGAAAAAATGGAAACAAAGTCTTTGTAAATAAGGAGGGGTGGAGGGGTTGAAGGGAGGGCCAGGAAATGGGGAAAAAAATAAGAACCAAGATATATCATGTGAAGGTACAAATTCCCAATGATGAAGTCATCATATTGTATACCTAAAATGTACCAATAAACTTATTGAATAAAAAAAAATTTTTTTAACAATTCTGTGGCCTATTCCAAGAGAACTGGATAGTGAGCCAAATACACTGCAGCCTCCCCTCCCAAATAAATGAAGGTGGTTGGATTCTGGGACAGAGGAAAAGACCTATAGTTAGCCACACTCAGAGCACATCACTGAAGAGCAACCATTGAAGAGGTCTCAGTACTAGCAACAAAGCATTCCAGTATTATCAACCTGCAAACACCAGCACACACAGACAAAAAAATCAAATAAAAACTAGAAGCATAAGAAGACAAGGCAACAAAATGCCTCCGAGACCTCCCAACTCCCCTAAAGCTGATCCATGGGCATCAAAGGGAGGAAATCAAAAGCCACACAGCTGAATCATTCAAAAGAATAACAAAGGAGATTGTAAAAAAAAACAAAACAGATCAATGAGGCACTTGGTGAGCTCAGAGAAGATATAACAAAATAGATAATGGAACTAATATAACGATTAGTGAGTCTGTTGATAACACTAATAAAAAACTAGCTGATCTAAGCAAAATGATGCAAAACATGAATCTCCAGCGTAGAAAAGAATTACACTGCATAAAAAGGAACCAAACAAAAATTCAAGAAATGAAAAATTCTAACAAAAGCATGGGCAGTAGTGACCAGTGTCAGAAGTGTCAGAACTAGAAGACAGGGCTGTTGTCAGTGACCAATTAATGACAAATACCCTAAAAGCAACAAGAGAACATGAAAAACATATCCAAGAGCTGCTAGACGATGCAAAAAAACCCTAAGATTATAGTAAGTCCCCAACTTACGAATGAGTTCCATTCCAGGAGAACATTCATAAGTCAGATTCATTTGTAAGTCTGACAAAGTTTTATATAACTTTGACACAAATATACAGTGTAAAGCATAAAAAACCCAAACACACACACAAAGATACTCTACATAAAATATTTTTATTTTTACAGTTACCTTAAAATGGTAGTACAAGGTTAGGGTTGGGATGAGCTACTTCCGTGATTCATTTGCATCTCCGAATGTTCATAATGCCAGGTCCATTCATATCTGTGAAAGTTCTCAACTAGAATGTTTGTAAATCAAGGACTTACTGTAATTGGATTTAGTGAAAAATTAGAAGATAGCACAAATGGCATTTAAAAACCTGTTTACTAAAATAATTGCAGAAAACTTTCCAAATATGAGAAAAGAACTTAATGTACAGATAACTGAGGCATATAGAATACCAAATAGCCATGATCAAAAAAGAACTTCTCCATGGCACTTCTTAGTCAAAATCCCAGAAGTCTAACACAAGAAAACAAGGTCACTAAATGCTGTCAGAGAAGTTCAATAAATTATTTATACAGGTAAGCCCATTAGAATTACAGCAACTTCTCAACACTGAACTTAAAAGCCAGGAGCACTTAGTGAAGCATTTATCCCGCAAAGCTACCTTTCAAAATTGATGGAGAAATAAGATATTTCCATGACAAAGGGCATCTGAAGAAATTCTTGATCACCAAACCAG
Source organism: Heterocephalus glaber (assembly GCF_053883595.1). Taxonomy (NCBI): domain Eukaryota; kingdom Metazoa; phylum Chordata; class Mammalia; order Rodentia; family Bathyergidae; genus Heterocephalus; species Heterocephalus glaber. Next base: position 6,045,001 of record NW_028258467.1, on the reverse strand, counting down.
CACTCCAAAAATTCTCAAGGATATCCTAGAAAGAAACAAGCAGCTAGCCAGGAACTTAGCTCAGTGGTTTTGCCGCCTGCTGTGCAAGCACAAGGACCCAAGTTCAATCCCCAGTACCAAAAAAAAAAAAAAAAAGGAGAGAAACAACTGTCTAACAATGACAAAATGTCTAATAGAAAGAACATACCAGGAGAAAAAAAAAAGAATGAACATACCAGATAGGGTGAGATGTTAAGTGGAAGAGAAAGGAAGGGAATCAGCAAAAGGAAAAGAATGAAGATTATTAGCAACTACTTCACAAAACTATCTGCCAATAAATTGGAGAATTCAGAAGAAATGGGTAATTCCTAGATATATATGAATTACCAAACATAACCAAAAAATATAAAACCCTGAATACGCCAATAACAGGCAATGAAATTCAAGTAGTAATTTTTTAAAAATTAAATGTTTCTTAATTAAAATTAAGAAAGGGCCAAGTCCAAATGAACTTGATGCTGAATTCTGCAAGAACTTCAAAGAAGATACAGCACTGATACTCCTCAAGCTCTTTATTGAAATTGAAGGGGAAGGAGTACTCCCAAAGTCATTCTGGAAGCTAGCATTACCCTGATTCCAAAACCAGACAAAAATCCAACCAAAACAGGGAATTATAGGTCAATATCTTTAATAAACACAGATGCAAAAATCCTCAACAAGATTCTAGCAAACAGAGTGCAACAAATTATCAAAAAGATTATACATCATGACCAAGTAGGCTTCACCCCAGGGATGCAAGGATGGTTCGGTGTAAGAAATCAATAAATGTAAGGCATCACATAAAGAGAAGCAAGGAAAAATAATCACATGATCATCTCAGTAGATGCAGAAAAAGTTGTTGACAAAACCCAATATCCATTGATGATTTTTTTTGAAAAACCTGAAGAAAATAGATATAGAAAGACCTTATCTCCATCTGATAAAAATCATCTGTGACAAACCTAATGTCAACATCATATTAAATGGGGAGAAACTGAAAGATTTCCACCTAAAATCAGAAACAATACAAGAATGTCCACTATCACCACTCCTGTTCAAAATAGTACTTGAAACATTAGCTAAAGCAATCAGGCAAGAAAAATAGATAAAAGGGATACATGTAGGAAAGGAAGAAGTCAAATTATTTGCAGATGACATGATCCTCTACATAGAAGAACCAAAAAATTAACCAAACGACTCCTACAATTAATAACCAAGTTCAGCAATGTCAGAGGATATAAAATCAACACACAAAAATCCATAACATCCTTATACACCAATAATGAACTCACTGAGAGAGAAATTACAGAATGATGCATTTGGCAGTAATATCCAGATAAATGAAATACATTGGAAGCAAACTAACCAGGGAAGTGAAAGACTTATAAAATGAAAAAACTAAAAAAAAAATGATAAAACTACAATATTCTGAAAAATGAGATCAAAGAAAAGGAAAAATGACATCAGAAAATGAAAACATGTCCCCTGCAGAACCAATAATGTCAAAATGGCCATACTCCCAAAACTGATACACAGATTTAATGCAATCCCAATCAAAATACCAAGAACATCCCTCACGGAACTGGAAAAAACAATCCTAATTCATGTGGAACCAGGAGAGACCCAGAAAAGTAAAAGCAATCCTGGGTAACAAGGGCAAAGCAGGAGGCATCACAATCCTGGATTTCAAGTTATATTACAAAGATACACTGATTTTAAAAAACAACATGATACTGGCACAAAAATAGGCATGTGGATCAGTGGAACAGAATAGCTGATGCAGAAACAACCCCAGGCACATTCAGCTATTTGATCCTTGAAAAAGGGCCAAAAATATACTGGAGGAAATGTACCTCTTTAATAAATGGTGCTGGGAAAACTGGCTATCTATATGATTGAAGAAGATTGAATCTAGATCCATATCCACCACATGTACTAAATTAAAATAAAAATGGATCAAAGATCTAAATGCTAAAATAGAAACAATGACCCTACTTGCATCAGTCAGTGCTTACTAGAGAAACAGATGTAATGCAAGATATACAAATATAGAAGAATTTACAAGATTGGCTTATAAAGGCCACCCATAGACTCAGGTGTGGAAGAGTGCAAAAGGTCTGTCTGCACACTGGAGACCCAAATGACTCAGACTAGTCAGACTAGACCCAAAGGCCTGGAACTAGTGTAGTGTCCCATGCAAGTCCATATCAGAAGGCCAAAGAGTCTGCAATGGAAGGCTGAAGGGTCTGCACCAGAAGGCTGAATAGTCTGTGCTGGAGGCCAAGAGATGCTATCCAAGGTGAAGATAAAGACTAGAGCTCCTCTGAAGAAACAGAAGCAAAGCCCAATTGCACAAGAAATAGTACCAAGAATCAATAAATGGGATCATATCAAATTCAAAGTCTTCTGCACAGCAAAGGAAACAACTGACAGAGTGAAAAGACAACTTACAGAATGGGGGGTAGGTGGAGTTGACAGCAATTCCTCAGACAAGAGAATTAATATCTAAAATATATTTTAAAAACTGAAAAAAATTAACACCCCACAAATAAAAGACCCTATCAAAAATGGGCAAGTGAAATGAATAGACACTTCTCAGAAGAAGAAATATGAATGGCCAATAAACACATAAACAAATGTTCAATTGTTGGCCATTAGAGAAACACAAGTTAAAACAACTGAGATTCCCTTTTATATTGGAAGGAATAGCTATCATCAAGAAATCAAATCATAACAAATGTTGGTGGGGCTTTGGGAAAAAAAAGGAACTCTTCTACATTGTTGCTGGGAATATAAACTAGTACAACCACTATGGAAATCAGTATGGAGATTCCTTGAAAAACTAAAACTAGAAATTCCATTTGAGCAAGCTATTCTTCTAGGTATCTTCCCAAAAGAGTTAAAGACATCATATTACAATGATACATGAATATCCATGTTTATAGCAGCATAATTTTTTTTTGTACCGGGGATCGAACTCAGGTATAGCAGCATAATTTATAATAGCTAGATCACGGAAGCAGCCCATATGTCCATCAACAGATGAATGGCCCCTCTGGACCAAGTGGTACTTAAGAAGTGGCTGTGGTTGATCCTGAGCTTGCAGCAGCTGGGCTGGTGGCTGAGGAGAAGGCAGAAGCATAAAGCCAGCCGTGCACTGCAAGTTGAGATTCAACATGGGTGACTAGAGGCAGAGTCGCATCAGAGGTGCTCAGAGATAGGTCACAGAAGCCAGGAACAGTATCCAAATCACCTAAATAGCTTCAGGGGTAAATACTATCTCTGGAAAAATAAAACTGAAAAACACATCACTGAAAGGCAGTATCTTACTAAAAAGATATCCATGTCAGTTACAAGCTCTCCTCACCCTATTTGACCTCAACCCTCAGCACCAAAAAGGAAAAAAAAGCAAAAAAATAATATATATATATATATATGATTCCAATTATACTGCATATGATTACATTTATATGAAAAGGCTTGACACAAAGTAGATTAGTGGGTGCCACTGCTAGGAAAAGGGGTGGGGACTGACCATCCGTGAGTATGGGGCTTCTTTTGGAGGTGATGGAAACATTCTGGAATTTGACAGTGATGGTTGCCCAACTTTAAGAATGTACTAGATTCCAGAATTCTGGGAGGCTGACCCAAGAGGCCTGCAAGTTTGAGGCTACCCTCCAACTTAGTGATTTAGAGAAACTCTGTTCAGAGCTGTTTTTTTCTTTTTTCTTTTTTTTTTAATCCAAAAGGGCTGGAGATGTAGCTCAGTGCAAAGGGCCCGGGATTCAATCCCCAATACTGTACACACACACAAAAAGAATGTGTTACAAACCATTGCAAAATTTTACACTTTTAATTGGCGGGTTTTTATGGTATTGAAGTGGAAGGAGCTGCCAAACATAACTTGGAATGAATAATTACTGTAGCACATCTGTCCATGAACGTATGTCAGCTTAAAATAGCAATATAGCAGAAATATGTTGTCTTTGTGCTTTGTGTGAGCTATCGCAAAACCCCGCCTGTGTCAACTTGTCCTTGTTTTAAAAAAAACACACGGGCAGTCGTTTCCCCTCAGACAGGGCAGCCTGTTCCCAGAAAGATAAGAGAACAGCCTTGAAATTGTTTATGTAAGCCCCCAACCTTGAAGCTATGGAAAGGTCCCTTGCTGTTTTGCCACACAGCTGTGGAACCGCAACTTGAACTTCTTACTGTGTAAACGGTATATAAAGGAGAAACTTGCTCAACTCGTGGTCAGCCTAGAAGGACTCATTTCCTGAGGCTGTCCATTGCCTGGCAATAAACTTTTCCTTTTTTTTTTTTTTTAAAGGAGGGTAAGTTTATTTCAGCTCACAGTTTGTAGAGGTTTTAGTCCATGGTGAGCTGGCTCCAAGGCAAGACGGCATGGCAAAAGGGAAACTGCTCAAGGGAAGGAAGCAGGAAAGCAGAGCCAATAAACTTTTTCTTATTTTACCCATTTCTCCTGGTCTCTGAAAGGTAATTTCAACTCCCTATTTCCCACAACAGTATAAGGCTGCTATTTTTACTGTTTGAGGAAATTTTTTTAAAAATCTCCCAGCGTAAAGGAAAGGATAATAGTGAAACTAAACATTTAAGAAATTCTAACCTGCCCACAAGGAGCATCAAATACACATTTTAGTGGTATTTTCATTATTATTATACATCTGCAGTTCTTTACTTTTTTTTTTTCCTTCTTTACTGGGAACTGAACTCAGTCAGGGTCTTACACATGCTAAGCAAATGCTGTACCACCGAATTACATCCCCAGTCCTTTTTACATTTTTTGTTTTGTAACAAGGTCTCACTAAGTCACTAAAGTGCTGAGGCGGGCCTCAAATATTCAGTTCTTCTGCCTCAGCCTCCTGGGTAGCTGGGATTATAGGTGTGCACCATCATGCCCAGCTCTCATCTGTACCTCTTTTTTTAAAAATATCTGTATCTCTTGTGCTCGCTTCGGCAGCACATATACTAAAATATCTGTATCTCTTCACTGAAGCTCTTGGGGCCATTTATCTTTCTGAAATCAGGTTTGGTTTTGTTTTCTTGGATTTTTTGAAAGACAATAAGGCACACACTCCTAAGAGTCCTGGCAAGTTTCAGGACAGCACATAGGACATCCGCATTAAAATTTCTGTGGAAAACAGATGTGTGCTGCTGCTATGTGAGCTGAATAAGGGCTCTAGGTCTTCCAGGTCAAGGTGCATTGCCTGAGGAGCCCTGAAATGTGCCCAGTTATAGGGAATGGGGAAGGGGACCTTGCCAGAATGCCTGCACTACTCCTGGCCTCCAGTGAGCCACTACAGCACAAGGCAAATTAAAGAATAAAGACAGGAAACAAAATTTAGAGAGAAGCTAGGCCTTCGGACCTGATCAATGCTGCTCTGGTTAATAAAGACAAAGGCCCCCAAGTGCATCCAATATTTATTGAATACAACTGTGGGAAGGAATAGGGAGACAGATATGCTTTGAAGTCATCTAATAAAATATTGCTGCACACCTGGCATGATGGAGCCAGGCAGAGCTGTTAGGGAGTAAGCACTGCTTATCTTGCTAGGATAGAACAAACAAGTACTGAGACCCGGTACAAGCAACCCATTGGGTCAGTGAGAAGCCATAATTCAGGGGAAAGGGTTTTAATTGGGGTCACTCTGACCTCAGCTGCATGTGACTCAGCAGAGCCCTGCCACTTCACAGACCAGGGCCTAGGTTTCCGTGGCAGCCACTGGGAGAGGGGCTATACTTGCCCAGTCCTCCAGCTGACATGCCCACTTAAGTCACGTAGAGCTTCAGTCTGACTCCTGATGTAAAACAATATAGCTGAATTATGGAAAGCAAGAAGCAAATGCCACTCATAGCCTGCTAGTACTGGGCAGGGATGTCTGCTACACCCAGTCAGAACTGAAATGTGCTGCAAGTCTAATAATGCTCACCTGATTTCAAAAAATCATGTTTTATTCCCACGCTATGGGAAAAAACAATGTAATGTGAAAAATAATCATTTTTCTATTGATTACTATTGAATGATATTGGGTATATTGGGGTCAAATAAGATACTTAATTTCACCTGCTTGTTTGGTTGGTTGGTTTTTGGTTTTTTGTTTTTGTGGCACTAGGGCATTCTCCCACTGAGCTACACTTCCAGCCCTTTTTACTTTTTATTTTGAGACAGGGTCTCACTAAGTTGCCCAGGTGAGACTCAAATGTGTCATCCTCCTGCCTCAGCCTTCCTCAGTGCTGGGATTATAGTCATCATTGCTTTTTTGAAATGTGGCTGGTAGACAGTTTTGAAAGGCCCAGATGGCTCACCTTTGTGTCTTGATTCTATTTCCACTGGACAGTGGTCCTCCAAAGAAGCTTGCAAAGAGACGTGTGGCCACCAATGAGTTTGTTCCCAACTTGTTTTCTAACAGACTTTGCTTTTCAGGGCTTTTGAATTTCTGAATTGCAAGTAACATTTCCAGGTCAATGATGGAGAATCTGGGGCCAGAAGGACAGGTGAGTTCCTCTCCCCACTGGGCAGCCAGTGGGCTTCATGTCCAGGACTTGCCTGATCTGGCTATGACCACCCCCGAGCCTTCTGTCCTCTGCAGCCACCCTGCCCAGAGCTCTCTGCCCTGCCAGGTCCGTGGAGGAGGGGATGGGCAGAGGGCGGGTCGAGGCTCCTGGCAGAGAGCTCCCAGTGCTACAGGATGTGATCAGTATGACCAAAAAGTCAGTCATGGCCAGGCCAGGGCTGGTGCTCCTTCTACTGCTGTCCCCGCTGTCACTGCAGCCCTCCTCACTGTCACAGCTGGACAACACAGAGGGCAAGGCCACCCTCTCGGGCCTGATCCTGTCTGCACTGGAGAGAGCCACCACATTCCTGGAGGAGCGGCTGCCTGAAATCAACCTGGATGGTGTGGTGGGGTTCCAGGTGCTGGAAGGTGAGTGAGCCTGTATCCCAGCTGGCCACCGGGGAAACCAGTTCTTGGCCATGTCCCCTGCCCTTCTCTGACCCCTGGGACCTGGTAACCTCCTGGAATCAGAATGGGCTGCTTTGGCTATGAAGAAAGGGAACAGGGGGCTATGTTTCCTGGTGTTTAGGGCTCAGCCAGCTGTTATCAAATGTTTTAGAAGTAGGAAGGATTTAAAAGCAACATGAGAAAAGATTTGAAAATTATATTCTTAGAAGAAAGTGATCCATTTGTGAGTTGCCATCTGACACACCATGAATGAGGGGCAGAGAGAGCCCTTTTAGTGGGTATTTACGGGAAGGCTGCTCCTCCTGTGTAAGGGTAGTTGGGAACAACACGGAAACCCTGAGTTCCTGCTGGGCTTCCTCCACTGCTAGCCAAAGGCATCTGAAGGTTCTGAGAACAGAGCTCAGTGTTTGTTTAGCCTTGACAGATGTAAGATCCTCAAAGAGTAGTCTGGAGACAGGCCAAGCCTGGCCAGGGACATGCATACGTGTTCAAGGAGCCACTCCCAGAAGGCCACGCTCACCAAAGTGAGGCACTGGGGATTAAACCCAGGGCCTTTACACTGAGCTCCAGCCCCAGCCATTTTTATTTGTTGTTTTGAGACAAGGCCTCATTAAGTTACTAAATTGCCCAGGCTGGTCTCAAACTGTGATCCTCCTGACTCAGCTTCCCAGAGTGCTGGGATTACAAGTATGCATCACCATGCCCTGGTCAGGGACCCTGTCTGGGCATCAGCCTGGGCTTAGGCAGTGGGCATCTCTGTGTCCTTGCAGCCACGTGGCCACCCTGTGTCCTCTCCCTATCTCTGCTCCCCCGAAATCTTACCTCATCTTCCAGGCCTGCTCTGCTCTAGGCCAGGACTAGGGGAGGCCAGAAGCATAGTACTGTCCCCTTCACTTAACCCAGCCCTACATCAAACTCCTCTAGAAATGATTAACAATCACAATCCCCCAGAGCGAACTTCCCAGCTGGGAACGGCAGACACCGAGTCTCCAACCCACAGTACTTTCAGGGACCTATACAAATGCTTTCAGTGGTAGATGAGTGGCCACTGACACCAAGAGCAAAGGGTTCCTCCAGCTGCCTCTAGCAGCCCTGAAGCCCTCCCTCATCCTCCAGAGCCCAAATCTCTGCAGTTAATACTGAGGGCCACACCTTCTCAAGGGCTTGCTTTGTGCAATGGGTAATGCTAAATCTTCACCCATCAGCTCATTTAATCCTTACAAAGCCAGGTCGGGGAAGTACTGACCCTCAAAGGCCTGGTTTCCAGTCAGCTCAGGGAATCCTCCCCAGGCCCGTTCAGGGAGAGCTGAAGAGCTCTTGGCCAGGCAGCTGGTGAATGACAACCTCTGCTCCCCCAGTGCAGCTCCGAGGTGCACAGGAGGCATGGGCATTGGACCCCCTGCTGCAGCCACTGAGTCTGCGTGCTGGGCACCTGGCTGACAAGGTGGCCCCTCTCCTCCACAGCTCCATCGCCTACCTGAATCTCAGTGATCCTGAGTACCTACGAGGTAACCCTGGGGCGGGGGGCATTGCTTCAGGAAGACCGCATCTGGGGGAGTCACTGAAGACTCCTAGAGTGAGGCAGAGTGGGAGGGTCCACACCTGTCTCCTGCCAGCCCAGCAAGCTACACCCTGGAATGCTGGTCACCCTGACTCCAATCGCAATGACCTATCCCACGCACACCAAGGGACAAGCAGGATGTCTCCCACCACCTATCGATAGGGGGCCTTCTTCCTGGACCATAGGGATAGATCTGCCCTGGCCCTTCCTGAGGGTGGTGTATCTAAAAGGCAAGTCACCCCATTGCACAGCAAACCTTAGCATCATGCCAGCATCTCTCCTGTGCCTCGTAATGCCGAGCGTCCATCTCACCACCCTCAAGGGACCCTACAGGAGATCCTACCCTATAATCCTGCCCTGGATTGGGATATATAGAACAGCAGCACCTCACAAGGCTCTAGGCCTGTCCCTGGGGTTCACAACAGACATGTGGGGGTCATGAGCTACTGCACACCTTATTCTCAGACTACAGCCCCACCTCGGTGACCCACCCTGTCCTTCCTCCTCCTCTGCAGCAGAGGTCTCCACCCTCATCTGACCCCTACACACCCAGAAGTGAGGACTGTCCCATCCTACAATCGAATGGGACCGGTAGAGTAAGAAGCCGCTTGCCAAGCATCTATGTTGGGAGCGCTGCACTGTGAAACAGAACCCGAGGGGTCTTCAGTCCCTCGCATGGGTCTCAAGTTTCCATGGGATGCAGCAGATGTAGTAACAGCCTGTCTCATCACCATCCCTACTGACTAGGGAAAAACTGTCCTGATTTTTGTTTGTTTTTTACTTTAAGAGAGGAATTTCTGGAGTGTTTCAGTCCCCACCACCACCACCCAAGAGGTTGGGCTGGAGGCTGGGCAGGGCAGCCAGGGTGGGGTGTGGGGTGGGGAAGTTCCTTGGCCGGTTAGGGGAACTCCCCTGCCCTGGGGTCACCACAGCTCCAGGTCATTTCTCGCCCTTCCCCCACACCAGCTGCTTTCCCCCCTGCCAGAGTTCCAGCCCAGCCTGCAGCCCGGGTTTTGGAAGCTACCCCGCACCTGGACGCAGACCAACGCCTCCCTAGTCTACCCCTGGCCCAAGCTGCAGGACTCCTTCTCAGAGGACAGCAGCGACTCATGCCTGGTGCTGCTGTTGGGAACAGGGTATGCCAGACTTCTTGGCTTACTGGAACCCCAAATTGTTTTCTCCACCAGCGTCCTGCCGTGCTTGTTCTCTAAGCCCGCAGGGCTGCCTCCAGGGGTCTGTGCACCAGCTCCTCAGCACAGCTTCTCGGCAGGCACCCGGCTGTGCTCTCCCACCCCATTCCAGTCTTATCTGAACTGCTCCCCAGCTCAAAGCTCCCTCAACTTGCCCTGGCTCCAGGACAAAGCCCCAGCTCCTGCAGCCCTTCCAGGACCCCAGACCAGTCAGATCCAGCGTCTGGGGCCTCGGAGAACTCTCAAAGGCACTATCCCCACCCCAAGCAAAGCCTTTCCCCTCCCACCTGGCCCATCCCATCCCATCCCCATTCACCCCTAAGACTGTGTGGTAGGTAACTCACTCCCCTGGGCCATACTGCCCCCAGAACCACCCCCCCCAACATCTGTCATACAGACGTCATACATCTGTCATACGGCCCTATCATTACAGGCATGACATACATACATGACATCTGTCATATAGCCCTGTCTCCCAGCGGGGCTGTGAGTCCAGGAAAGCAGGGCTGAGCCCAGTTTATTCCTCCCCTTTATCTGCAGCTGGGTGGGCTTGGAGCAAGGCCAGGGCAGCCCAATGCAGGGCCTAGGGAGGAATGGGCAGCAGGTCTTCTCCACCCTTCAGAGAAGAGTCTGGGCCAGACCACAGCTGGGCTGCCAGGGGGCTGTGCTCCAGTGAGGGACCTCCCTGCTGAACTCCTGTTTATGGGAGAGGTTTGTCACAAGAGGAATGCGCATGTGGGGCCCAGCCCCCCAAGCTGTCTGGGTTCAGAGTCTGCCGTTTAGGGCAGTGGTGGGAAAGATGACTTTTGAGTCTGGGCCCCTTATGGCTTCCCAAGCTCAGGACAGCTCCAGGGTCATCTCCCCAGACCTAGGGGTGCTGATTTAGCAAATCAGTTCACAAGACATCTGTTTTTGTTTTGTTTTGTTTTGTTTTGCAATACTGGGGATTGAACTCGGGGCCTTTGCACTGAGCTACCTCCCTAGTCCTTTTTATTTTTTATTTTTTTATTTTAAGATAGGGTCTCAATAAGCTGCTGAGTTGCACAGGCTGGGCTCAAACTGTGTGTGTGTGTGTGTGTGTGTGTGTGTGTGTGTGTGTGTGTGTGTGTGTGTTTGTTTGGAGACAGTGTCTCACTGTGTAGTTCAGGCTAGCCTTGAACTCACTATGTAGTATAGGCTGGCCTCGAATTCACAGTGATCCTCCTGCCTCAGCCTCCCAGAAAGAATACCTACACCTGGAACCTATGCCGTAGGGAGGGATGGATCACAAACTGGGCAGATAGGCTGGGCCTGGAGCACCACCCTCAACAGCCTGGCATGGCTTCCCCCAGGAACACCAGCAGCCAGCCTTGTGGGCTGTCAGACTTCTGCAGGACCCTCATGACCAAGCCTGGCTGCTCCGGCTACTACCTATCCCACCAGCTGCTTTTCTTCCTCTGGGCCAGAATGGTGAGTGCCGGGTAGGAAGGACAGGGGAAGGTAGGGAGATTCCTGGCAGCATACTTCTGTCTGCTGCACACCAGGAAATCAAGTGGTATTTTGTAGTTGTGCTTCAGCCATCAAGAGGGAAAAGTGAGAGAAAATTCTGTATAATTAATTGAGCTGATTAAGTTGCAAATGAGGGGAGGTAAGATTAGGGATTCTGTTGGACTGGCCAGATAACTCAGCAAGCTGAACTGGATGGTAGGCATTGGAAAAACTTGAGACAGTGAGGAAGAGAGAGAGAATAAAACAGAGGAAGCAGGAAGAAGAGCTCAGCAAACCTCAGATGAATATAAAAGAACTTGAACAAATTTGGCTGGTAGCCACCTGTAGGAGACCAAGCCAAGCGGCAGTGATGGTAGTGACAGCAGGGCTGCCCTTAGATGAAGACAGTTGGGACAGAGGAATTGGGGAGAAGGAAGGGAGAAGCAGCAGCCTGGGTGTCCTTGCTGTTCTTGGGGTGATAACTTCTATGGTAAAATGACACAAAGTAACAGTTTGAAATGTGGAAGACACTAAGCTTTATATTCACTTACTTGTTTCAGCCTCATTAAAAAAACAAAAACAAATTGAACTTGTTAGGCGAAAGGAGGGGCAGGTTTTAAAGTTGTGGATCCCAAAGCTATTCAGAGATCAGAAATCTTTTGCTTGACAGAATTTTCAAATTGCTATTTATTTGGTGAGACAGACCAATATTTTTGTAACTATAACAAACAACCAAATTATGAACTAAATTATGTGTACAAGGTGTAATTGAAGTACATGGTAAATGTCTAAATTTTTTAATGTACTACAATATAAGACACATCACCATTATACCCCTCAAAATACTCCCCTTTGTTCCAAACACAGCCCATCATTCTTACCACTTTCTGAAGCAGATCCAGAAGTCCTCTCTCTTGTCTTTAGTTGCACTGTTGTGGGTTTCTCAATGTACTGAATTGATTCAAAACATTGACCTTTCATGGTCATTTTGACTTTGGAGAAGATCCAGAGTTGCACAGTACCAGATCTGGTAAATAAGAGGAATGAAGACACATGGTCATGTTTTCATAAGCCCGCCTTTCCCTTGGATGGCACTCGGCAGCTGCATCCGTCATACTTCTGGTCACACCATGTAAAGACACTCACAATAAAGAGCTCCCAGAACTGCTTCAGAAAGTGGGAAAAACAGCGGGATAAGTGTGTTGGAACGAAGGAGGAGTCTTTTGAGGGGAATTCATAGCAATGTGTCTTTTTCCTCTTTGGGGGGGGGGGGGCGGTACCAGGGATTGAACTCAGGACCTTGTGCTTTCGAGGCAAGCAGCGGAACCACTGAGCTAAATCCCCGACCCAGTAATGTGTCTTTTATTGTAATAAAAATTTTTTAATTTATTTTTTTCCCCAGTACTGGGGATCAAACTCATTGTGCTTGTCAGGTAGGCATGGTGCCACAGTGCTAAAATTTTTTAAATTTAAACATTCACCATAAATTTTGATCACCTCATGTATTTTTATTTATACCAAAAACTTGGGCTCTAGTCCAAAAATCTTATTCAGAGCCTAGAAATCCTTTGTTTGATGGGATTTTTAAAATTACTATTTCCTTGAAAGCTGCAACAGACCAGCATTTTTGTAAATGTAATAAGAACCAAATTACAAGCTGAATTATTATGTTTATTACCTTCAACAGGTCAAAGGTTACTCTGACCATTGCTGCAGAAGTTTCTAAATCCTGTTCTCAATGCTCGTTCTTCTTTTCCATCATGGATAGTAACTAGCCAGGTCTGAAGCCTGCACTTTGAGTAGCACTGAAGCCAGAGCAGGGTTAGCTCACAATGAGACGCAGTGTTCACAGCAGGCAGTTGCAGAGCTGGGCCCAGGTCATACCAAGTCAGAACTTGAACCCAACTCTTCGTGACCCCCAGTAATGGAACAAGCTGGCAGTGTGACAAGGAAGAACTCCTGGGGAAGGAGAGACCTGCCCCAACATAGCCCCTGCAGGACTGTCTCAGACTACAGGGCTCTCTGCAACAGAGTGTACATTTTCCTGCACACCAAGTCCCTTGTCTCTGGATGTTTGTCCCCCAGAAAGGATGCACAAAGGGACTGTTCAGCCAGAGCCAGCACTACATCAGCATCTTCTGTGCCAACATGATGGACTTGAACCAGAGAGCTGAAGCCATCAGATATGCCTACCCCATCCAGGACCTCTTCATGGAAAACAGTGCGCCTGAGCTTCTGACCTTGGGACGAAGCAGCAGGGTGTTCATAATTGGGGCAAACACACAAACCCACAGGCGGGGTTGCCGGATTAAGCAAGTAAAACTACAGGGTGCTCAGTTGAATCTGAACTTCAGATAAGTAATGAATAAAATCTTCATATAACTACATCCTGTATAATGTATATGCTTAGCATGAGATATGCTTGCACTAAAATTGTATTTGTTGCTTATCAGAAACTCAAATGTAACTGAGCATCCTATATTTACCTGTCACTGTGTGACTGTGTCCCCAAAGGCTGATCCGGTGATGAAGTTCTGGACAGACTAACAAGCTGACTGGCAAACAGACCCCCACAGCCTTAGAGATGATGCAGAAAGAGAGCCCATGAGGGCTGCTCCTTTCCTTGAGGAGAGGCCTAAGTGGGGGGCAGGACAGAGCCTGGGATCCCCAGTTGCTAAGGTGGAGGCTCCTTCCAGCCCCAGGCAGGAGAAGGCACGTGGCACTATGGTGGGCCCAGAGAGGGGAGGAGGTAGGCCAGGGATGGCAGGCCTATGACGGTCCCCTGCATTTGCTTCCAGTCATGTTCTGCGGAATTGGCGGCTTCTCTGACTTCTATAAATGCCGGTGGCTGGAGGCCATTCTCAGCTGGCAGAAGCCACAGGAAGGATGCTTCGGAGTGCCTGGTAAGCTGTGCTTCTGCCCTGGCTGGGGAGGAGGGAGAATGCACTGGTACAAAGTGCTAAGAGAGATGTGCAGTACATACATGCATGCACATGCACCTGTACACACACACACACACACACACACACACACACACACACAGTAGGAATGGGCTCAGAGCTTTTGGAGCCAATGTTTTTCAGAATGGGAGGCAGTCCTGTCAGAATATGAGAGCCCCTACAACTGCATTAACAAATTCATTCCTTCAACTCAGCACCTACTAAAGCACCAGACAGTGTCTGTGCTGTGGGGAAAGTCAGGCCTGAGGGAAGGTACAGGGAGGTGACGTTGAAGGTGGAGAGGTGCAGGATGCCAGCCACAAGACCCTTGCCAGTTGGTCATCTTTGGAGTAAGTCATTTCACTGTCTGGGCCTCAGTTTCCCCACCAATAGTTAGACGAGCATAATTGTAGCCACTATCCCCAGTGTGATAGGGAACAGACAGCGCACGTGACACCACCAGCCCCATGCCTGGAGGAAGGCAGGCTCCCTGAAAATGAATGCTGGGGTCCTCAGTAGGACACTTGGATCCTCAAAGAAGCAAACGCAGTAGTTTTGAGAACAGTCTGCGAAATGAAGAGTCTCAGGCCAGTCAGACCTCCAGAGAGGGGATGAGGTGGGGCAGGGACTTGTATCCTCCTCCATTCCACCCCCATCCAGCACCTCTGGTAGGGGTGGTTTGGGAACACGATCTGAAAAACCAGGAGCAGATGACAAATTTAAGCCACACAGAAGGAACTGCAGGCAGATGTGGGAAGAAACTTCTGGAATAGCTTCAGTTTCTCAAAGAAAATCTGCATCACTTGTGGTGTCAGGAGGGGAACAGATGTATCAAGCACCGCTTAAAGATCACGAGTTCACCTTTTGGTCTTCTCCAGCTGCTGGGGATGAAGTCAGACATGCAGACCGTCTGTACCAACAGCATGCTCTCAGAAGAGTCAAGAGGCGAGAAAAACAATTCACAGGTAACAAAAATGCCCAGGGGAATTGGGGCCGGTGATCTCAGCACTCTAGGAGGCTGAGGCAGGAGAACTATGAGCTCCAGCTCAGCCTGGGTGACTTAGGGAGACTGTGACTCAAAATTAAAAGGACTGGAGATGTAGCTCAGTGCAATGGCCCTGAGTTCAATCCCCAGCACCACAAAAGGTGAGGGGGCTTCTTGGCATGAAACCAAGACACCTTTGAAAGCCAAGGTCTGGCTCTGTTTCTTCTCTTCTGAACAGGTGACCACCATGAAGGAAAAGCCCCTCTTGCTGAAGGATAGTGTCCCAGGGCCTTCCTGTTTGGGGGATAGAGGGAAGAGTCCTCTCAGACAGTTCAGAGGGACAGAGGACTCTGTTCAGAGAGCTCGTCTCAGAGAAGCATAGAAGTTTCAGCCAGGAGTGGAGCAGTGCAGAGATAGCCCTGCTTGCTCAGAGTCAGGTCATGGACTAGAATCTGCATCAGAACTTCACAGAGGGAATTTAATGTAGGGAATGGGCCTTAGGGGGTTGGAAGAGCACAGAAAAAAATGGGAAGCCCAGAAGTTGACCCTGCAGGAGGCACTGGGGGAACGGGTGAGCAGAGCCTTGCTTCTTCTCTCATCTGGCAGTGCCTCCTGTTGGACAACCCTTGCCACATGCCTCAGCCAAGGTGCCCTGGAAGTACACTATGGAGGGAGGGGTCCATGTGCAGCATCTGGAGCAAGGAAAGGCAGAGAAGAACTGATGGGCAAGTGGTATAGACAGTCCCGGGGGCCGTGCCGCCTGGTGATCGCCGGCTGCCCTGATTTACACCTGCTGTCTGGAGCCGTGAGGAATAGTGTCCCTTGTGCCCCCAAGTGTCCTGCTATGATGAGATGTTGCACAGTTGGCCCAAAATCCAGAGAAACCAAGAGTGGGACATGGTTACATGGGGAAGGAAAGGAATCATGTAGAAGAAAGGGAGAGAGATGGTCAGGCAGGGATAAGGAAGGGTGAAAAGACACTAGTTTCCATTTTTTATTAATAAAAAGTAAAAGAGCATATTGTAGACACGGGGGTGGGGGAGTGGAACAGCCAGTTCAGAGAGCAGGCATCCAACATCCTTTGATAAATGATTCCAACAAACGGGGTCCTCACATGGCACCGAAGCACCCACATGGCACTGGGCAGGTTGGCCTGATGACACTGGAAAAGCATCTTCTACACGATGGATAGGATAGGTTGTTTGGAAGAAGGGGCTGAAGTGGCACTCATTGGGTTCTTCCTCCTCCCCACCAGATGGCTGTTCCAGCCACAGCACTGCCACAGCAGTTGCGGCCCTGGGCGGCTTCCTCTACATCCTGGCAGATCAGCCTTTGGTGCATGGAGAGCGTCATCCGTCCACATTGTCACAAGGCTCCATGACTGCTGCCCCTTTAGATCTTCTTCCTTAGGTTCTGGGGCCCAGGTCACATCCTGAGGAGGAGCCAAGGACGAAAGAGGCCAGCAGGCCACCCTACGTCACTGCATCAGGCTGTTTGGAGACCCCAAGCAGACAGGGTCCAAAGGGTGGCTGGGAGGGGCTGGGGTGAGCGGATGAATGAATGCACATAGCACACAGTCAGTCAGGAGTTGGGTCTCATTTCTCAGCCCTTGGGTGACCTTGGACAACTTCTGTCTCTGTTTCAAGCCCCTAATCCCACTCGACACACTTTCTAAAGACCCACTGTCTTAGTCTGCTTTCGCCATCTATAACAGAACACCACTGTTCCTCTACAAGCAGCAGCAGTCAACAGTGCAGTCTGCACAGCTGGTTCTGGAGACCAGGAAGACCAAGAAAGAGCACAGCATCTGGCGTGAGCCTTTGTGCCATGATGGAAGGAAGAGTGAGCATTCAAGAAACAGAGGGAGGGCAAAAGGGACTAACCTTATACCAGATCTGCTGTCATGATAACCAACCCACTCCAGAGATAATGACATGAATCTGTTCAGAAGATGCCAGCCCCTGTGACCCAATCACTTCTCTCAGGTCTCACTTCCTTCCTTTTCCCCCTTCATACTGAGGATCAAACCCAAGGATGATCCACCAATGAGCTAAATCTCCAGTCTCCCTTTGTTTTCAGACAGAGTTCCCTTAAGTTGCCCAGGCTGGTCTCAAACTTGTGATCCTCCTGCTTCAGCCTCCCAAGTAGCTGGGATTCCAGATGTGCACCACTGCACCTGGCCAGATCCCACCTCTTTACATTGTTACAGCAGCAATTGAATTGCAACATGAGTTTTGGAAGGGACTTTCAAACCACAGCACCCACACACAGCCTTAAAGGCTGTTTGTTCTGATGTCAGCTACTGCAAAGGCCAGTGGGGGAAGCAAGTGTTTCTGAGAAGAACAGACTGAGTCATGAGCTGGGACCCAAGAGGACTGGGAGAGACAGCACAGGCTGTGAAGAGGCCATGATGTCACAACACGTCATGGTCACATCATCTTAGAGAGGCAGTATAATATAGTAGTTAGTGATGTGGCTCTGTGCTCAGAGTGCCTGGATCGAGACCCCACCACTGTGTCCTTGGGCATAGTCACTGACTTCCCAGTAACTCATTTCCTCCTCAGTAACTCAGAGAAAACAGCACCAACCTCAGCATTACCTCCACTGCTGTGAGGGTTATGTTTGCAGCATCTTTCACATAATGAGTCCCAAGCTGCTAATGTCACATATAAGGGCATATCCCAAAGCAGCAGGAAGGGCAGCTGGCTCCTTGGGGTTCTTGAATTCCCAGCTCACCGTTCTTCAGCGTGAAGGCATCTGAATGGTAGTTCAGCATTTGGGAAAAGACCTTCCAGAAACTTCTCATGGGTCCAGCTGTTGTCTGTGGTGCTATGATGGGGCATGCAAACAAGGGTCAAAACCAGGCTGCAGGGTAGAGAACCAGGTGGGAAGGACTGTGAGGACATGGCCCTGCTTTGCCTCCAGGTGGACAACCGCTGCAGCTCACCTGCGATGAGTTGTACCTCCGCTCACTGAGTTGTACCTCTCAGTGTGAATTAAAGTGTTACTTGTGCCTCTGTGCCCAGCTGGACAACCGAAGTGTGGATGTGGGCAGTGGGTCTTCTAAATCTCTCATCTGAAAGGTGGTCTCCTCTGTCTAATCCTCCCTGTGATCCCTTGGACACACTTTCCTACAATTGCTCTTAAATTGTCAGGCCCAGAGGATGTTTCTGGAGTCTGCTGACAGGTTAGACTTGCTTCTGAGGTTGCTGTTTTCTCTGGGGAACCAGGAGGTAGAATTTAATACCCACTTGCACTCGAGATGCTTCAAGGATTTCTTTTGAATTACTTCACAAGCAGGAATTTACTGAGACAGACACGCACTTTGTGAGAAGTCAGCTGACTATAAAGGGATTAGGGGAGAATTACCCCACCCCCATCCTTCCTGACTTGGGGATGGATTAGTCACTGAAGCCTGAGCCAATGCATTGCAGAAGGCTTAAGTTACCAAACCAGGGCAGGCAGTGCTACAGGAGAACCTGTGTGTACAAGTCACTTTCAAGAAAAGGGAATCCTAAACTGAGTGTGGAGGCATGTACTTATAACCCCCAAGCTCTTGGAGGCTGAAGCAGGAGGACTGCAAGTTTGAGGCCAGCCTGGCAACTTAGTGAGACCCTGTATCAAAATAAAAAAATTTTTAAAGGGCTGGTGATGTAGTTCAGCATGAAGCCCCTAGGTTCAACCCTCAGTATTGAAAAAAAAAAAGAACAGAAAAGGTCCAAGTCTTAGCAGGTGTCTGCTTTGGCCAGCTGGCACCTTCACACATACCAAGTTCACACATTGAGGGGCCCCTGATGTGCTCAACTGAACCTGAGGGCCACCTGCCAAACATGGAGCATATTACAGAATTCCCCGCCTGTCAAAACCTCAAAGCCAGGTTCTGGGATAAATACCAACATAGCCCTTTATATAATTGATGCCATGCAACACAGACCAAAGACACGGATCCTGTAATAATTCCTAAGAAAGGCTTTATAAAAGCAACTTTGGCTTTCCAGACTCCAGAACAAACTGGTGTCCCTATTTGAGAACCAAGTTTCTTCTGGGCAGGACAGCCAAAGAGGTGAGAACCAGGGCTTCAGAAAGGTCCCCTGCCTCATGCCCATCTTCCTGCTGCTCCTGTCCAGCTCCTCCCATCTGCAGGCTCTGGGCCCATGTCCCCACATGGGACCTTCTTTCTGTTCTGCTGCCGCAGTCCTCAAGGCTTGGAGAGTCCTCCACTGCCAGGCCCATAACCTCATTCTGTATGTCGTGCTCCCTTGCCTCTTGCCCTCACCACACACCTGTTCTATGTCTGTCTCTCCATGAAAACTGAAGCTCCGTGAGACTGGGGACCTGTTTGTCCACTTCAGCTCTGTTTCATCAGCACAGAGCAGGGGTGAGGTGCTCATTCCATTGAACAAACACTGGCACAATGTGGATGAGGATACTAAGAGGGGACAGAAGTGTTCCAGGCTGAAGAGCAGGTGTGAGTGAAGGGAAGCCCCTGGCTCAGTGAGCTGCTTTGGCTAGAACTGTGAATTTGGGCTGTTCACAACAAAAGGAAGATTTCCATGCCAGCTGTTATGAGCTTAGAGCAACTGGGCAAAGGATGAGTGGACATCAAAGCAGGGAGAAAACCAAAGGCAGAGCTCATCTCTGACTGACCAATCCTGTGCCTCCTAGTAAACCTTGAGAGAAGAAAGAGGACTTTTGGAGGCGGAGATATTGACAGCTGCTCTGGGCTTGTTTGCTGATTATTTTGAGCAGCCCAGATACAAAGATCAGAAAGGTATGATTCCAACAAATCAATATAGTTGTGTCAGGCCAGAGAGTCACTTTGAATGTGGTTAATTGAAGTAAATTATGGGGGCCGGGGATTTAGCTCAGTGGCACTGCACCTGCCTTGCAAGTGCAAGGTCCTGAGTTCAATCCCTGGTACCAAAAAAAAAAAAAAAAAAAAGAAAGAGAATAAAAGAAAGAGAAAAACTGTGAAGTAAATTATAGTTAGTTCAGGGATCACAGCCATTCTTGGGGAACTCTTATGGTTTATATCTAGATGTCCCCTTAAACCCTCTTTAATCATAGGTGGGAAGTGATTGGATCATGGGGGTGTGAGAGTCACCAATGGATTAGTCTGGTGATGACTTTATACCTAAATGTGACATTGAGATTTGGAGCTTGGTTGGAGGAACATGGCCTGGAAAGTAAATCTCTCTCCCTTCTCCCTTGATCTCTCTCTGTTTCCCACTGCCACGTCATGAGCTGTTTCTCCTCTGCCATGACTTCTGCCATTCCACCCTGCCTTGGAGCCAGCCAGCTCTGAACTGAAAACTACCAATCAAAATAAACTTTTCCTCCTCAGAGCTGTTGGTGGCAGGTATTGTGTCTCAGTGATGAGAACGTAACTAAGACAGGACCCATTTGAGGTCCCTAATTATCTTAGTTACCAAACTCAAAGGGTCAGCAGGGTCATGCTTTCTCTCTCTGAAAGCTTGAGAAAAATGCATCAATCTCCAGAAGAAGAGGGGAGATCACAAATACTCTGTTCCGTACCTCTCTTGTAGCCTCTGGTGGTTGCCAGCAATTTTAGCCATTGCTTTCTTGTGGCTACATCACTTGAGGCTCTGCCATACCTCTTCATATGGCCAGGTTTCTTCCTCTACATGTATCCCTGTCTCTTCTCAAGAAGACACCAGTCAGGGAGGACTTAGGATCCATTCTCCAGTGTGCCCTCATCTTAACTAATTAGGTCCACAAACATCCAGTATTCAAATAAGGTCACACTCTGAAGTTCTGGGAAGGACATGCCTTTAGAAGGGAAGGACACTATCCAAACCAGCAGACTGACCCTGATCACACACTGACTCAAAGAATCAGGTGCTCTCACTGAGGCCTGGATGGAAGCACTAGCAGTGCTGCCTGCAGACAGAAAGGTCCCGGCCTGGCCGGCATCCCTGTGGTACCAACAGCCAACCAGACTGCAATGGCTCCTGGGGTGGCCTGTGCATAGCACCAATACTCAAACCCTGGACACTGCCCCAGGATGAGGGGCCTGAGGAAAAGCAGCATCTCAAAGGAAGATGGAAGCACATGCTACAAAATAAAGTGGCTCCTGTGCTTGGGGCCAGATTTGTGGGCTCGTTCAGAAGGGCCAGGGTCCAGAGGGGGCAGGTTCGGAGAGGTCCTGGGCTTGCTTTAATCCTCTGGTCTTATCACCTTGAAATTCTTAATAGCCATTTTGGGTTTCGGGTTTCTGTTTTGTTTATGTGTTTTTGTTTTTACAGTACTAGGAATTGAGCCCAGGGCCTTTGCTCTGAGTTATATCACCAGCCTTTTTTTATTTTTTGAGACATGGTCTTGCTAAATTGCCCAGTCTATCCTTGAACTTGTGATCCTGTATTTCAGCCTCTTGAGTAGCTGGATTACAGGTTTACACCACCATGCCTGGCTCTAGTTTCATTTCTTGTTCTGTTTTTAGTGAGTATCTCCATGTTTCCATTTTGCAGAAAGTCTCATAAATTGACAGGCCTGTCTCTCTTTTAAAACCTCAAGATTACAAAAGACAAAGCCTGAGGAAGTGCTCCAGGTTAAGGGAGACCAAAGAGACATGACAACTAAATCCTACTGCTGGATGGGATGCTGAATTGGTGGCGAGGTGACAGATATAAAGGACATTATAGGGACAACTGGCAAAATCTGAAGCTGAACTATGGATTAGATAATACAACTATTGTCAATAAAGTGTCCTGATGTCACAGGGAAGTGGCTCCGAACCTCTTATCAGATGTGCAGAGTTCATGTCTCTCAGTAACTGAAAAATGGATATGAGGATAAAGAAGGTTAAGAGTAAGAAAAAGTTTACTGAGAAGAAAGCTCCTGAGAGACAGGAGTCACCAAAGTGGGTTGCCGCTGAGGCCCTTTGGGTGTTTTTATACACAAAATGACCACATATGAGACCACTCTGGGCCAAGCTGAAGCCAATCTATTAGGTTAAAGCATAGTAGCTTAGCCAATATTGATCTAATAGGGAAGCTAGACACATAACAAGGGTATATAGTGGGCAATGCTAATTTTAACTTATCTGTAACTTCTAATGTAGAAAGATCAAAGGCATTTTGGGGAAGGGATAGAAGTCTGGGTCCGGGTGTTTTAGTCACGCACCTATGCATCTGACATCTTATCTAGGCTCACTGGATCAGGCGGTGCTGATTACAATACAGTCTCAAGCTACTGTCTATCTCTTGGGAGGCCTGCAGGCCTAGCTCTCTTCTTCCAATTCGTCTCCAGCCTCAATTTTGGTGTCTCATCTCCTGCACTCACTCCTTCTAGGACTCAGTCCCCCTCTGACTGCCTGTTAATTTCTACCTAACTTAAAGGTCTATGATAGTAATTTACTTGTCCTGTGGTTATGTAAGAAAATAGCCCTGTCTTCAGAAGATCACCCTGAAGTACTGAGGTAAAGGGGCAAGTCTGCACTAGGCTGCAATCGGTTCAAGAAAAAAAAAACCGATTATTCATAAAGTACAAATGCTAAGGCAAGTGCAAACAATTGGTAAATATGAGTAAGAAGAACAAGAGAGTTCTACCGTTGCAATTTTCTGTAAGTTTGAAATTACATCAAGATAAAGTTCCCTCCAACCAGCCCTTGGACCTCCAGAAATTTCCCCGCAAATATTTGGATGAGTGATCTCGCTACAGCTGTGGGTGGTGAAGGCGGCCAAGAAAGGGTATGGAGTCACGTGAGAAGGACCCACGTGACCGAAGGCCCAACTCCAACATGGCGGCCCCCACGAGGCTTGGACTTCTCTTTCTGCTTGCGCTGCTGGGCTTCCTCGAGGAAGCGTCCGGCGGCATCGGGGAGGGGTGAGTGCAGCTTCCAAGGGGTGAACCTGGTTTGGGGTACCCCTGCTCTCCGGGCTCCCTGGCACAGCCACCCAAGCTCACGGCCATCCGGTCCCCGCAGGGCCTCCCGCGACGACGATCTGCTGCTGCCCTACCCTCGCGCGCGCCTGCGCCCGGCCCGGGACTGCACCCCGGTGCGTACGGGCAGCCTGAAGCACGAGAGCTGGCCCCAGCATCTCACAACCCCCGGAGCCGGCCGCCCGGTGGTGCGGACCTTTGTGTCACATTTCGGGGGGCGCGCGGTGTCCGGCCACCTGACCCGGGCCGCCGCGCCCTTGCGCACCTTCTCGGTGCTGGAACCCGGCAGCCCCGGAGGCTGCTCGCAGAAGCGCCGGGCCACCGTGGAGGAGACGGCGCGGGGGCCCGCCTGCCAAGTAGCCCAGAACGGCGGCTTCTTCCGCATGAATACGGGCGAGTGCCTGGGGAACGTGGTGAGCGACGGGCGGCGGGTGAGCAGCTCCGGGGGGCTGCAGAACGCGCAGTTCGGGATCCGCCGCGACGGGACCCTGGTTACCGGGTGAGGAGGCAGGGAGCCCCGTGGCAGTCGAGGGAACAGGGCCTGAGTTTTGCGTTGTGGCCATGCCATCGCATTCAAGTCACTTAACCGAGCAGCCTCTGCTTCCTCATCTGCAGAATGGGGATAGTAATATGGTACCTACGCTGCAGACGTTATTAATCACCCTGTGTCACTGAGCGCTTGCTCTGTGTCTTGGTGAGGTGACCTAGAACAAGCACTCACAGGTTACCCTAAGGAATCTCTCCCATTAGTAGGAAAAGTAAATAAAAGCCAAGTAAACACTGGTAATAAAGTAAGTTCAGATTGTGTGTTCAGCAAAGCAGTGATCAAGGCCAACCAACTATAAATAGAGCTGATTCAGGTTGAGTGGTGAGAAACAGGCCCCTCTGAGAAGGTGACCTTTGACACTAAAAATTGAGCAGTCCCGAAGACTGGGGAACTAGAGAAAGGACTCCAGGCAGAAGGAACAGCAGGCACAAAGGCTCAGAGGTTCAGGAAGCCTTAGTGTGTGGAAGGGACCCAGGGAAGGAGCAGATTATCAGAAAGTGACAGGATTGACTAATTAGCAGCTTGCTCCAACCCTGAGTGTGGGGGAGTGATGGGGTTAGAGAAGCAAAGAGGCCTTAGGAGACATGAAATGCTTTCAAGGGAGTGTCCGCCTGGAAATTGAGGACTGTGTATGGGCCTGCGATCTGTGGGGAATGCGGAATGCATTGTTTTAGTAAATGAAGTACAGGCTGTTTGCAAAGGTTTGTGTACAGAGGGATACTGTCAGAGCCCTGTCTAGCATTAGTCTTGTTACCCTGCTCTGATGACAGGGAGATTCCCAAGAGCAGCAGAGCACCACAGCTGCCCTGAGCTGCAGGCCTAGGCAGCTTCCTAGGAGAGGAGGAGGGTGAGCAAGCCAGGCTGAGATGGGAGGAAGGAAGGAGCCCAGGACTCCCAACTGCCCGTGCAGGTGAGTGAGCCTCTCACCCTCCCCGGGTCCAGGTACCTGTCTGAGGAGGAGGTGCTGGACACTGAGAATCCATTTGTGCAGCTGCTGAGCGGGGTTGTTTGGCTGATTCGAAATGGGAGCATCTACATCAACGAGAGCCAGGCCGCCGAGTGCGATGAGACACAGGAGACAGGTGCGGGAGAGGGGAGACTGGCAGCAACAGGAACCAGGCAGTGGGGGATGCTGTTTTTAAGGCACTGGACAGGTGTTTACTGAGCAGGTGGTTTGCACTTAGCACTGTTCTGGGCACTGGGAAGCCAGATAAGTCTTATGTGGGGTAGAAGAAGGGACATAGTTGTATAATCTGAAAAGAATTGACAAATGCTAAGAAAAAGGGGAAAAGGAACAGATAGGGGACAGGAGTTGCAGGCAAGGGAACAAAGAAGCTCTGTAAAATGTTCATGGGGCAACAGCCTCATCGTTGCCAGGAGCTTGTTACAAATGCAGAACCATGAGCCCACCTATCTCAGACCTACAGCACTAAAATCCCATGAAGAGAGGCCAAAAGTGTTTTAAGGAACCCCCTAGGTAATTCTTTTTTTTTTTCGAGACAGAGTCTCACTAAATTGCCCAGTCTCAGCTCAAACTTTCATTGCCCCTCCTTTAGCCTCCCAGAGTGCTGAGATTACAGGCACCACCATGCCTGGCTGAGCCCCCTCAGTGACTCATGGACACTGATGTTGAGAAACACTGTGATACAGAATACTGGCTGTTGTAGGGTAGATAGTCAGGAAGTGCCTCATGAGGAGGTGACCTTGGATCAGAAGGAACAAGCCATGGGAAGAGCTCGGGGGAAGTATAGTTCCCAGCCAGAGGGAACAGAAAGTATAAAGGCCTTGAGGCAGGATGAGGCCAGGAGGTCACACAAGGACTGTGGATTTTGTCTGTTAGAGGGTTTCCACTCGAGGCTGATGTCACTTGGTGTACACCAAGCCCTCTGGCTGCCGAGGTGGGGGCCTGGCTGGCACAGGGCAGCGGGGAGGCATGGAGACCAGTGAGGAGGCTGTTGTGCATCCAGGGCAGAACCCAGGTGGCCTGGACTGGGAGGTGGGGAGTGATGTGCGGTGAGAAATGAGAGGCAGATCCCCGGGACCCCCAAAGGCCAGATTGGCAGCCAGGCTGCACCTCCCTCAGGTTCCTTCAGCAAGTTTGTGAATGTGATGTCGGCCAGGACAGCCGTGGGCCATGACCGTGATGGGCAGCTGGTGCTCTTCCATGCAGATGGACAGACGGAGCAGCGAGGGTGAGTTCTGGGGACAGAGGCCTCTGGGGCTGAGCTGAGTCCCATATTGTGCCATGACGGTACCCTTCTGACCCACTGTCCCTCGGGAATGTTCCCACGGAGCTGCCCTGGCCTCCCCATAAAAAGAGTCTGCCCCACTTCCAGAACTCCTCATCCTCTCCCCTTTAGGACACCTGTACCACATAACAGCAAGGTCATAGGAGCGAGGTCTCCTGTGCTCACCTTTGGGGGATTAGGACAGGACAGCTGGGGGTGCCCTTTAGTCTAAGATAAGCCAGAAGTGGGGGCACTCAACAGCACTGCACTTGTGCCACAGCATCAACCTGTGGGAGATGGCGGAGTTCCTGCTGAGACAGGATGTGGTCAATGCCATCAACCTGGACGGGGGCGGCTCTGCCACGTTTGTGCTCAATGGGACCTTGGCCAGTTACCCCTCAGATCACTGGTAAGCACAGCTGAGCCTCCTTGGGAAGGTCAACATCTAGGCCTGCCTCCAGCTGAGCAATATTGAGCCCCTAGAATGCACCAAGCCCTGGGTATTCAGGATTGAATAAAAGAGCTGAAGTCCCTGTTCTCTGTACTGCCCACACCTATAAACAAAGGCCAATTGGTCAGGAAACACCTCCCTGAAGACTGTGAAATAAGAGCTGAGATTGAAGCATGAGTCAGCTGGGTGGGGATGGGATCGCCTTCCAGGCAGAGAGCACAGTACTGTATATGCAGAGGTCCTGGGGTGGGAGGAAGGGTAGGGAGTGGAGGAGCTTGTGAAAGGGCTGAGGAGTAAGAATGGAGAGTGGGGTAGGAAGGACCACCCCTCAAGGCCTGCAGTGGGGGTTAAGGGGTCAGCACCGCAGCCTCTCCTCACACACTGCATCCCCCCCCCCAGCCAGGACAACATGTGGCGCTGTCCCCGCCACGTGTCCACCGTGGTGTGTGTGCATGAGCCTCGCTGCCAGCCGCCCGACTGCAGTGGCCATGGGACATGCGTGGAGGGCCACTGCAAGTGTGAGGGGCACTTCTGGCGGGGCGCTGCCTGCAGCGAGCTGGACTGCGGCCCGGCCAACTGCAGTGGCCATGGGCTGTGCACAGAGGGTGAGTGCTGCTGGGGCCGATGGTCCCTCCTCCTGCCCTGCCCATCCTCACCAGCCTCCTGCTCTTGTCTTGGCAGCTGGCTGCCGCTGCAACACTGGATGGATGGGGTCCAACTGCAGCGAAGGTGAGAGCCCCTGCTGCCCCTCCCAGTCCCGGCAGTTCCTAGTGACTCCAAGCTCTTGGGCCACCTGTGTCCCACCTTCCGGTTGGAAAGTTGCTCTTGTCTCTTACTCTTATTCACATGTGAATCTCTTCATGAGGGTGTGTGGTGGCCCACAACCGGAATCCGAGCTCTGTGGGAGGCTGAGGCAGGAGGACTGCTAGTTTGAGTCCATTCCGGGCAGTTTAGCAACCTAGTAAGACCCTGTCTCAAAATTTTAAAAAGGCTGGGGATGTAGCTTATTGTGAAGGCCCTGGGGTCAAATACTGCAAGAAAAAAATCTCTTTCTGTTTCCTGTGGCTGCTGTATCGCATTCCACACAGTGGGTGGCCAGAACCACAGAAATGTCCTCTTGCAGTTCTGGGGCCACAAGTCAAAGAGCGTGAGTAGGGCGCCCATGCTTCCCCTCACAGCCCCAGAAAAGCAGACTTGTGCCTGGAAGCAGCTCCCCTGGATTCTGAGGCTTGCATGGTATCCTCCAGTCTCAGCCACCTCCCCATATGTGTTTTTTCTTTCTCTCTTTTCTCTTCTCTCCTTCTCCTCTTCCCTCCTGTTTCTCCTCCTTTCCTCTCATAAAGACTTCAGGTCATCAGTGAGGCTCTGAAGCCTGAATGCAGGATGGTGTCATCTTGAAATCCTTGACTTAATAACACTTGCGCAGACGCTATTGCTGGACCAGTCTCGGTCAGGATCCCGCCTAGGGGAGCAGGGGCTTCTCCTTCAGTCCAGCTCTGCACACTGCTGGGGGCCACCCTTCCTTCAGAGAACGGCCTTGACCTCTGTCTTCCTGTCTCCCCTCTGCAGAGTGTCCCCTTGGCTGGTATGGGCCAGGCTGCCAGAGGCCTTGCCAGTGTGAGCACCATTGTCCCTGTGACCCCCAGACGGGGAACTGCAGCACCTCCCAAGGTACAGGGCCCCTTGGGACCTTGGGGACAGGGAAGATGACCCCCTACCTTGTTCAGCCCTGCAGCCTGTCTCTGATGTCTTGCAGTGAAGCAGTGTCTGCAGCCATCAGAGGTTACCCCAAGGGCAGGAGAGCTCTCCTTTTTCACCAGGTGGGTGCTGTGGTGGGAGGCAGATCTGTCCAGGGCTGTGTGAGGTCAGAAAGTGTCATCTGGGCACATAGGTGATATTTCTCCATAGTAAGTATGGAGACAGTCTCAGCTGAGGCTGGCAGCCTCCTGACAGTGCAGAAAGCTGAGGAGAGGGTCCAGAACCCCAGTGGGAGCCAAGGAACAAGGCCATGGACTTGGCTCCCTGGCCTCAGACTAGTGACTCCTTTTCTTGGCTCAGACCCACTACAGACTCCAAGTTCTGAGAGACTCCTCCTTGTGATACCTCTGAGCGCTCAGGCTTGGTGCTCCTGGTTGCTTTGTTTTCAGCACAGGAGGTCTCAAGCTTGATCTCCCGGAGGGATTATTGGAAGAGACCCCATCCCCAGAGCTGCTGCCTCCTGAGGTCTGGGGTAGATCCAGAATTGCATTTCTAACACCATCCCAGGCAAAGTTGCGACTCCTGGGCGAGGTACTTCACTTTGAGAACCTCTGAGCTGGTGGTTCTCCCCTCCAGCAGCCCAGTCCCTGTGCCTGGGCCCCTCTCTGATTCTGGAGGTGATGTGTGTACAAATGCCAGGCTCCCTGGCCCTGTCCTAGAGGGAGCCCCGGGGTGCTGCCCCAGTGAGTCTGGAGGAGGCTGGACCAGCCATGAATTCCTGAGGGGCCTGGACCTTTCATGAAAACTGGATGCACTGTCTGAAAACACACACCAGGGCTGGGACAAGGCGGAGCTCCCAGAGCCCAACCATGATGGTCAGGCATTCCCCAGAGCACAGGATGGAAACAGAGCCCGCTGGGGTAGATGCACAGCTGTGGTTTATCTGGCTCACATAATTTAACATTTAAAATAGATTAGCAAGATCTGAAAATCAGTCACAATTTTTTTTTAATGGCTTGTCTTGAGATATCAGGGGAAGGTGGCCCATATAGAAACTGTCCCTGCTGCTCCCTGCATGTGTCTTCAGCATGCTCTAGGCCCCACTTGAGCCCCACCTGCCATGCTCCCAAGCCCTGAGCCTGGCCCCCAAACCCCATTGGGTCTCTCTTTGTCCCCAGGACCACCTGGCTGGCCCTCACCCTGACCTTGGTGTTCCTGTTGCTGCTCAGCACTGCGGCCAATGTATACTTGCTGCTGGGCTCCAGGGCAGAGAGGAACCGGCACCTGGACGGGGACTACGTGTACCACCCACTGCAGGAAATGAATGGTGAGCTCCTGGCCACCGAGAAGGAGCAGCCTGGGAACACCCACCACCCCTTCAAGGACTGAGCCCTGAGCTGCCTGATGACCTGTGCAAAGGCTCATGTCTTCACCGTCCAGCTTCTGCAAGGGAGGGTCCAGAGCCACTGATGGGGACCCTGCTGGTGGCCTCTGCCCCCAGCACTCCAGCCAAGCTCCCAGTGGCACTTGTGCCCCAGCCCCCACTTGTCTGTCTGCTGTGGCATGTGCCACCCCAGCAATACAGCAATACAGTGTCCCAGAGAGACCACACCTGCTTCGCCACCTGCCTGTATCTGCTGCTCAGAGACCTGTCCCCCAGGGGGACCTGCACTGCTGCCAAAGAGTCCCCAGTCTCCTGGGAAGAGGCGCTAGCGAACTGAACTCACTGATGGAATCATGATGAGCAGATCCCAGCCCCCGCCCCCCCCGGCGCACAGGGGTAAGTTAAGGTACGGGTCTCCCCTTCTGGCCACATCATGCTGACCTCATCACCGATTTGCCGACTAGAATTGTCTTGGTATCATGGGAAGCTCTTCATGAGAAGGGTAGGTGGGAGGGATGCTGCCGCCCTGTTTACAGACCTGCTGTTTTGTCTTCCTGCTGCAAGAGGATTTTTCTATCACTTGAATAAATTGATACTAAAAGGAGTCACCAGGGGCCGTGAGAGTGCCGACTTGAGAGGACTTGAGAGCCGGTCCTAGCAGGTGGGCCAGTGTTTTTCCACACAGGTCACTTCCAGGTGGTAAAACGCAGGCAGTGGTCTGGGTGTGGCCAAGCGCCTGCGTTTCCAGCAAGCCCAAGATGCTATTGCTGCTGGTCTGGCCCACACACTGATGGCAGGGTTTCAGTTGGTCCTAACTGTATTTCCTAGAATTTGAGTTGGTCACCTGTGGATTTTGTTTTTGTGGTACTGAGAATTAAACCCAGGGCCTTTGCACCGAAATACATCCCCAGTCCTTTTTTAAATTTTTTTGATTTTGAGGCAGGGTCTCACTAAGTTGCCCAGGCTGGACTGGAACTCGAGATCCTTCTGCCTCAGTCTCTCCGAGTGCCTGTCACAACCTCCCTGTGCCTCAGCTGGGGTTACAGACATGCATCACTGTGGGCTTAGTCACCCATGTTAAGGTCAGGGAGCCAACACAAACTCCCGATATGGTGTCTTCTTTAGAAGAGGGCACTCTGGCAGTCCTGGCCAAGTAGTGACTGTTGCCCTGGTCAGAGCTTGTCACTTGGGGCTTCAGAAAGGGCCTGTGAGGTCCACATGTCCCTGTGTACTTTAGCAGCATTTTCAGCTGGGGGAATGAGGCACATGGCTTTCAGCAGGTCCTCAAGTAGCCCAGGCCCCGAGCATGGTCCACTTGTGCCAGTTATCTGTTGCTGTGTGACACTGCAAAACTTCGGGGGCACCAAACAACCAGTTACTACTTAAGAAACTACTCTTTCTCACACTTTGGGGTCACCTGGGGGATTCTGCTGACCTGGGATGCAATCAGTGATTTCAGCTGGGCTCCCATGTGTCTGTGATCAGCCAGCAGGCAGCTGCCTGGCCTGGGATGGTGGCAGCTCAGCTCCACAGGGTATCTCACCTTCCAGAAGGCCAGATCAGGCTTGGGGGTCAAGATGGAGGCAGGTCGGAGAGGAGAAAGCAGAGAGGGACACAGAGGAAGAGGTTTGCGGGGCCACCACTCCTAACTTGTCGTCTCCGCCTCCTCTGTCGGATAAAGCAGCCCACCAGAGGTGGCCCAAGTTCAGGGGCTGCAGGCTCACCTGAGGTGCTGTGAGGGTGGGTGCCCGATGGGCATATTCCTAAGAGCACTTCCTGAGCCTGACTGCAAGTTAAAGTATATTCCCCTGGAATGTTCTACAGTGGGACACCTGGGCCCTGCCCAGACACAGAGTCAGAATCTTGGGGAACAGGGGAGAGGATCTTGGATCTACCAGAAGTACCCTCAAGGGGCCTGAGGCAGTAGCCTTGGTGACAGGCTGTCCTGAATCCCTCTCTGAAAGCCCTGGCCTTCGAGAAGACATCTTTGTCCTTTGCCATGCTGGCACCTAAGGTGAGTGAGGACAGTACCATGCACTGGTTTGGTTGACCCTAGGCCCAGGGGAGCACAGCTTTACCTGAAGAGGGTCCTCAGCTAAGTGACAGATGCACTGAACAGTGTGAACCTCCCCGAGGCTCTATGGAATCTTTGTTGCTGTTGTCAGTCCTAGAAATTGAACTCCGGGCTTTCCCACTGAGCCATATTCCTAGCCCTTTTTTATTTTTTGAGACAGGTCATGCTAAGTTGCCCAGGCTGGGCTTGAATTTACAATTGAGGCTTCCTCAGCTTCCCAAAGTGTTGGGACTACAGGCAGAATTTTCAGTCTGTCACAAGGATAACCATTATCTTTGCCTGAAAAACATCCAAGCCCTCTTCCTTTAGGAAGCACCTTGGCTTAGGTTGAGCCCCCTGAAACAAGGCCTGGGGAGCAAGAATCTGAGATAAAGCCACAGGACCAAGTGGTTTATCTGGGAGATGACCCCAGGAGCATTGGTGGGGGACATAAATAGGAGGCAGCCTGGACAGGAGCGCTAGTCAGTAGGTGAGTGCTTGGACAGGGCCCTCGGTGCTGCAGGAGGTCTCATGGGGCTGGAGAACATGCCCCAGTTGTATCTCTGGAGGCCAAGGGAACAGGGGTGTATAGCAGCCTGCACCCATTTATCACTGGTTGTAGCTGATCCTGGAGTCCTCTCCATGGGGCAAAGGACGCACCGCCACCAGAGGCAGCCATCGGAGAAAAAGGTGTGGATTGTGCATCAAGCAGCCCTCTGTGGACAGACTGGACCACGGTCCCTGCAGCCCGGGGTGGAGCCTGAGAGTTCTGTGTGCTGTGATGCATGTCAGTGTCTGGGAAGCCTTCCATGGAACTTTACCCCTGAGCGGGACCTGGGGTGGGTTCTGACAGGGGCAGGGGTGGGCTGTCTTTGGAACCGTGAAATGGAAACAAAATTGGAGTGTGTGTGTCCATAGCTCGGGCTAGCTTCTCACAGAAGTCTGTATCTCAGAAAAAGCTGCCCCAGGGCAGCTCACTCAGAGGCTTCGTATTGTGCTTCGTTGCGGATGCCCTCATGGCGACAGGCACTGACAGAGGGGAGGGGACGTAGGTGGGAGATGTTCACAGCACCCCCTGCCTCTGGCCCCCCGGGAGCTACTGTCTCGTGTCCTTCCAGGCCCTGCCAAGTCCCCATGGCAGTTTCTGGGGCCAAGACCCATCCATGAGGTCCCAGAGGTCTGCACCCAGGCACAGCCTCTGGGCCACCAGGGAGCCCTGGGCCTGTTTTGTCCTGTCTGGCGTAGGCCCCGGGAGGTCTCCAGGGAGGATCAATGGTTCAGACAGAGGTCAGCAGATAGCTGCAGCTAAGCCTGGATCCCAGCTCGGCCCTTTGGGAGCTGTCCTCCCCTTCTGCACACCCAAGGCACCCACAGGTCAGCCGGCCATTCCTCTGAGATCCATTGCCTGGGCTCAGGAGAAACCCACAGAAGCCTGTTGAGTGAGTGTGTGATGCACTGTCTCCTTGCCCCCAGCTGCACATGTGAGCCAGTCCCAGAGGCTGGGTAGACAGGTGGCCCTGCGGCCATCCCGCAAAGGAGCCACACCTCTGCTCTCAGCTGACAGTCCATGGCCTCCCACCTTTTCAGAGCCCCGTGATGTATGTGGCAGCCAGTGCCCCTGCTTTGTGCCCCACAGGCTTGTGCAAAGGACAGGCACTACCTGAGGAGCCTTCACACCCTTCTGACATCAGGACTGTGACTGTCCCAAAGCCCAGGGCATAGGACAGAGCAGGCCAGGAAGGATGGAATACAGGCCTCACTTTTCCGGGACACCTGGCCATGCAAATCACAGTGGCAGGGTGAGCAGACTCAGGGATCTGCACCACTGATAAACTGTGTGTCTGTCTACGTATGGCATGGACAAGTGAGGGGTCACACAGCATCCCCCCCAATCCACATCCACCCAGAACCTCTGCAGGGTCTTTGGAATCAGGATCTTTTTGTTGTTGTTGTTTAATGGTAGCAAAGTTTTATTAATGGTAGGAAAAGAAACAGGCTCTGCAGAGTGAGTTTGGGCCAAGTAAAAGTAGGAAAAGAAGTACATCCTACAGCATGAGGGCGGGCACCATGCAAGAGAGAATAGAGTGGTTCCACCGCCTGCCCTGCAAATGCAAGGACCCGAGTTCGATCCCTGGTACCAAAAAAAAAAGAATAGAGTGGCCATGGAATCGGGGTCTTTGCAGGTGCAATTATTTAAGGATCTCAAGACAGTGTTATAGTGGATCCAGAATGAACCACAAATTGGTGTCCTTGTAAGAGACACAGGGGGAAGCTGTATGACAAAAGGCAGAGAGGTGGGGCCACAGGCTTCGAAACTCCTGTGGTGGTGGTGCACACCCGTAATCCCAGGACTCGGGGAAACTGAGGCAGGAGGTTCACATGTCTGAGCCCAGCTTGGGCAACTTAGCCATTTAGAGAGATCTTATCGCCAAAGAAAGACAATTAAAAGGCTAGGGGGTTAATAGTAACCCCCCCAAAAAAGTGTGGCCCCTGTAGAGCAATTTGCAACCCCTTGGCAGGAGTCCTGCCCTGTTGACAACGCTCCTAGAGTCTCAAAAGCAGCACCTGAGAAATTCTCCAGTAAGCCTAGGGGAAAGTCAACAACAGGGGCTCCAAATCTCAAATGTTTTAAGCCTCTGGTGGCCCAAAAGATCAGGCAGACAAGAAATATCCCACTTCACTGACTGCAGCAAACAGTGTTGAAAAGAGTGATACTATTCTCATTGAACAATTAATTTTATGCAGGGGAGGGAAATTTCCAGAGAGTGTGGGTGGGTAGGAAAAAGACAAAAACAAGAACCACCTCAAGCTCTTATTTCCATATCCTGAGAAAAATTCTCTCCCTGGCTGAGGGACACACCTCGCAGAATGATGCACGCCCTCAGCCAGGCATGGTGACACCAACCTGAATCCCAGCATTCTGGGAGGCTGAAACAGGAGGATCCCAAGTTTGTGTGGACAGTTTAGCAACTTAGGGAGACCCTGTCTCAAAATTAAAAATAAAAAAAGAATCAGGGATGTAGCTTCATGGGGACGGCCCTGGGTTCAATCCCTAGTACCACAAAATAATAACAATGACAATAATAGTAATGTTCTTTCTTAGAAGGCTTGTCCAGAACACAAGCCACTTCTAACAGGGAAAGTGCCCAGCTCCGAGGGCACCAGCGTCCTGGCTTCCATGTTCTCTGGATGTCACCACACTCTCACAAACACCAGTGGGTGGCACCTCAGGAAGGAGCCTGGAGTCTTTGGATGGGAAGCACCAGACAATCAGAGTCGCCAGACATTTACTGAATGCTTTCTGTGTGCAAGGCACTGTGCTGAAGACTGCGGCTGCTCTCATCTTGTTCCACCGCAACCCAATGAGGCAGGCACTGCTATCCCCATTTTACAGATGAGGAAACTGAGGCACTGAGAGGCTAAGTTGCTCGCTGGAGGTTATACAGCTATGAAAGGAAGGCTGGGTTTTGAACCCTTGTCTAAATCCAACACCCAGGCTCCTAAAAACCCATGTCATGGTGCTCTGGGTGGTTCTGACCCAGCCAGGTTGAAGTGATGAATGGATGGAGAGAGAAGCCTAGGCTAGGTTGCTTCCAGGTCCCGGGTCTGGGGACACCTAAAGACCAAAGCCTGATAGCCCCTTCCTAGGCTAGTTTTCACTGCAGGCTCCCTGAGGCAAGACGGCCTGTGAGGATGCTTCGAGTAGGTTTCAGAGACCTCCCCACCGAGCACCACGCAGACGCCGCCATGGACCCCTCTCTGCCGGGGCTGGAGCCCAGCTCCCCCGCCTACCCCAGTCCCCTGTTGCTCCTGCAGGGAATTTCAACCAAGGCTCCCAGCCCCTTGGCCCTGTGGGCAAGTACTACACATGACCCCAGACAGAGCCCCTCAGAATCTCCCATGAGATCCCCGAAGGGAAAGTGCTTTCTCCATCTTAGAAACTGCAAGCCCTGTGGTGACAGGTCTGAGGCTGCTGGCACCACCCTTTCTCCCCAGGTGGGAGAAAGAGTGAGGCCAGGGTGCAAAGGACAGAGTCAAGAGGTCTGGGGACATTGGGCTCTTGGATCCAGCCGTACCTGGAACAAGATCCAGTCATCCCAAATGCAGAACCAAGAAATTCCCTCTGTCACTTAAGCCTGTTTTAGCGAGGGGGTGGAGCTGAGGCTTCTTACCCCTGCTCCTGGCTGGACTGTGCCCTCCCCCAGACCTTCCTCTCTGCAATCAGCAGGCCCAGCTTCCCCCAGTGAAAGGCTTCTCTTTCACTAGACAATAAAGGTGCAGAGACCCCTAAGATAGCTTATCCCAAAATACTTCTAGGGGAGCACCCAGGTTTGAGAGATAAGCTAGAATTTCTTTTAAAGAGCCCTGAAAACATTGCAAACTGTTCTCAGTGGTAAATGCTTGGTGACGTGAGACCTCTTAGCTTTGAGAATGTCTCCCTCCCATCACTCTCTCATCCCCTCTCATGCACACAGGGCACATACACCTTGCCACAGGGTGCTGAGTTGTGTGTTCTGTTCCTACACCTGAGAAGCAAGTGAGCCAGCAGGACTGTGACGGGTCCTCCTGGGGCTGGGGGTGTTTCCAAGGACAGCCCTTTTCACTTCTCTGTTTGGGGCTCAAGTCAGTGTGGGAGCCGGTCCTTGTTCTCCTTGCCCCAGCATCCTGAGCTTGCATCAGAGTGACAGGGCCCAGAGCTGTAAGCCCAGCCCTGGGCCCAGTGATTCTGCCAGAAATGTCCCTACTCTATGCAAGGCTAAGAGATAAGGGTAACAGCTGAGCCTCTGGCCCCCACATTGGCACCCAGCTTCGGACAGAGGTGGCAGTGAGCCCCTTCCAGGCAGATATCAAGGGCCAGTGGCAGGGGCTGGGTGCAAGGTGGCAGGGTGGGGTCTACAGGGCCCTGATCCAGGGGCACAGCGGTGATGCCTTCAGGTGGCAACAGTGGCCCCATTTTGTTACCACTTCCAGATGCCAAAGGAAAACCAGAAATGCTTATCCTATGTGAAATGCCACAATTTTGTTTTTAACCACTCTCTAGGCAAATGGCAAAAACACTAAAAGTGGGCCAGAACTGGTTATAGGGTGCCAGTCAGTGACCTCTGACCTGTTTTCTGTTTGTGGGGGGGGCAGGAAAATAAAGGAGAAATATCTCCTCAGGGCTCAAAGAAACATGACTCTGGTGTACTAGCTGGAGAAACTCAGGCCAATAGTGGAGCTGGTTCCTGAGTCACATCTGCCCCAATGTAAAGACAATAGCATCCACCCCAACGGGAGTCCTGACACCATGTGGAGAGCCTGGATCCAGCCTTACCTGAAGCCTAAGAGCCCTGGTCCAGCCAGTTACATGCCCCCAGAATGGTCACCCTTTTGTGTTTAAACCACTGGAAGGTGGATTTCTGTGGCTTACAGCCAAAGCAGGTCATAATTAAACAGGTCCCCGGGAAAGAGACCTCCAGAGGGGTACAGAGACAGCTCGAGTCATTCCATCACTGCCTGGAACATGGCAGAAGCCCTCGGCCTCCCCATCCTCTCTAAGTCAGGGTGGTCAGGATTAGGCCCTCCCAGCCAAGTGCTGGAGAATGGATTTCCAGTCCAAGGCAAGCTGCTTCCCCCAGAAACCACAGCCTTAACTTCTGTTACAGCCCCTATGCATTTGGAGGGACACAGGGCACTGTTATGCAATCAAATGCTGAGGTGACCACCAGTCCTTTCTGCCTGCCAGGTATCTTTTCCTCCTTTTGAAATGGGAGACCCAGTATTTCTTGAGGGACCCCCTTACCTATTCAGACCATGTGCTTGGCTCCAGGCAAGTGCATGTGATCCATGCTGGCCAATCAGTGCACCACAGCCCACCCCTGAGAGTCACAGTAATTCGTCCACATTGGACACATGAATCTGCTGGCTAGTCAGTATTCTCCATTCCCTGGCAACTGTGATTGGTTCAGCAATGGATGTGGGCCCAGCAGACTGCTAAGAAGCAATTCTGGGAAGTGGACCAGAACTTTGGAGAGAGAGGTTCCCTTCCGCACTGAACCAGGGAATAGGGGAGAGTGCCCAATAGTGATGGGTACCCTACATGAGGAAGCCAACCCAGAGAGGGCAGAGCCAGTGGTGAGAGGGGCTGAGTTCCCGTCCAGGGAGACTTAGCAGTGGTGGGATTCACATGCCTGGGCCTTTCCTTAACACCAAGTCCAAAGGAGATGGTTCTGGCCTCGAAGCATCCAGAGCCCTGGCTTGGGGTCACATCTCACACAAGCTGAGGGCAAGATCCTTGCCATCCGGTCCAGACACCCCAACTTTGGTAGCAGCTAGACCAGATGCTCCAGCCCACACATTCTCCCAGGCCTCTCAGCAAGCTGGTCTCCTGCACTGGACACTTCCAGATGTGGCCCTGCAGGGCTCTGAGCCAGCTATCTGGAGACCAGGGAGCTGCGGTGGGACTGGCCAGAAGAGGAGGACGAAGTGGCCGCACTGAGCTGGGAGAATCCGCTGGTGCCGGATTCCAGGCTGGACATGGAGCCCCTAGGGAGGAAGGTGCAGCAGAGTTACGTTCTGGCACAAAAGCTGTTAGTGCCGCAAACAAGGCCCCAGGGCTCATTCCACAAGAGGCCCAGGCCTGTGCAGAGGGAAAAGTCAGTGACACCATGATGAGAAATGAAGTACGCTCCTGTTCCTGCACGCCTCCCCCCAGGATGGTGCCCAGGACATGCAGGGGCTTTGCTGACAGGGGCCCTACTGTGGCCAGAAGGCCCCAGGCCTGGTGAGACTCAGCCCCCCAGCTCATGCCCCCTCGAGGGCTCTTTGCAGTTGAACCCGGCCTCCTTCCAGCTCCTCTGACCCAGTCTCTGTGTATGCTGAGCCTTCGGGGAAGCATCTCCACCCCAAGCTGTCCGGGTCCTTCCTGCTCCAAACTTCAGGTCGGAACTGTGCAGAACTCTCTGTATGACTGACATGTTTTGCATCTGTGCTGTCCAGCATGGCAGCCACTGGCCTCGTGGGGCTACATGTGCGGTGCTCGAAATGTGGCCAGTGCCACTAGGGCACAGAATCTTCATTTGGTTCTACTTGCTATCTTTAAATTTCTTCAGGTGGCTTGTAGCAGATTTAACCCATCATTTTTAGATGAAAACACAGATATACCCTGAAGCAGAATGCAAAATCACATTCACTTTTTTTTTTTTTTTTTTTTTTTGGTACCAGGAATCAAACTTGGGACCTTGAACTTGCAAGGCAGGCACTGGAACCACTGAGCTAAATCCCCGGCCCAACATGTACTAATAAAAGATAAACTGGAAGGCCTTGAAGACATTTCCTGCAACACTTCCAGACCCTCTGCTTCATTCCTGGGCATTTACTGTATGTCTGGGTGACAGGCAGGCTTCCCCCAGCCATTTCTTCCTCACCACAACCTCATGAGGAAGAGCTCCAGCGATTCCCACTTCACAGATGGAGTGCCTGAAGCTCAGAGAGGGGAAGAACTTGCCTGAGGTCACAAAGCAACCAGTCTTAACCACCAGCTGGCAGTCTTAACCGCTATACTTCTCTGTCTCTCTGAAAGCAACAGTTTGAGACAGTTGTCTGTAAGACACCGTTCTAGAGTGTTTGAGGACAGCTCCCAACCTAGTGGAATTCTAAGAGTGGTGGTGGGGCCCAAATCAAAAGACTCTCCTTTTTTTTTGCCTGGCCCCCAACTGCTCTGGTATACTGGGCTTCCTTCTGTCGGGGCTTTGTCTGCAGGGAAGGGGATGCTGCAGAAGTAGAATGAGGAGCAGGACTGGAGCTTCCTTCTCACACTAAGGGCCCCTCCCTGTACCTGCAGGGTTCTGGCAATGCCCACACCATGAAGAAGCCCACCCAGCAGCAGGGCAGAGCCCAGGCACCCATAGGCCTCTTCCCTCCTGCGAGGGGCAACACCTAAGGCACTGGAGCCCCCCACCCCCTCCTACCTGAAGTCTTCAGAGGCCAGCACCTCACAGTAGTAGAGGAGTTTGCACTTCGGGCCGGGACTATGCAGGGCCGTCAGGACGTCATCCACACCCGGGAGGCTGCAGGCCACGCTGCCCAGGGGGCTGTGCACCTGCCACTGCAGCAGGTAGACTCCGGGCCACCGTGTCACATGGGAGCCCTGGAACACAGCAGCCACGCTGAGGCCCCAAGTCCTCGGGAATAGGGTGAGGAGGCTGAGCCTTCTGGGGCTTCCTAGAGCCAGGCTCAGAAATGGGGCTCTTCCTAGCTGTCCCGTCCTGCAGCCCACTGAAAACCTTCCTGAAAGGGCCTCCTGAAGCCACCCTGGCTGTTACCACTGTATCTGTGGGACCAGAGCTTCCTATGAATCTGAGGGAGTCGAGGATGGGAAATGAGAGCAAAGGTGGACTCTGGTCCTGCGGATCCAGGTCTGCAAAGTAAAGGAGTTAGGGAAGGAGCTCAGCAGGGAGCCCACGGGCATCTGGACAAGGTTGGGGGCAAGCTTGGAGAGGTGTGAGCTGTTACAAGAAGAGCAACTGTAGTAGTAGTGCACACCCATGATCCCAACACTCCAGGAGGCTGAGGCAGGAGGATCACAGATTCAAGCCCAGCCTGGGCATCTTAGCTACTTAGCAGTACTCTGTCTCAAAAATAAAATAAATAAGGACTGGGAAATGTAATTCATTGCAGAGGCCCCGGGTTAAATCCTCAGTTCCAGGGAAAAAAGAACAACTTTGAGGAATCACTGGAGTGTTCAGTGGGATCATAAGGTGCTGGTATGTCACATGCAAGACAAGGAAACTCCAGCAAGATCCAAGTGCTGTGGAGCTGGATCTCACTCCCAGGGGGGGTGTGTGTGTGTGTGTGTGTGTGTGTGTGTTGAGGGGTAGAGAGTGATTCCACCTGCAACACTGGTCTCATAAAGAATGGGGTGGGGCTCAGCTCACATTCCACTTAAGCAACCAAATTCAGTGCCTACATCTGCAGTTTCTTTGCTCCATCAGTGCTGACCCAAGTACACTTCAGAACTCCTCAGGAGGGAGGATGTGTGGAGTCCAGGCCCCACATCCAGAGATTCAATGTCAGCCTGCCAGGTGTGGGGCCCAGCAGCCTGCATCTTTGACAAGTGTCCTAAGAGATTCTGAGATTGGGACCCTGGGGTTCTGAATCTCCCACTGACCTCAGGACCTTAGTACCTCCCCTCCCATCCAAAATAACTTTCTGTCACTCTGCAATTCACTGTGCCCTCAAGCCTTCTCTCTGCCTCTTCAACCTGGTTCTTGCTGTTCTTCCCACCTGGAACATCCTCTCCTCTCACCCCCTTCCAGACACAAAAGGTCCACCCCTCAAGGCCCCTTCCATACTCAAGCTGTTTCGACTCAGGCAGGGAACTGGGACTTGGAACCTCAACACCCTCGCCCTTCTCCCTCCCCTCAAAAAAAAGTGCAACGAGTAGAAGAGCGCCCTCCTCCCCCTCCTCCACAAGCTCATGGCCACTGGACCCTCAGGACGTGACCTTATTTGGAAAGAAAGTGTTTGCAGTTAAGGATTTAGGGGCCCTAAACAATGGCCAGTGTCCAGTCTCCTTGGAGAGAGGAGTGGAGGATTTGAGACCGAGGACAGAGCCACATTAAGTACAAGGCCAAGGCTGCATCCACAGCCAAGGAGCTGCAGGGTCCCCCTGGAGCCTTCACAGGACCACCACCCTGGGGACATCTTGATTTTGAACTTGTGGCCCCTGAACATTGAGACAATGCACTTCTGGTTAAAGCCACTGGCTTTTTGGTAACTTGCTCAGCAGCCATAGTTCAATCCTGTTACATATTCCCTTTCCCAGATGGGGAAACTGAGGCTCCAGGCCTGACCTCTCTCCCCGACAGATGCCTCTCAGCGAGGGCCTCCTACTTTCTCCAGGTCTCCCTGGGTGCCCTGTGGCAAGTGAGCATCTACTACAGACACTGTGTCTTTTATCCCTGATGTCCTGCAGGTCCCTGGGGCCAAGGACCATGGCCAGTTTGTCCACCACTGTGTCCTCAGAGCCTGACACTCATACTGTACAATGCATGACTAAATGATGGAAAGTCCACGAACCTGGATGCTCTCCCCCTCTCGGCAGACAAGAGGCTCCTCCATCCGGCTGTAATCAGTTCCCAGGACCCAGCCTTTGTCAATCAGCTGCCCACTGGTCCTGGGCCCAGGCTCCCAGGGGCCCAACTTGGGCATCTGCTTAGCATGGTACAGGCTGAACACCATGTCCCCTCGAAGGATATCGAAGTCCCAGGTGATAACTGACTCCCCCTCCAGAATCTCCAAGGCAACCTGCATGGGGACAGAGGACAGCCAGGATCGGGAGGAGGGCATGTGAGGACCTCCCTCCCTGGGCCACCTGCCCAGCTGCTAAGGTGCCTGCTGGCCCTCATCTGAGAGTCAGTCTGAGCAAATGGACCCACCTCTTTCCAAAAGGCCAAGCAGGTTCCACCCTGGGTGGCCATAAGACGCCAGACATCTAAGGGTGCATGGCAGCTCTTGCCTCCAGGCAGGGCCATGCTGTGACCCTCTTCACATGCCAGAGCTCAGAGATGTCCCACATCCACCCTGTGGGAGCCTGCCCTAGAATGACCTCTGACCCCATGGCCTCCCAGCCAAGCCCCATACTGCACCTCGTGGGGAACCCCACGGAGCACGCTGGCCGAGTGGTAGGTCTCACTCCACTGCCGCAGCTGGTCTGCCTGCTCCTGTTCCTCCTCCGTCAGGTAAAGGGACTTGGGGACCAGCCCTCCTTCAGGGACATTACACTGGGAGTCAAAGGCAAGAAGGTGGCAGGTCAGGGCCTGTGGAGGCCCTTGCTGGCCAGATCCACAGAGGGGTCCTGTGAGTCCCGAGACAGCTTGGAATAGTGACCCCTACTAAGCTGAGCAGTGGCTCCCATGAGCCCACTTAGCACCAGAGGCACCAACACAGGAGAAACTATTATTCTTCTCATTTCACAGGGGAGGGGAATGAAGGCTCAGAGAGACCTGGCCGCTTGCCCAAGATCACAGAGCAGAAAGTGGCTCAGCCAGGGCACAAACCCATGTTTATCCAACCATGCCCACAGGCACACTCATGCCCCTTATCACAGTGCTGGAATAGACTTGGGGTCCCTTCCACACTGCACCGCACAGCAGCCATGTCTCTCCCTCAGAGGTAGGGACAGTGCAATTGAGGGACTGTCCAACTCTACAGACTGCTCAGATCCAAACGTGCCTGGGTGACAGTAATTTTCCCCATTTCACTTCCAAAACAATGAGGCCCAACAAAGCAAGGTCACTGCCCAGTGTCCTTCACTAAGTCATTCTTAGATCTATAAGTGAGCTAAAATGGAAAGAAACACAAATACATGTCTCAACAAGTGGAAAGAGCAGGCAAGCTTGGCAGAATCCTAAGACTGGCCTCTTTTTACCCAGAAATGGTGCCAGCAGGCTGTTGGGTATTTCTGTTAGAGGAAAGAGAGCAGCCTGTGACCCACATAATAAGAGAATATTCTTACGTGAATAAGAGAGCTGGGACCCAGGAACACCCCGTCTGTCATTCCACCCCCACAGGAGACAATAAAAGGATCTGGATACCACCTGCCCTTGGAGCAGTAGCCTGACCATCCCAGGCCAGTGACTGTATGGAGGGACGAGTCCCTTTGGGAACACCAGCTCCAGGGCCAGGGCTAGGGACGTTGGGAGTCACCTCCCTGCTACAGAAGGCACAGAGTGGGCAGGTAACCTCTGCGGCCTAACATCTTGGAGGGGTTACAGGATGGGTAAGCCATTGCCTGGCCTTTTGGCTTCTGGAAAATTCTATATCACTCACCATGTCTGAAAGAGCCAAAGTGGGGCCCTGTCCCAGAGGTGTCTGCTCTTTAGAGTGACTTCTGCCACAAGCCCTGTCCTCCTTAGAGCCACAGGCCTCCCAGGCAGGAGCAAAGTCTGGGCCTGTCCTCATCAGCTTCCCTTCCCCAGAGCCCCAGCCTCCGGCCCCCCAGCCCCCCAGCCCAGGCCCTTACCACGCTGTCTCCCCCCAGAAAGTCAGGGATCACATCTCGGTCCAGGTAATCCACCAGGCCCCCGGGGCCCTGGTAATCACTGCCACTGTAGATGAGGAACTTCCTCCTGGTGTTCTCACTGATGAAGGGGCTGATCTGGGGAAGTAGAGACAAAGGAAATGGACTTTCCACTGCAGATATGATTCATATAATATAGAAACAATCATTTCTAACCAGGCAGAGTCACACATGCCTGTAATCCCAGCACCCTGGGAAGCTGAGGCAGGAGGCCTGGGCAACTGACTTAGTGAGACCCTGTCTCAAAAAATAAAAAAGAGCCGGGGATTTAGCTCAGTGGTTCCGGTGCCTGCCTCACAAGCGCAAGGTCCCGGGTTCGATCCCCGGTAACAAAAAAAATTTAAATTAAATTTAAAAAATAAAAAACAGAGTGGAGATGTAGGCCAGTGCAGCGGCCCTGGGTTCAATCCTCAAAATAATCATCATTATCATCATTTTAAAGTGCACTGTTCTGTGGCCCTTAGTGCACTCACTATGTCATGCAAGCATCACCTCTGTGTCTAGTCCCAAGACATTTCCACCACCCTAAGAGGAGACCTATGGCTGGTCATGGCCATTTCCTAGTCCCCTCCCCAAACCCCTGGAGACCACTAATCTGCATCCTGTCCCTATTGCTTGCCCGTCCTGACGATTCCTGTAAAGGGAATCCCAGGCTGCGTGGCTCCCACTCTCACCAGCGTCCAGAGCACAGGGAAGACTCGGGGGGCTCGCACAATGAGCAGCCGGCCCAGGGTCTCCGGGTAGTTGTCCTCCACCACCTCGATCATGCGCAGCAGGGCCTTCACACCTGGTTGCCACAGGTGCCG
Source organism: Heterocephalus glaber (assembly GCF_053883595.1). Classification (NCBI taxonomy): domain Eukaryota; kingdom Metazoa; phylum Chordata; class Mammalia; order Rodentia; family Bathyergidae; genus Heterocephalus; species Heterocephalus glaber. The sequence continues at coordinate 6,000,731 of NW_028258467.1, read as the reverse complement.
CATGCTGAGGCCCTCCAGGTCCAGCAGGCAGGTCCAGGAGCTGTGGCAGACATGGGCCCATGCTCCACCTGGCTCTGCCACCTCCCACGGCCCCCAGCACCCTGTCCAGGGATTGCCCAGGAGGCTCAGGGAGACAGAGCTAGGAAGAGAGGGGGCCACTGAACACCTCCGTGGATCCTGCCACAGTGAGAAAGCCACACAGTAAAGAGGCCCAGAGCGTGCACTTCTAGGCCAAGTCCTCAAATTCAAATCTCACTTCTACCCTCGAGAGCTGTGTGGCATGGGCCAGGGACCTAACTTCTCTTTGGGTTAGTGGCAAATATAGTAACAGTCCTCACCTCAAGCAATGGTAGTTAAGGCTTTAATATGTGCTGCCAAAGTGAGCACAATAGTTGTTAAGGTTAAATGAGATGGTAGATGTAACACTCTCTGCAAGGGAGGCACATAGCATGCGCTTAGTAAAAAAAAAAAAATTAGTGTTGCTATTAATTATTAAAAAGATGCTAACTCTCACAAGCGCAAGGTCCCAAGTTCGATCTCTGGTACCCAAAAAAAGAAAAAAAAGAGATGCTAACTATTAAATAGAGTAAGCACAAGCATTAAGAACATGCACATACAAGCCCAGCATGGTGGCGTACACATGTCATCCCAGCACTCTGGAGGGCTAAAGCAGAAGTTCAAGCCCAGCCTGAGCAATTTAATGTGACCTTTCTCAAAATAAAAATGTTAAAAAAAAAAAAGGTCAGAGATGTAGCTCAGTATGAAAACCCTGGGTTCAAGCCTTAGTACTGAAAATAAAACAAAACAAAAATGAGTATGAACATAAAGTTGGACCACTCAGGTTGAAATCTCAGTTCTGCCATTGCTGGGTGGCCTTGTCCAAGCGTTTAACCTCTCTGCCTTTATTCCATTAGTGCCAATTCATTAGGAAAATGACCATCTTACTTCAGTGGCTGGTTCCTGTGGGCCTTCCCCCCCACCCCAAGATGTTCCCTCAACCCTCCCCATACCTCTGCAAAGAGGCCTTCATGATATCCCTCATTGGAACATTTGGAGTGAATTCTGTCTCTGGCCAGGTGCTTAGGAACTTTCCAAACAGCAAAGGAACTCAATCTTTCAAAGATCAGGATATTTGGGGATAAAAGATATGGCAGTTAAATTTAATTGCATCCACTCAATTGGCTTGGGAGCCACCTAGGGGACTGGTGGAGCACACTCCTGGGTGTGTCTGAGTGGGTCATGGAGGCATGGCCTTGGGGTCTATATTTGGTCCTTTGGCCTTCCTCTCTGGCACTGGTCTGCTTCAGCCACCACAAACTAAGCAGCTTTGTTCCACTATGCTCTCCACCATGATGCTTCTTCCTTGGAGCCATTTGACCATGGACTGAATCCCCTGAACCCTGAGTCAAGTTTTCCTTCAATTTGTAGGTGTTGGGTATTGTGTCCCAGTGACAAGACAGATTCAAAAGGTTTACAGAGCTGGTCCTGTTGAAAGGGACTCAAGTGTTGAGATCCCTGGTAAGTGTTATATTTGTGTTTGCCTTATCATTTAACAGCTGCCATTTTTGATAGTCCATTTGTAAACCCACTCTACAGAGAAGGGAGCTGCCATTCTAAAAGGTCCACTCCTTTAGAGCCATGCCACTGTCAGTGCTGCTGCTGGAAACTCACCTCAAGGGCAGCAATTCCAGGGAGTTAGAGGAAAACGGTGAACCACTGGACAGGCAGTGACCCCTGGGAGGCTAGGCTGCCCCGGAGGACAGGTCAAAGAAGAGCTTGGTCCAGAGTTCTGGTCTCAGCTACTCAACCCCAAGGGGCCAGCGAGACAGGGGCAACTTGAACCCAGCTCTGTCACTGAGTACTCCACAATCCCAGTTAAGCAACACCCTCTCGGATGGGACTCAATTTCCCCACCCAGGATGATTACAGTCCCTGCCTCACAAAACCACCCTAAGGCTTAGGCAGGACACTGCCATACAGGCCCTGGCCAGAGGTCTGGGCAGTGCCTTTGCTCATGAACAACACTGTCTCCTTACTTCCGGGGAGTCCGACCTCAGCCCAACCCTTGCCTGATGGGACGGCCAAACTGTCTTGTGTTCCCTTCGCATCTCTTCTGACCTTCCTCGTTGACAGAAAGAACCTGGAAGGAGACAAGGTGCTGGGAATAAAGTCCACCGCAGGCGGCAGGCCCCGCCCTCCGCAGGCCCCACCCACCACCTTCCCCGGGACAGCTACTCACGTGCTGCAGCAGCGCCTCCTCCCCCACTGCCTTCATTAGGCCCTTGGTGTCCATCTGGCCCAGGCGCAGGATGTAGAGCGGACGGCCATCTGTGCAGGGCCGAGCAAAGAGAGGGACTTTATTCAAGGGGAGGCTGATGACCCGGCCAGGTCAAGGCTGCAGATGAGAACATCGCCCCCTCGGGGCAAGAGACACCAGGCTGAGCTCACCAAGGCCCTGTCTGTCCGCTTACTGACCAAGGGGGACTTACACCTCCTCAGGAAAGAGGGCACATGGACGTGTTCCCGAAAGGTTCAAGAGAACGGGGTGAGGGGGCTGTGGGAACTCCCCCACTTGGCGCCAACTAAAACTGTGTTTCGTTTTGTTTTGTTTTGTTTCTTTTAGCAATTTAGCAAGACTCTGACTCAAAATATTAAAAAATATTAAAAGGCTGGGGATGTAGCTCAGTATGAAGGCCCTGGATTCCATCACAAGTACAAAAAAAAAGAAAAAGAAAGAAAAACAAACAACAACAAAAAACGTTTAATAAAGAGAATGAGCCATGTCATGAAAGAGTACAAAACAGATAAAATTTAGTCCTTAGCTTTCTGTCAGATGAACCAAAAAGGTCACATGAAGAACAATTTACTAACACTTAATTCTCATTATTCATGATAATTATGTTCTATAAAGTCACTGTGAACACTGTATTAGCAAATACCAAATCACTGCTTTCAGGGAAATGTGGGCTTAAGTTCCAGCAAGACTCTAGTCATGATTTTTGTTAACCAATCAATGGGTAACCTTATTTGATGTGCTTCTATTTAAGGCCACTTCATTTGACATATTATATTGATTCCTCAACACTGAACACCAGGCTAACAGCGCGGTAACAGCGTAGGAGCTCACACCCGAGTAGGTCTTACTGAGCACAGGTATTTCCTCCATAAGGTACACAGCAGCCTTCTTGCACTTAGGAACACTAAGTAATAGCACATCGGCCCCATATTTCTGGGCATTTAAACAGCAAAACTGCCAATAAAGCACAAAAATATGTCACGAAATAGGCCACTACCTGTGCAGTGTAGGTGCTGAATCAGGAGGCAGAGGGTCACCTCACTTGACTTCAGCAGAGAAGAGGTATGTTGGGCCGCTCAAAATTTTCACCATTCTGTACACATTCTCAAAAGAGCCGTAAGTATTCATTAGGGCTTAAAACAAGTTTTATCAAGTCAGGGGATTCACAATATGAACCCCACAATAAGGACCAGCAGAATATTAAACCTTATCAGCTGGTTCTCCAGGAAAGCAGAGCATCTGCCCAAATCAATACATGTGGGTTTTTACATAAAGGACATTAAAAAGCACACCAGGCACTCACTTAAATGGCTACCTAATTTTTTTAAATCTAGAAAAAAGATGTCTGTAATGGGTGGAACAGTGTCTCTCCAAAACTTATGTTCCCTTGGAGCTTTAAAGTATGACCTCACTTGGAAACCGAGTGAGGTAACTTAGCAGGTGCAAGTTAAAGATCTCAAGATGAGATCGTGCTGGAGTTAGGGCAGGCCCTAGCCCAATGGCCTGGGGTCCTGATGAGGAAAAGAGACTACACGGAGACATCCAGAGAAGAAGGCCCTGTGAAGATGGAGGTAGAAGCTGGAGTTACAGCGTCACAAGCCAAAGAGCACCTGACCAGAAGCTGGAAGAGGCAAGCAAGAGAGCCTTCAGAGGGAGCTCAGTCCTGCTGATACTTCGACCTCACACTTCCACTTCCAGCCTCCAGAAGGGAGGAGAATGAACTTCCGATGTTTTGAGCCACCCAGTGTTTGATTATTTGCTACGGCAGCCCTAGGGGATGATGCAATTTTCACTACACCATTGCGTGAATAATCACAAGGCTCCAAAGCAATGGTGGCTAACTCAGCCCAGGGCAAACATGTTTGTTCTCAGCCCCAAGGCTATTCCAGTTCTATCTTCTTCATGATTGGGAGACACTTCATAGATGCCTCCAAAACTAAAAGGGAAAACAGGATGTTAGCATGAAGCATATCACTGACTGCACTTGTCAATAACCATGGTGTGTGGCACACATCGGGTATGTAGTCGAGGACACACCTATGTCCTGGTAATGCCAGCCCCCTGCGTAGAACTCCTCCAGGAGCACCGGGGGCTTCCAGGTCTGAAGGAGGAGGTCTACTTGGTGCTGCTTCCGCCAGCTCAAAGACTGGCACAGCATCTCCCGGGCCTTGTCCAGGTGGAAGTCCCGTGCCCGCAGGAACCGGAGGATGTGCTGGTCTTTGGGAATCTGAGAAGCAGAGGGGGGAAAGACCCACAGAATAATATTCCTTAACTCCCAGATAAAATTACAGGAAATGAGTCTTCTAGCTCATCTGCAAAACACTCATCTGGAAAGGACTCTATTTGCCCTCAGCCTCAGAGCAAGTATCTATTCTCTGAGGGAAGTATCAATGCTGGCACTGCTGAAGAGCCCTCCTTCCTTATGCTGGGAACAGCATTTTTTCCTGGAGCAACTCCTCCTCCTTCTGACTCCTCAGTGCAACACTTACACAAAACCAGCAATAAAAGCTGCCCTTTTGTGAGTGTTCATTCTGACCTGGACACCTTTCTAAGCACTTTACATGGATCAGTCTTTGTAACTCACTGTAGGAGGTATATACCAATATCATCCCCATTTTACAGATGAAGAAATGGGCAGGCAGGTTAAATCACAGCCCAACACTAAGTGGCTCCTCCCTTGAGAGAGAAGAAAGGGTAAGCAACCCAGGCCTTCTTCAAAGGAGCTGAAGACAGGCATGGTGTACATCCATATTACGGGAGTTAGAGTCTAAAGACAAAATCCATGGGCATTCAAGAATCACTCTCATAAAGCCACAAAATCTCACAGAAAGGGACAGTATGAAGGTTTGGTGAACATGGTACAATGTGGGAAGCCTTGTGGGTTATCATATCAAGGGAGTAGGGAGCAACTAGCATCTGTTGGCTGGAGGCCAGGCATGCTATTAAGCAACCTACAGTGCACACAACAAGCACCAACTACAAAGAGATGCCTGGCCCCAAATGGCACTAGTGCTGAGGATGAGGAACTCTGCCACCAGTGGTGCCCTCAGCATGTGTTATGGGTGCACAGGACAATAATAATAAAAATAAAACAAAATGTAAGGTTTTAATATTGCTAATAACATAAACTTATCTCTCTTGCCTCCCCACTACCTCCACTGATCCCTGTCATTGGAAGTGAGTCCCCTGCACCCACCTTGCCTTTGTGGGTCTCCTGCAACCAATGCCGAAGCTGGATCAGGCAGCTCTCCTGCATGGGCGTGAGATGGCCCAGGTACCTCTCAATGTAGTCTGCATCCAGCTTGTCCCCTTGGACGAGAAGGAGGGAGACTCGGGACCAGAGCAAGACACTTCACCTTTTACCACACAGTCTAAGCTTTCTGCTGGCCTTGATGTCCTTACTGGCCACCACGGCTCTGAGATGTGATTCCAAGCCAGGCCAGGCCCCTCCCCATTCATCTCTCCAACCCATTTCCAAGAAGACTCCGAAAACTCGTGCAGGACACTCCTGGGTCTCACTGTGGGAAGTGACTTCTCCTCTTTGGCCCCCAGAATGGAGATGATCCCACTCCCCAGAGAGGCTCACTGCGTGCTCAGGATATGCCTGCTCTCAGGCTACTCCAACTGCCCGTGAGGGCGTCACTGTTATCCCCACTTTGGAGAATACTGAACCAAGGTGGAGAGAGATTGAGACCCTGGAGTGAGCAAGGCAAGGACCGTGCCCAGCAAAGAGAAGGTGGGTCACAAACACAGTCCCCTTTGCCTTCCCACCTCCCCAGCCTCCTTTACAGGGAATAAGGATTTCAGCACACAGAGCCTGGACCCCTGTCTGTTTAGAGGCCTGAGGACCACATGGATCAGCCCCACTGGGAAACCCCAGCTCACACAGGCGGGCTGTTTGGGTTTGGCCAGTCACAGGCATGCAGCGTCCCAGCCTGACCTGGGTCTTATTGCTGACATAAGGAGTACCAGGGAGTGAACCCCAAGCCTTTGCATTGAGCTACATTCCCCAGCCCCTTTTTACCTTTTATTTAAAGACAGGTCTCATTAAGGTGTTAAGTGCCCGGGTTGGCCCAGGCTGGCCTCCAACTTGGAATCTTCCTGCCTGACCTCCCAGAGTCCTGGGATTACAGGTGTGCACCACTATGCCCAGCTTGTGTTGCTGACTCTTAACCATTAGGACAGCAGATCCTGGGACCCACTGCCTCCTAGCACTTCAGCAGCAGACAGAGATGTTGTACAAAGTGGCAGCCCCTGTGGGCAGAGCTGCTTCTTTGTGGATGACAGCATGCTATGAAAGCAAACTGAATGTCAGCATGTCCAGCGGCAGCTCCTCTCTCTTTGATTCCCCCAAAAGAGAGGAGCCCAGGGCTGAGGGCCACACCAACTGTGCCAGGAGGCATTGGGGTAAACTGAGGCAGAGGGCTGTCCAATGGGGTAAGGAGGACCAGCTGAATTCATGTAGTCAAAGGCAGAGACTTCGGAAGTGAGGAGGGGCAGGAGCAAACAGGAGGGAGGCAAGAGTTTCTGAGTCCTTCCGGCCCCAGAGCAGATGTGAAGACCATTTTCTGTTTCTCAGCACAAAGGCCCAGTGATCCAGAACAGGGCGGAGGGGCCCAAGCGCCTTCTGCCCGCCACTCAGCACCAGCCCAGCTGGCGGACTGGACAGATGAACATCCAGCAAGGGGCTGCACAGGGCACCGCTGTAAAGCCATGCATGTGCAGCAGAAGCCTGCCGGTGCACACAGCTGGTGCTAAATAAATGCGTGAAGGACTTTGGTTCTCCCTAAACACAGACCCAGGGGTCACATAGGTTACCTGGTGCTATCACACAAGTGTCTTGGGGTCAGGCCTCTCTGCCAATGGCCCAAAAGGGAAGACTTGATCTTCACGAGCCGCATGGAGGTGTGCACATGGTTACAACTGGGTTTGTGATGTCTGTGGAGTTCTGAATCCTGGTTTGTTGGGTTTGTTTCTGTTTCGTTTCCCTTTAACATTCTGTGAACATTCTCCATGTCAATAACAGACTGAGCTGTGACAAAGGGGTAACTGCCTTAATTCAAAAAGAGCTCTGCAAGCCAGTTAGAAATCGATGAGCAAATAGAAAAAGGACAAAGAACAATAACAAGGATTCACCAAAGAAAGGAAAACAAACAGCCACTAAACATGAAAGCAACGTTTAGCCTCACTTGTGACAAAAGAACAGACCACAAATCCACCAGGGATCACTCTTTCTGCCTTTCAGAGGTCTGAAATATTTAACAAGACTCATGTGGGGAGTCAGGATGAGTAGACACACACACTTCTGGTGGAAACAACAATTCATATAACCTCTTTGGAGGCCTATCTAGTAAATCTATCAAAATTTTGGTTGCATTTAACCTTTGGCCCAACAATTCCTCTTTAGCTGGGCATGGTGGCACACACCTGTAATTCCAGCACTTGGAAGGCTGAGGCAAGAGGATCACTGTGAGTTCCAGGCCAACCCCAATGACACAGTGAGATCCTGTTTCAACCTCCCCACACACACACACACACACAAAAGCAATGCCACTTTTAAAAATGTATGCTATAGGGGCCTGGGATTTAGCTCAGTAGCACCATACCTGCCTCACAAGTGCAAGGTCCTGAGGTCCTGAGTTTGATCCCCAGTACCACACACACAAAAAAGGATGCTATGAACAAGATGTGATAGAAAAATACGGTGTGTAAATAATATTTTGTGTAAAAAATATTTTATTATACTAAAAGACACATTGCATTAATCCTCTGCAAAATAGTCTCCCTCGCTTTGAACACACATTCCATCATTCTTGCCACTTTCTGAAGCAGTTCTGGAAGTCCTCTTTCCTGAGTGTCTTTAGTTGTGCTGTCATAACTGCCTCAATGTTCTGAGTCAATTAAAAATGTTCACTTTTTATGGTTATTTACCCTTTGGGGAAGAACCAAAAGTTGCACAATGCCAGATCCAGTGAATAAGGTGGATGAGGATGCACTGGACTGCTTGTATGAGTCTGCCTTTCTGTTGGATGGCATCAGCAACACCATTCACTATATTTTTTATCTTGATGCATAAAGCCACAAAAGACTTCCAGAACTGCTTCAGAAAGTGGCAACAATGATAGGATAAGTGTGTTCAAAGCAAAAAAAAAAAGTACTTTTGGGGGGTGAATGGCTGTGTCTTTTACTATAAAATTATTTTTAAACAATTACCATATTTTTGATCACTCCATATATATATATATATATATATATATATATATATATATATATATGAACAGAGAAAATGTAAAATCATTAAGTACAAGATATACCACATTGTTTTTTGTTTTGGGGTTTTGAGATAGAGTCTTGTTATGCAGTTCAGCCTGGCCTTGAACAGTAATGTTACCCAGGCTGGCCTCAAACTCACAGTGAACCTCCTGCTTCAGCCTCCTGAGTGCTGGGATTACAAGCATGCACCACCACACCCAGCTGTATTTTTTTTTAATGAACCAGGTGTGGTAGCACACATTTTTAATTCCAGCATTCTGGGAGGCTCAGCCAGGAGGATTGTAAATTCAAGCCCAGCCCAGGCAACTTCTCAAAATAAAAAAGGCTGGGCAGGGCTGGGGATTTAGCTCAGTGGTAGAGCTCTTGCCTAGTATGTGCAAGGCTTTGGATTCAATTCCCAGCATTGAAAAAATACTACTAATAAATAGATATATGCTTACTAATAAATAGGGAGCAACCATCTATACCATAGTATTAAAAGAAGATACAGGCACTCATATAGAAAGTTATTCAAACATTAGTGAGAAAAGGCAAAGTATCAAATAAAATGTCTAACATGCTCTCATTTGTTCGACATAAGTTAGACATGTGTATGCATGTCCACACACGTATGCATACATACATATCATGTATATAGATAGGTCTATGTAGCTTCGTGAAAGACAAAACTGTTACAGCCTTCAGGGAGAGGGAAGGTATCTTACTGCACTTTACATCTTCCCAGTGGTCTGAATTTGTTTCTGCCATGATCATGCATTACTCATATAATTAAAAATAGTAATAACCAGACAGCAAGTCAGTGCTAAAGCACTGGAGGTCAGTTCCTGATCTAGAAATAAGCCAGCTCTGCCCAGAATGGAGCCAGGGAGAAGCAGCCAGCAGAGGGAGCAGGCTGAGTCATTCCAGACCCAGAACAACCCTTTCTCTACCCTCCACTCAGCCAAGGGGACCCAGGGCCGCTATCTCCTCTTCCTAAGGAGCAAGCCAGAGCTGAAGGCTGCCCTGGACTGCAGGTTGGGGATGCGGACCTGGCCAGCCGGCCTGGTACAGCCACCTACCATCAGTACTGACACCCTCCAGAGCAAGGCATGGGCTGCTGCCAATCACTGCGCCCTCCAGGGAGCTGGGTTCCTGTGGCCCAGGCTGTCTGTGAGTGTCCTGCTCCCGCACTGGGGCCGGTGTCCAGCGGGGAAGGTGAGAGGTGCCCTGGGCAATGAGCTCCTGCAGGTAATGCTCGATCACCTCTTTGCCCTGGAAGCCGGAGAGACCCCAGATAAGTCACCATGGGCCAGGACAGCAGGGCCACCACACATCTGCAGGTCACCCCCATCCCCATGCTCAGGGTCCCAGGTCAGACACTGGGGTCTGTGGACAGCTGCAATGTGGTCATTGGAAAGGGGGTTTGCCGAGAGTGTTGGACACACGTGGAATTTATGGACTCAGAATGGAACAAAGAAGATAAACTAATGCAGTTTTGTATTGACAACACATTAAACAAATTATATTATTAAAATTAATTTCAGGGGGCCGGGGATTTAGCTCAGTGTTTCTGCTGCCTGCCTCACAAGCACAAGGTCCCGAGTTCAATCCCCGGTCCAAAAAAAAAATTTAATTTCACCTGTAGTTACATAAACAGGCCTCTATACAACTAAAGATTCTGAGTTCTTTAAACCAAGCAGTGACAACTTTAACCAGGAAAACCCACCGCAGAATGGTCCCTCCTCTGCCCATTGAGTTTACTACACAAGACCCCACCATATGGGGGGGGCTGGCACAATCATAAGGTCCCCCACTACAGGCCGGTCCTTTCCCTCATTATCTCCTATGATAGGGTCGTGACTAGAAACCCACTTTACAGCTGAGAAGACCAGCTGGGAAGGTGAAGGCCCTTGCCCAGGATCACACAGGTTGTCAGGGGCAGAGCAGGTGCAGGCACCTCCCCCTCACCCTCTTGACGTTGGCCGTGTACTGCTTCATGGCAATCTTCTCCAAGGCGCTTTCAAAACCAAAGAAGGATCGGATGTCCAGTGAGGCCGACTGCTCGAAGCAAGTCCAGTCTTCGTTCTCGGGGTGCACCTGAAAGCCAGGCAGGGCAATGCCGGGGTCTCAGTCCAGAAGATGTCGTGCCCTCCCCAGGACAGTAGACAGCATGTCAGGTCCTGGAGACACCAGGGGGCCCCACCCAGGGGACAAGGCCAAGTCTACACTGTTGAGGAACAAAGTCCTTTCATGAGGGGCTAGAGAAGCAGGATCCAATAGCTGAGCCCCTACCCCTTAAAATTATATGCAGACATGTAGAGTTATACGCCAATAATAAGTTTAGTATAGTATATCATTTATGTGCTATAAATAAATTATATATCAATACTACATACATGTTTTAGGTATACATATTTTTGTTACTATGTATTTATATATGACATATTACATGTGTGGTTTCATAAAAAATATAGTGAATGTTCAAATAAAAATGTATTACAGTAAAAGACACATCACCATTACTCCCCCTCAAAATACCACTCCTCACTTTAAACACATCCCATCATTCTCGCCACTTTCTGAAGCAGTTCTGGAAGTCCTCTTTCATGAGTGTCTTTATGAAGTGTGATTAAAAAATGAGGTGAATGTTGCTGCCAAGTGCCATTGAACAGACAGGCGGGCTTGTTAAAAACATTTTGGTTGGGGCTAGGGATTTAGCTTAGTGGCACCGCACCTGCCTTGCAAGTGCAAGGTCCTGAGTTCGATCCCCAGTACCCGCCCCCCAGAAAAACCATTATGGATGGAGGCTGGGAATTTAGCTCAGTGGCACCATGCCTGCCTGGCAAATGCAAGGTCCTGAGTTTAATTCCCAGTACCAAAAAAAAAAAAAATCCACACACAGACACAAAAATTATGGTTGGGTCAGGGATGTAGTTCAACGGTGCTATGCCAGCCTGGCAAGCGCAAGGCCCTGAGTTCAATTCCCATATCAGAAAAAAAAAAATAAAGGAAAAAGTAAAACATTATTGTGCATCCTTATCGGCCTTATTCACAAAATCCAGCACCAAGCCACTCTTGGCTCTTCCCAAAGTCAAAATAACCATGGAAGGTGAACATTTTGAATCGATTTAGAATATCAAAGCAGTCACAAAAGCATAACTAAAGAAATTAATGAAAGAGGACTTCCAGAACTGCTTCAGGAAGTGACAAGAACAATAGGATAAGTGTGTTCAAAGAGAAGTGAGGGGAACCATTCTTTTTTTGTACCGGGAATCCAACTCAGGACCTTGCACTTGCCAGGCAGGCGCAGTGCCACTGAGCTACATCTCTGGCCTGAGGGGAACTATTTTGAGGGAGTTAATGGCAATATGTCTTTTACTGTAATACATTTTTAAAATTTAAACACAATATTTTTATCACACTGCATACCCTTATGTATCCATAAATATAAATATGTCAGCAAAAAAGAACTTAATTGGCAAAGCTACTAGTCAGACCCTAACTTCATGCTCCCGGGGAAGTTACCAGGGAGCCTAGAGAACATGCAGGTTCCTAGGCCCACCCAACAGTGAGCAGGTGCTGGGTGGGGCTGGGGAACTGCATCCACAGGCAGCCTCGGGGTTTCCAGTTTCGCTGCTGACAATCACCCCAAAGCACCGCACCCAGACACCTGCTGCCCACTAGAGGCCTGAACTCAGGCCTATATCCAGGAGGCTCCAGGAGGGGGCAGAAGTGCAGATAAGAGACACAGTGGGCATTTAGTGGGTGTCTGCTGCATACAGAGCCCCAGGCCAAGGGTCAGGGACCTGGGAGATGAATGAAGCAAAGTCTCCCCATGGGAGGGATCCACCAGAGACACATCAGAGCCACCCACGATGCTCCGTACTCATCACACTAGAGCTGCCCTCATGGAAACTCTGATCTGGGGTCAGCCTGAGCTAAGGAGCTTTACCTACATCATCTGCTCAGCCCTCCTTGCAACCTGAGGGTGTGCAATGCAGGGTCCATTAATGTCATCAGTTTTCAGATATGGATGGTGTGGCCCAGAAAGGGGATGTGACTTGCCTACTGTCACTCAGCAAGAACATAGCAGAGCTAGCTGCACTTAGCCAGCGTCTTCCAGGCCCCATGGCTATCGGGAGCTGGTCCTACAGCTCCGCCTGGTCTCATCGTGCTATTCCCAGATCCTCTTATCTGTTAGCTCAGCCTCAGTGGCCCTTCCTGAGAGGCCAGAGGGACACTGGTACCTAAGGGCGGACCCCTCCTCTTATCCCTGTAGTCCTACTGCCTGGTCCCTTCCTAGCCCTGTGACAGGGAAATACAGGGGGATGTGGTAGCCTCTCCTTGGTGTCTCCCACCCCAGTGGAAGCCATGTGAGGACAGTGGCTTGGGCCAGGATTGAGCTCAGTGGTTCCACCGCCCGCCTCGTAAGCACAAGGACCCGAGTTCAATCCCTGGTACCAAAAAAAGAAGTGAGGACAGCGGCTGGGCAGGCTAGCCATGGCTGGGTGCCCAGTGCCCAGCAGGGTCCCATCAGCAAGCACTAGAGGATAATAACCATTATTGCTTGAAAGGTAACACATGAAATTTAGTATGTGCAAGGCACTGGCCTAAGGGGTTTGTTCTGGGGGGTTTTTGGGGTTTTTTTGGGGGGGGGTACCGGGGATCGAACTTGGGTCCTTGCGTTTGTGCAGCAGGCAGCAAAACCACTGAGCTAAATCCCCGGCCCCTAAGGGGTTTGGATAAGAACATCTTACTTGAGTTAATGCTCACCACAACATATGTGGTAGGCATGATTGATGATGACCACTTTACAGTGAAAGATGGAAGGAGAGAAGAAGGGGAAAAGGGAGAGAGAGGAGAAGGGTGCCAGGTTTAAGCACATACAAGAGGCCCTGGAACGTTCGAATTTCAGATGAGCAATGAAGAAAGTTTTCCTGTAAGTATGTCCAGAACGGTATTGAGAGACAATCAACAATATTACCAGTTGTTGTTCTGAACTGTAAATGCATCCGGGCATCCTGCATGTTACCTGACAGTGACAGGGGAGGGGGAAAGGGACAGCAGGGAGAGGACAGCACCGTGTAGCTGCAGTTCTCATTGACCAGCACCCGGCTAGCGAAAGTCTCGTTGTGCGCCTCGATGTGCAGCGTCCTTTCCCTCCAGTTCAGGACGTTTTTCTGCAGGAAGACCACGTGCTCCACGCCCGCAACCTGCAAGGGAGGGAACAGCAGGCGTGAAAAGACACGCATGGGACCCCCAAGGACCAGCCTGGTCCCCTGGATCCTGGCCCCAGGTTCCTCCTCCCGCTGCCCACCCAGCCCAGTCTGGTCCCAGAACCCTCCCCAACTCACACCCCATGCATGTCCACCACCCAGCCTTTGGCACCACTTCTGCACCCCAGCTTGGCACTGGTCCCCAGAACCCTGACCCCGCGGTGGGCTCCAGCAGCCTCCAACCCACCCCAGCCCAGCCCACCCCAGCCCGCCACACCTCGTTCCTCACGAATCTACTGCCCACCTTCCGCAGCAGTCGCGGGGCGTCCACGCGCAACGTGCAGCTCCGCTCCACCACGTGCACCGCCCCGTCGGGGCTTCGGGACTCGCGCAGGACCTCGCTGCCCAGGAACACGGGGATCTGCGGGCAGGTAGGGAAGCGCTTCTCGTAGGCCTGGGCAGAGGGAAGGCGGCCATGAGCACAGCCCTCCTGCTACCCCCTAGGAGAGGCCTGTGCAGAGCCCAGGAAAGCAGCCCCACCCAGACACAAACACAGCTGTTTTTACCAGCAACACCAATATTTCAATGCCTTTCGCATTTGACTCTGCATCAGAGTTTTCACCCTCAGAAGGAAGGTGGGGTCTGCTGTTACATTTTAAAAGAAAGGATTTCTCAGATGGTCGTGGTAGTACAGGCCTGTAGTCTCAGCACTCTGGAAGGCTGAAGGAGAACCATCAATCTGAATAACCTAGCAACTTAGTGAGATCCTGTCTCAAAATAAAAGGGCTGGGGATGTAGCTCAGTACAAAGGCCCTGGGTTCATTCCCCATACCACAAAAGACACTTCCTAGAAGAAGCATTTGATGAAATCCAACATCTCATCATGATTTAAAAAAAAAAAAAAAAAAGCCACCGCAGTTAGGCAAGCTCAAGAAATAAAAATCCAGTTGGAAAAGTGGGAAAACTATTTCTGTTTGCAGATGAATACTCTTATACATAGAAAATCCTGTATATGTACACACACATACACACACACACACACACACACACACATACACACGCGCGCACGATTAGAACTCATGAATAAGTTCAGCAAGGTTGCAACATACAAGATCAATATCTAAAATCAGTTGTGTTTCTATATCCTAGCAATGACCACACTAAAAAATGCAATTTTAAAATACCAATTCCATTGACAATAACATCAAAAAATGCCTAGGAATATCTTTAAAAAGTGCAACACTTATACTCTGAAAATAAGAAAACATTGATGAAAGAAATGAATGATGACCTAAATAAATGGAAAGACTTCCCCTATAAATGGATTGGAAGACATAATCTTGTTAAGATGACAACATTCCCCCAAATGGTCTACAGGTTCAATGAAATCTATTCACATCCCAACTGACTTGTCTGCAGAAATTAACAAGCAGGTCCTAAAATTCATGTGGAAATGGAAGGGACCTAGAATAGCCAAAATAATCTAGAAGAAGAAGAAAACTGGAAGATCCACACCTCCTAATTTCAAACCATATTACAAGGCTACAGTAATCAAAGCAGTGTGGCAGTTGTGTATAGAAGAGCAGGCATATAGATCAGTGAAGCAGAATTGAGAATCCAGAAATAACAGTTCACATTAACATGATATTTACAGTCAATTGGATTTTTGACAAGAGGGTCAAGACAACTAAATGGGGTGGGGGAGGGATAACCTTTCAACAAATGGGACTGGGACAATTCACATGCAAAGGAAGGAAATGGCTTCAACTTCATGCCATAAACAAAAATTAACTCAAAATGGAACAAAGTCTTGGGGGTAAGATCTAAAACTATAAAATCTTATAAAAATCATAGCAGGGCTGCAGATGTAGCTCAACTGTAAAGCATTTGCCCATCAGGTGCAAATTCCTGGTTCACTTCCCAGCACTGGAAAAAACAAATAATCAAACAGAAACCAACGACAGGAGCAAATCTTTGTTGTTCATTGTAGCAGACTCCCCTGGCCAGGCTTAGAGTGGGATGTAATGTGGAGCAAGCATTCTTTCCTTACAATTGGCCACATTACATTCAGAGACAGACTGAAGCCAGTGACTCATAGGCACACAGACTAGTGCAGCTTCCCAACCAACCGCTGCCATGGAGATCTAAATCCTGATCTGTGACACTGCAGGGCTCCTAAGTGAGATAACATTGTGGCCAAGGACCAGTGTGGCTCCAAACTACATTCCATTCCTGAGATACCCCTCCCTTAATTGTTTCAGTAGCTTACTAGTTAACCAAGACCTACCTTTGGTCTGCTCTGCTCTTTTTGCAAGAATGCCTTATTTTGGGCCCGGGATTTAGCTCAGTGGTTTCGCTGCCTGCTGCACAAGGGCAAAGACCCGAGTTCAATCCCCAATCCCCGGTACCAAAAAAAAAAAAAGAATGCCTTATCTTTCTTTCTACAAGCCTTGCCTGTGTCAGCCAATATACCAGATGCCACATGTATCCCCCTACCCTATTTTATCCATCCTTGTGCCATCAATAAATACCAACAGTCCTGGTTGGGTTCTCACCACACACTTGGTGTGGCCCATTCCAGTTCCTCACATTCTGTTTAAGTCTTGTTTCCACGTCTTTCCTTTGCCTTGCATTGTACTGCTTTGCAAAAGATGGAGACTCTTGGCCTGGGTCTTTGATTGTTTGTTGAGAGAGGGTTTTGCTATGTGGTCCAGGTTCAAACTCAATTTGTAGCCCAAGCTGTCTTCAAACTCTCATAGATCCTCCTACCTCAGCCTCTGACTGCTGAGATTTTAGTCATGAGCCAACACACCCAGCAGTAAATATTTATCACCTTGAATTAGTCAAAGGTTTTGAGTTATGATGCCAAAAGCATACACAAACCTCACAAGCAGAAAGTCCTGAGTTGATCTCCAGTACCAAAAAAAAAACATAAACAAAAGAAAAAATAAACTAGACATTACCAAAATTTAAAACTTTTGTGTTTCAAAGGATGCTAAGCATGTGTTCTACCACTGAGCAATGCCCCCAGCCCGACCATAGTACATTTGAAATGCATGTGTACATATAAATACTTGGCAATGTACTCCTCATGAGCCACAATGAGTGGGGTGGCAGTACAGACTCAGCCCCCTGCCTGGGTGCAAATCCTGGCCCCACTGTGATGAGCTGTGTGACCATTGGTAGGTTCTTAAGTACCTACTCCAATGTGACCATTGGTAGGTTCTCTCAGTACCTCCTCCACATGAGAACTGAGGGATGTGGGCATGGAGAAGGGGCAACAGGGGCTTCTCTGTGTGTCTCAGGCTAGGTTTGGCACCAAGTGTAGAAAGTTAACCTGGGTTCCATGACACTATGCCCTTCACACAGGGAGGCCCCAAGGCCTGATGCCAGAGACCCCAGGCCAGGGTGGCCCCCCAGCCACCGAGGGTCCACATAGGCTCTGAGCTGGGGCTGCTTCCTTCTGCAGTCTGGAGAGACAGAGCTGAGTGAAAATAGCCGTAAGGGGCTCTTGGCTGCGAGCCACCTTAAAGGGGGCAAGGGTCTGGGCCAGCTCTAGAAGTGCCACGTCAGAACTGGTGGTATCAGTGGCTGATGTTATGCAAGTGGGGTCTGCTCTTAGCCTGGCCCCACCCACGTGCTCCAGAATTAGGATCAATGTAAGCTCCAAAAATAGTGGCAACATCTGAGGACAGATGCCTCCACCCCCTTCCCTCCCAGCTCCTGGAGGAGAGGTGTAACCCGTCAGCTGAGATGGGGGAGGAGATGGAACAGTACCCTGGTGGCCTTGGTGCCACCCAGGCCCTACAAGGTCAACCAGCCCATCCTCCCCTCAGGTCAGGGAAGCAGAGCTGCCTCCTGCCAGAGGCCAAAAGCTGGTTGCTCTGACAGCCACCAGCATTAGAGCAGGGAGTCCTGTCCCACAGAGGGAAGGGGCATTTCTCCTGAGGGAAGGGGGCTGCAGAGCTTGGGGTGGGGGGCCACCCAGCTCCAAGGCCAGATCCTCATGCTCCCAGCCCAGACAAGTCCCTGCCTTTTCATAACCCTGGAAAATGGTCCTTGTCCCATGTGCTTGTGGCTTAGAGGGCAAAGCCAGGTTGAGCATCTCAGGTGGGGCCTGGTGCAGAATAAGAGCCCAGAGTTTGTCTTCTCCAGGCCACAGGACCCAAGAGGTCATAGGCACAGGTTTGCAAGAACCCAAAACAGTTCCTCATGCCCTTCATAGTGCACCGGCTCCGCTCCTCTTTCCCATAGCAGAAAAGACTTTCAGGAAGGGCATGGAGAGAGAGGTGCATGTTTCTAAATTGGTCGAACTTGTCTGAGCCCTGCTACTTTTGAACTAGGTGACTTTGGGCAAGTCACTTGCCCTCTCTGAGCATCCATTTGCTCATCTGTGAAAGGGGGTGGTGAAGTTCTCATCTCCCCAGAGGGAATCTCAGAGCACCAAGCCAGGCAAGTGTGGACTGTACTGTGCCAGCTGTGTGATCTTTCATTTAGCCCTCTGAATATTGTCCTCATCTGACAGATGAGGAAACCTGAGCCCAAGAGGATCACTAGTTTACCCAACATCACACAGATGAGATGGTGAACCTGGATTTGAGTCCCCCTTGGCCCAGCTCCTGCTCCCTCCAGCAAGCCCTTGCTCAGCTGCTGGGCATGTCCTCATGGGCGGCTCAGAAGCAGAGCCAGCACTGCGCCCTGGGTCACATCTCCCTTTTCCACCTCGCTATGGTTAGGATCCGAAATGCCCCCCAAAAGGTTAACTGTGTTGAAGGCTTGGCTGCTGATGGGCCAATGGGCTTTGGGGCAATGGTTGGATCACAGGGGCTCTAATTTCATCAGTGGATTGATCCGCTGATGAGATCACAATTTGATGGCATTATTGGGAGGTTAGGGAACAGGTGAAGGGAGTAGATCATGGAACATGACCTTGGGACTATATGATCCCCAGTTCCTTCCTCTCTGCTTCTTTCCCTTTCTCTTTGCTTTCTGGCTGTTGTGAGGTGAGCAGTTTTGCTTTGACACACTCTTCTACCTGATGTTTGTGCCTTAGAGCCAGCCAACCATGGACTGAAACTTCTGAAACCATGAGTCAGAATCAACTCCTCCTTTAAGTTGGCACTGCTATTTCTGATGCCAAAAGAGTACTAACTGCCTCCTGTTGCCCTCTCGAGGCCCTAATGAGACAAAGTTAGACTCCCTCCCATTTCACAGATGAGCAACTCAAGGTACTGTGTCCCAGCCAGTCCTTCAACTCCTTCCAGGCTTCAGCCACACCACCCTGAGTGTCTTTTCTGCCTCTTGACTGTGGTCCAGTCTGAGACGCTCCTGTTCCCTGACAGAGGGACAAATTCAAAACAGGCCTGATGCCCAAACCAAACCCCTCGTGCCTCACTGTGGCCCCCCAAGGACCTGTGTTCTGCCCACCAGCCCACCTCAACCCCCACCCGACTTGCTGCTTCTGGAAGCCATAGTCATACTTGTCTTGCCCAGTCCTTTGCATCTGCTGCTCCTGATGCTTGGAGAGTTCACTGATTCACTGAACTGTGCAGGGGTGGGAGGCTGAAGGCACTGGGCTTCCTGGAAGGGTGGGGACATGACCTGGGGGCTGGTCCTTCTTCCTGACACCCTCCCCTCCCCTCCTCCACAGGGCTCCCTCCCCTCCTATTCTCCCCCCTCTTAGCCCATTCATTTCCTTGACAGGGCTTATCAACTGGCCTTCGCCACAGGAGACTTGCTGGTAAGCAGTGCATGCAAGATCTGGCTCGGAGGAACAATGGCCTGCTGTCCCCAGGGTGACTCACCCCTGTGCCCCGCTCCATCCTTGGCACAGAAAGGCTAACCCACAACGCAGGGAATGATACCAGCATGCATCCATGGCGCCCACAGCCCAGGGCAGCAGTGACAGGCCATGGGCTCTGCACATGCAGCTGGATGAGGGCAAGCACTGCCCGACTCATTTCCTGTCCTAAGGAACCTCTCATTGGGTGAATCCGGTCTGCAGCTCCCAGATAACAGGCCGTGGGAACACTGGCAAGCAGCAGGCAGCAGGGGCACAACTTCCACTGTAAAAGGCAACCGTGACCACTCTGATGACAGAGATGCACACACTAGGGGGCCCTGGAACGCATCTGGAAGGTGTCCACCCAGAGCCACTTGCAGTGTCTAAGTGCAGTCGGCACAGAGGGTCATTGGCACTGCTGTTCCTGCTGCCTCCTGGTCCCTTCTCAAGGGCCTGATGAGACAGAGCTAGAATCTCCCCTGTTTCACAGATGAGCAAGCAGAGGTTAGAAAGGCTACCTACCCAGCAGAAAGGAAGCACAAAGCCTGTCTGACCCAGGCCCCAAGTCTCAGCCACCCTGTCCTGCCTCAGGGTACCTGGACCACCTCACAAGCATCAGTGGTTTGGAAATGGGGTCCCTGGGGCCTGACCCCCATGGATCCTGGCGAGGACTGAGGATCTAGGGGTCAAGGGGATGTTGGGCAAAACTGGCCCTTGTATCCCATCTGCTGCCCTGACCTCTTCCTGCCACAGCGAAATGGTTACAGGAACAAGACAGGTCATTCCTTCCAATGCCAGTACAGTGCTGCACCCCAGACCCTGGCAGCCCCCTTGCCCTCTCCTACATGAGCATCCACAGCAGACGGCCAGCTGGGCAGGAAACTATCCTTTACCAAGTGACCCATGGGGTCACCACGCACCAAGAGGAGGTGTTTTGGGTGGTGTCAGGCCTAACCATCACTGTAGTGACCAGAGAAGCTGGCACTCAGGGTGGGTGCATTGTGGGCATGTATCTTTCCAAGAGCTTCATGCTATCCCCTCTAACAACCCACGGAAGTCATTCATGTTTATCCTCCCCACTTGACAGATCAAGAAGCCAAAGATCAGAGGCATTCATCACATGCCCAATGGGAGGGCCTGAGCTGGGATTTGACCCTCCAGAAGTCAGGCTATGAGCTCTTGCATTGTGTTGCTGTCCAGCCAAACAGTGTCATTTCCATACAGGCGGGCAGCCTGGTTCATTTTGCTCTCAGCTCTTGCTCAGCCAGCCCTGACCATCCTCTGTTCCCCTGCTCCTTAGACCACCAAGGAGTATTCAACCATGACCACCCCCTCCCATCCCCTTTCTGAGTCTGGCCAAGTGAAGGCATTTAATAAACTCTGGCCAAATAAAATCCAAATGTCTGCCAAGGAGAGTGGGACTGTACTAGAAAGTGAAGGAATCGGGACCCCAGGAAAGTTGTTGAGCACCACCCGCAGCAGGGTTGATGTGAGGCCTTGCAGGTCCTAGGCCCCACACAAAGTGATCACATCAAATATATCAAAGTGCATTCACTCCCCATGGTTCCACATACATGACCTTATTCAAGTGGAGGTCCCGGTGACAGCTTGACACTAAGTCACAGTTGGTAGACATTTTATCCTACATTTATTCATTTTAACTCTGCCTGTTTCATTTTACTACAGAATAATTACCTGTTTTTACTCCAGGTCAGACATTGCTATGACTCTTGGGAAGCTGGGGGTAAGGTTCTGAGACTGAACAGATGCGGCCCCTTTGCCTTGGGTACATCGCAGGGTCTTCCATGATCAAGCAGCTCACAAGACCTTCCTGTGCTGGGAAACCGCTCCTGCGGCAGTTCTGTCCCTGCTCCTCAGTTGGTGCTCCTTTCCCTACAGCTTGCCTGGCTGCTGCAGAGGAGGCCTGGGCGGGCACATGGTCTGGCCCTCTTGGGGACACAGGCAACAAGAGGATTCAGTTACAGCCCCTCTGCCAGGACATCCAAGCCTGTCCACTCAGAAAGGCCCAGAATTACATAGTCTGCTTATTATAGTCTGGATCTTGAATCACCCCCATAGGCCCATGTGATAAAGGCTGGGTCCCCAGTCTGGCACTATTGGGAGGGTGTGGAACCTTTAGGAGGTGGAGCTTATTGAGAGGTCTCCAGGTCTTTAGCAAGGGGACATGCCATCTAAGGGGATAAAGGGACCCACCCACCCTTCCCCTCCCTCACTTCCAAGACATGAGTTGTATGATTGTGCTCCACTATGAATTCCCACTATGATGTACTGCCTCGCCCAGGGTCAACTGATTATGAACTGAAACCTCCAAAACCATAAGCCAACATAAACCTTTCTCTTTATAAGTTAGTTATCGTGGTTATTTGTTACAGTATTAGAAAGTTGATAAACATATATATAAAGTGGAGACATTCTAGAGCCTTCCCGCTGGCACTCGGTTATACCTATTTCCTTCTTTGGTGTATCAAACTGCTGAAGTAAGAAGTCACAGGGCCCCAGCACTCCCCTGAATTCCCAGTGCCTAGCACATTGTTGACAGTCAATAGACACTGGTGTGATGACTGAGTGAATGGCCCTGCACTCTGGGCCTAGGTTTGAACCTCTGCTCCACCTCACCCCAGTATGTGGCCTTGAACAAATCACCAAGCTCTCTCAGTTCTCTACTCATTTGTAAAAGGTGGAACAGAAACAGGACATACCTTACCCACAGGAAAGCTCACAGGAATAAAGGAGTCTGTGCTCATGAAGCACTTAGAATTGTGCCTGGCACACAGTCCATTCCACTTACACATTTGTTAAGCAAAGTTAAATTTTAAAAAAGAACAAGCTTCTGTAAAGTACAGAAAAGCTATTTCTGCTAATCATTTGACAGCTAACACTCCCTCCTCTCCCTCCTTCCTTCCTGCTCTTCCTCATCCAAATTCAAAGGAAGCTGGAATACTGTTTACTCTGCAACTTCCACCAAGAGTGCAGAGGGAATATCCAAATGGCACTGATGCAGCCTAGCCCAGCACAGCCCCCCTCCCAGCACCCTACCTTCCCTTCTCCATGGCACAGGCAAATTTCAGGCACTGAGCCCCACATGACCACAGCACCAAGCAAGACCTGTCCCTGTTATACTCAGCAGGAGCCTTCCCAGTCAATCCCTGGCCCCTGCAAGCCTGGAGACCACAGAGCAGATGGATGTCTGTCCTCTCATGTCCCTCAGTTCTTTTCGTTGAAATGCAATCCTCATAACATACAGTTCACCCTTCTAAAGTGTACAGTTCAGGGTTGGGGGTGTAGCTCATGGGTAGAGCACTTGCGTAGCATGTACAAGGTCTAGGTTCAATCTCCACATCACACACACACTAAAAGGATACCGTTCAGTGTGTTTTATCTAGTATATTCAAAAGTTACAACCATCACCACTGTCTAATTACAGAACACTTTTGTCACCTCCAAAAGAAAACCCTGTACCCTTTAGAGGTCACTCTCCGTTTCCTCCCCTCCCCTCAGATGACCATTCATCTCGGTTCTGTCTCTGTGGATTTCCTTGCCCCAGACACTTCCTGGAGATGCAGTCATGAGAGATGTGGTCCCTTGTATCTGGCTTCCTTCGCTCAGAGTGATGTTCTCAAGGCTCATCCATGCCATACCACATTGGCTAAGTGCCATTCCATGGGGCAGGTCCCTTGCTCTCAGCAGAGGTACCCAGATGGAGCTTGCTGAGTGTGTCATCACACACTGATGGCAGCAGAGTCCCCACTGCTGAAGAAGGGAAGAGGGTGAGGTGAACACGATCTGGAAGGGCAACACGATCTGGAAGCCCTTTGAGGTGACTGCTGCAGGTGTCTCCAAGCGCACAGTCCCCAGATACCTCATAACTGAAAACCCACTGCTATTGTACCCAGGACCAGTCCAAGAGACACAGGGTCAGAATACCACCACAGCCAGGGTGCCTGGATGAGGCCAGGAGGCAAGGAGGGAATACAGGGAGGTGGCAGAGAGAGAGCACAGGGATTTGGACACATATCCCAAACTGTCTCAGCTGTTGACCTTAACTGGACCTCCCTGAGGCTACTTCCTCAGAAAAAAGAGGAGGAGTTAATTCACTGTGGCAAATGTCATACAGTACAGGTTTTCAATGGAAAAAAGCAAATCAATAAAGACTTGAACAAATATTTGTGTACAGATGTTCATAACCGAACTATTCACAACAGCCCAAAGGTGGAAACAACTCCAGTGTCCATCAGCGGACAAACCATTATCCATTCATAAAGTGGAATGTTATTCGGCCATAAACAAGAACAAATACTGATGCCTGCCACAATCTGGATGAACCTTGAAGACGTGGTGCTCAGTGAAATAAGCCAGACACAACAGGGAAACTGGTATGATTCCTCTTATACGAGGAATCTAAAGTGGTTAAATTTGTAGAGATGGAGAGTAGGATAGGGCTTTTACCAGGACAGCAGAGAGGAGGAGAAGGAGATAGCGCTTAATGAGCACAGTTTCTGTTAAGGTAATGAAAGGGTTCCGGAGGTGGCAGGGGGGAGATGGTGGCACAGCAGTGTGAATGTGCTTAGTGCCACTGGGAGCACACCAGAAAGGTAACAGTGGAAAGTTTTAAGTTGTGTGTATTTTACCACAGGGGAAAAAAAAAAAAAAAAGCAAAGCCAACCATCTGTGAGATGCTTTGGTCATAAACTGGAACAGGATACTTCTGTGTTTGTTTGTAGTTCCAATGCGACCGTCTCTATGTCTGCTTTATTCACCACTGAATTCCCTGGTGACTGTGTGACACCTGGGACATTAGAGACACTCAGCCAATGAGTGTCTCAGCCAAGATGGAAGGAAGGAAAGGATGAAGGGAGGGAGGGAAGAGTGATGGGCAGGTACCAGAGCAAGAAAAAGAAAACTGAACCTATCTCTAACTCTATACCTGAAACAGTAGGGCAAGGAGGTAAAGGGGACACTGGTCTCTGACGGACTGGCTTATGTCTACACCCACAGCTCAGAGAAGACTCTGTGCCTGTCTACTGCTGTCCACATGTCCCCTGCAGAGAGCTGACTTCCGGGAGCTACTCCTTTGGCTTGAGAATGAATGCTGAAAATGCCCCCTCTGTTGTCATGACAAATGAACAAGACAGAGAGGAAGAGTTTTGCCTGGGTATTGGTCTAGTTTTCTGTTACTGGGACAAAATACCTGACACCTGCAACTTAAAAGATGTGAGGTATCTTTTGCCTCAAGGTCTCAAAGGTTTCAGTCCATGTCAAGTGGAAAGAAGCTGCTCGATCCACAGCAGACAGGAAGCAGAGAGCAGGGGAAGAGCCAGAGAGAAAGGACCAGGGACTAAATAGAGTCCCCAAGGTCACACTCCCATGACCACCCAGAAGTGTGTTTTACTAATCTCCTAAGCATCTCTTAAGCCAATCAAGTTGCCAATCAAGATAAACCATCAGCCTGTTTTTGTTTGGTTGTCTGATTGCTTGGTTGCTTGCTTGCTTGGTTTTTTGAGACCGGGTCTCACACTAAGTTGCTCAGGCTGGCCTTGAACTTATGATCCTCCTGCCTCAACCTCCCTAATAGCTGGATTACAGTGTCTGCCACCATACCCAGCTGTATCACAGCTTGTTTTTGACAGGGCTCTGGACCTGCAGCTCCAGCAAGATACAGTTAGCCAGAGGAGCACCAGCAGAATGCCAGGCCTCTCTGCACCTGGAGAGCATGCCAGTCCACGCCCCCTGTGGCCAGTATCTGCACACAGACCTGTTGCAGAGTCACCCACATATGGGATTGGGCCAGGGACTCCCAGGATCAGTGGTACTTCCCTTAATGGTTCAGGGCAGGACAATGATTTAGCAAGGCCAGCCCAGAGCAGCTTGACGTCACCAAGGTAGATGAGGATCTTGCTCAGAGGGAAATGCTACTTTAGATTCCCCAAGTGTCTCGAGAAAGACGTGGGACCACCACACTTCTGCTTCCCAATGTTCTCCTGACTTTCAGGATGGAAACCACTCCATCCTCCTAAACCCCAAATCTGACCCTGGTACCCCCACCCTGCTTAAAAAGCCTTCCAAACCTCCCAGAGGCCTTGATGAGATGGATAAAGTCCTTTCCCCACAGCCCTTCCTGACACCTGCCAGCCACTTTCTGGCTCACCCTGGCAATCCAAGTGAATTTCATCTATTTCTCAGAGAGATGAGTCCTTACCTGCAGCCCAAACCTTCCCTCCCTCAACTGTCTTAAATGACATCCGATAGCCCCCAAAGGGCCCTCCTCTGTGCTCCTACAAAGGCTAACCATATCAAGAGAATTAGATGACAGTACAGACACAACCCCACCTTCCTGGAGCTTTCTCTAATGAAAAGACCCATGTAAACAAGAACAAGCAAATTAACAGGGATGCATTTCACTAAGTGCTCGCCAGCTAAGTCTTAGAAGCCCCTGAACCTAGCACAGCCCTTGACATATAGGAGAAACTCAGTAACTACCTGTGTGTGCATGCATGAATTAATGCAGAAGTTAATGAATGAAGCTTTCAGTTTATTTCAGGGCCATCAGAAATCAGAAGGTCCCTTTGCTGGGCAAGGGATCACCTTTGTTCTCCCAGCCCAAATCAGAGCACATCAAGGTAGATCAGGTTGCTTCCCTTAATCTGTTAGCAATAGGGATCAGAGGATGGCCCTAGGGAACTAATTTAAACTCACTTAAATAAGGCCCCTGCTGTTTTATTAGAACTACCTCCATGACAACCATTCCAACTATAACTGCTTTTGGCCTGGGCTGCAAGAATTTCCCTTTTCAGGCTGCTCCTGTTGAACAATCCATTTGCTAAATTACAAGTTGTTTATCAATACAACAAGGCCAGGTCCTTAAATATTTTAACACGTAGTCAGCTAAATGACAGAACCTCCCCCTTAACCTTCCTCCAGTGAAAAGCCTCCCTGTAGGAAATCCTATTCCTAGCCAACTTCTTTCTTTGGCTTTGAGAATCACAGGTGACCTGAAGCCACAGGACTTTTGAGCCCTATAAGGCTCCTGGAGCAACAGCTACACAAGAGAGGACCAGGTCATTCCTGAAGCCACTCCACCCAAGCTGGTGCCCAGATATTTCGAGAATGTCAGAACCAGAATCTCAAGTGTCTGGCCATGAGCTCAGTCTGTGGGGTTGGATTCCCCAAGTTCCAGTTCCCACTCTGCTATTTGCTGAGTGTCATGGGCTGAATCAATTCCCCTAAAACAGGTATGTTGATGTCCTAACCCCAGATATCTACAAATGTGACTCTATTTGGAAATAGGTTCTTTACAGAAGTAATCAGGTTAAAATGAAGTCATTAGAGTGTTGTCTTTATAGACAGACCTGTTGGCATAGGCCTGTAATCCCAGCTACTCGGGAGGCTGAAGCAGAAGGATCGTGAATTCAAGACCAGCTTGAGCAACTTAGCAAGACTCTGTCTCAAAATAAAAAATTTTCAAAGGGTTGGATATGTAACTCAGTGTCCCAACCCCTAGTACCAGGGGGAAAAAAACCAAATAGGCTCAGAATACTCTCTGTACCAAGTAAACGCTGTTGATGAGTCTGTCAAATACAATTTAAAATAGACTCTGCATAAATTCACCCAAAACGCACCACTATGCACAGCAGAGATGTCTTTGGAAGGAAAGTATTCACACAAACACTTGTGCATAGAGGTTTATAGCAGCATTATTCATAATAGGTCAAAACTGAAAACAATATACATGTCCAGCAACTGATGAATGGATAAACAAAATGTGGTAATTCACACAATGAAATATTATTTGGCCACAAAAAGGAATGCAGTACCTAAATACACTACCATGTATATGATCCTTGAAAATGTCACACTCAGAGGTACACACGCAAACTCAGGGACAAAAACTCATTATAATATGCCAATCAGACTTCAACAAAGTGTTTTTTAAAAATATATTGAGAGAAGCTAGACACAAAAGGCTACAAATTATAAGATGCCATCTGTATGAAATGTGCAGAAAAGGCAAATTCATAGAGACAGAAAGCAGACGAGTCATTGCATGGGGTGTGGAGTGACAGGTGAGGTTAGGAGATGATCGCTAAAGGGTATATGGAGTGGAGCTTCTTTTGGGAGTGATAAAAGTGTTCTAGCGGGCCAGGGATTTAGCTCAGTGGTTCCGACACCTGCCTCGCAAGCACAAGGTCCTGAGTTTGATCCCCGGTACCAAAAAAATATATATATATTAAAAATGCTCCAGCGCCATAATGGCAAACCTTTTAGAGCTTTCAATGATACAAACGGTCTGCTGCTGTACATGTGTCATGGGTTCACCACCACTGTTCTAGGGGCTGGGTGTAGCTCAGTGGTAGAGCACATGCTTAGCATGCAAGAGGACCTGGGTTCCATCATAAGCACAGAAGGAGAGACGGAGAGGGAGAGAGAGAAAAAGAGAGAGAGAAAGAGAGAGAGAGAGAGAGGAAGAAGAAGGAAGAGGAGGAGGAGGAGGAAGAGGAGGAGGGAGAAATGAAGATGTAAAACTGACTGTGGTAATGGTTGTACAATTCTATGAGTCTACTAAAAACCATTGCCTGTGGACATCGTTCACATGCAAGAAATGTATGATATGTGAGTTATAGCTCAACAAAGCTGTCAAGGCAATAAATAAAATCACCCCAAGCAGTATTTCAGGAGTTCTAACAGTGTATGAGGCCAGGTACAAGCACCCATCTCCCTGGATTTAACCCTCACTTCAACTCTCCCTGCTCCCCACCAAGTCCCTTCATTAACTCCATATTCCAGGTGAGAAACTGAGGAATCACAGAATGTGCGATGGGCTGGGGCAGGGACCCAATGTGGGTAGGGAGTGCTGGCTCTGTAACCAGTACCCATTTGGGAGACAGATAATCTAGAATCACAAAGACAACTTCCATCCTAGACCCTCCCCACCCCACCCCCACGTCTTCTTGGACCTGCATTCAAGGGGAGAAGGCCTCTCCCTGACCTTGGACGCTTCTGCTGCCTGTCGTCTGGACTGTGTCTGCCAGGTAATAGCAGCCCGTGCATGGTCTGACTCCAAGAATTCAGAATGCTGTCAGGAAAGAGGACAGATGCCCAGTCCCACCCCGCGAAAGCAAACTTGGCAGGGATTTAGAGAGCAAGGCCATTCATTCATTTAGGTACTCTTTTAAAGAGAAAGAGAAAAAATAATCTTCAGAAATTAAATTTCAGTAGTTTGTGTGGTCACTGGCAGACTTTTAAACAGGCGAGAGGAACTTCGATTCTCAAGTCAGTTTTGTTCAACCAAAGCCAAAGGGCCAGCTCCTCCACTGCCCACTCAGATGCAGTGAAAACAGCTGAGTTCATCCAAAGGCTCCCAGCATCTGACCCACACTGAAAGCAAGTGTTTAGCTGGGAAACAAAAGGGACACTAAGTGCAGAAAACCCCTTTGTGCTTACACAGCCACAAGTTACGTGGAGCTATGCAGCTATTTGGGGGACAATAATGTTTTGTAAATAGTCGGCAAAGTGGCTTTGTTGGAGGTGTTGCTGTGCATGGCCTGGGACCGGGACCGCAAGGAGTGCGTGGAAGATAAGACGGCATGGCTGAGACTATCCCTTTGAAAAATACGAGTGACTTAACTCAGACCCAGATGATAAATATTTGAAAACTCGTTTGTTTTTTATTCTACCCACAGGCAGCTGTACATTAATAGCTGGAGATGGCTAACAGTAAAGGAGTAAACTGAGCCCTCTCTTTGTTTACAGAGGACGTAGCTTACAAAGTATGTTTCACACAATCCCATAAGGTCAATGCCAGTGTGGCACTAGCCCTACTAGCATGTTGTATTTTAAGGTGCAATGACTATAAAGATTTTTGAGTTTGCGTTATTAAGCTCGTGCAATAGTTGCTTTTCCATTCTACGGTTATGTGTCTCAGTTTAACAGCCAAGAACCATGGATCCCTGGGCTGTCCCAGAAGGTGAGGACAGATTCTCTCTTCTGTCGAACAAATGATGGAATCCTCAGGTCTCAAAATATGTGAGCTGCCAGGAGCCTTAGAGCCTTATTTATATTTATCTATCATTTATCATCTGCATGGTATGGACTGAGCCCTGTACTGGGCAACACACACACAGTCACTTCTAATCCTCATGACAACCTTGGGAAGTGTGTATAGCCATCCCCATTATGCACAATAATGGAGAAACTGAGGCTCAGAGAAGTTCAGTGACTTTCCAAGGACACACAGCCGGAGCATGGCAGAGCATCAAGGACCCAGTTCTTCTGACACCATCTGGCTGGGTCTCTTCACCACCCACTGAGTCCCAGCCCCATTACACAGAAGGAGAGTCACTGCCACAGGCACAACTAACAGCAACAGCAGAAGCCAGATCGATGGAGCATTCCATCTGCGTCACATGCTGTACTAGGAACTTGGCATACATTGACTCATTTCCTCCACAGACATGTTGCCAGGATTTGGGAACCAGGTGATCCCCATTTTAGAAATGGGGAATGGAAGCTCATAGAGGTTAAGTGACTTGCCCCCAGGGTCACCCAGCTAGTTGACTGTGGGACCTTCTGCATGAAACAGCCCAACATGTACAGACAATTTTTGTGATGCCTTTTAATTCTTTATCCAACTATAAATACATAGAGTAGGGTCAGACCCATATGCACACAGAGCCACCAACTGACAGGAAAGTCCTTCGAAGAATGCTGGCATTGGGCAGCTAGGGGGTGGAATGGAGCAGATAGGGGTGGATTCTGATACTCATTTATAAGATCTTGTGTAACAGAGACTGCTATATAATGTGGGCACCTACTATGTGCTGGGCATGTGAATTACCTTGCTTACTCCTCACCACAATCCCCACCATTGCTCCCCATTTTCCCAGGCATGGAAGGGAAATTTCAAGAGGCAGAATAATGGCACTAAGAAGGAATTCCAGGTTTGCCTATCCCAGTGCAAAAACCAATAGTGCATGAGTCCAAGAACCGGGATCCACTCTGAGTCTACCTGGCACAACCCTGTCCCCAGACCCTGCTTACCAACTCATCCCTCTCTTCTCCTGTCCCAGGTTCCTTGAAGGAGAAAGGAGGGGGTGTGTGAGAGGAAGGAGAATCCTAAGGATGTCAAGGTTAAAACTGATGCTCTGAGCCCTGACTCCATCTCTCTCCAGGTACAGAACTTAGGGCCTAGGGCCACCTCTCCACCTGGACAAGCTTCAGTTTAGTGGAGGTAAAATAGGACTACTGAAGGAAACATCATATGTGAAGTCTTAGCGCTGTAACTTTCAATGAATGGCAGCAATCAGATCATCATCATCATCATCATCATCATCATCATCATCATCATCATCATCATCATCATCATTATTATGACACCAGTAGCCCAGCCTCTGATATCCTTATTTTCTGCAGAGGAGTCTGAAGTGAGAAACAGGTAAGGTTCAACAAGGGAAGAACACTAGGTCACCAGTCAGGGATTCTAGAAGTTCTGTGAAAGGTGGGAGGGGACAGTCAGGCTGGAGAGTCACTGGTAGCCCAATAAGTCTGGGGGCCTCTTTCTCCTTCCCACCATAGCCAACCTCTGAGTCCCTCAAACCATCACATGAGGGGCCCAAAGATGAGGGGGCACTCACCGCCATGACCAACTCGAATGGATACTTGTAGACGCGGACAGGAGACTGGTACTTCTGCACCATGTTCCCGCTCCAAGGCGCACAGGGAGGGCTGAGTGCAGAGCCTGGGGTGAGGGGCGGCTGGTGAGCTTGCAGCTCCCTCCTCATGAAGCAGGAACCCTGGCCATGGGTGCAAGGGCAGGCCCGGCCTCTTGCTCACACCCACACTTTGAGAGGCTAATGCGATCCCCAGACTACTCCAGGACAGGCCTCACACACCTGTCCTGTCCACAGCCCACTGCCGCACGCCACATTCACCCCTCCAGGAGCAGGCACCACCCCACACATTTCGCTATCACCACCCCTTCCCCATGAGGACCCCAGAAGCACCTCTCACCACACCCACAAGAAAACAAGCACACATTTGCAATTCTTACACTCCCACAGTACTCTTCACGCATGTACCCCGCAGCTTGCCATAGACTCCTAACCATAGCCCCAGGTATCCTTACACCTGCCCTCCCATTTTCTTTCAAAACACCCGGACACACAGTCTTCACCAATTTCACCTGCACTGTCTCTGCCACATGCATGCACACGTACCTGACTCTCCACCCACACAAGACCGTCCTTGCACACTCACACAACTCTGCACCCACATGCAACTCCCTGGAGCACACACCTACCCAACTCCACGACATACGCAATTCCCATGTTGTGCACAGACATTCACAGATACCTACGCAAACGCGCACTCACACATACACATGCACACCCACACTAAATGCAGCCACAGGCCCGTGCAGCTCCACTCATCCTCGCCCTAGAAGCCGCCAGGGACCCACCCCGCAGTGCCCTGGAAGCTTGCCTGGTCCGGGGGCTGAACTCGCCGCGACCCCAGCAGTTGCCTGGCCGGGAGCGAAGCGCCAGAGGTGGAGTCTGACGGTGGCAGGTGGCGTGGGGCGTTGAGCACTGCACACCGTGTGGCCCCTCCAGCGAGGGAGGGATGCGAGGGCAGTAGTGAGACCCGCTAAACCTGGAGCGCTCCAGTACCCCGGACAGCGGAGATCTCAGCCTGGCCCCGCCCCGGCCTGGTCACGCCCCCTAGATCTACCTTGGCCCCTGACTGCCCCCACTCTGCTCTGATTCGGCCCCAACCTTAGTCCCGGGGATTTACTTGTCTGTTACTTGACTCCGCCTCCAACCCTGCCCTTCCTCCCCTTTGGCCACACTTCCTGATGGCCCCGCCCCTATGGTGGCCCTATCCCCAGACTCCCAGCCTGGGGAATGGCCCAGCCTCCAGACTCCGCCCTAGCCTAGCCCCGCCCACAAGGCCCTGAGCGCCGCAACCCCGCCCCTCCCAGAACAGTTTCCCATCTACTTCAGTGAATGCGCTGCCCAAGCGAGCACATTCCATCTACTTCAGGACAGCACGCATCTTCCCTGGCTCAGATTAACTTGGTCTCCACCCGCTGCCCTCAGGTTTGAGTTCGCTCCTCCCCTGGCCACGCCCCAGAGCCCGTCGTTGCCCCGCCCTAACCCCCTTCCGTGCGTCATTCATTCACTCTCCACGAGTTTACTGGGCGTCCCTTTGGTGTCGGACCCCTTCAGAGCTGGAGTGTCACCAAAAAGCACACCAGACAAATGTCCTTGCCCCTTGGAGTTTACATCACAGTGGCGGAGGCAGCCGTTAAATAACGCAAACGCTTAGTATGTGAGATGATGAAAAACTCCTCGGAGAGAGAAATACAGTGAACAGAGAGGAAGGATGACATTTGGCTGTCATCCTCAGTTTGGCTCCTATCCAAACCCTTCCAGCCCTCCCGGGGTCGCGCTATGAGAGCCAAGGAGAGGCTTCGAGGAGCATTTTTATCCAAGTCCTCACTCAACATTGGCCAAGCACCCACTTTGCTTCAGGCTTGGGTGAACTCATCCTCTCCCATGGGGAATCAGACACCCCCGCCCACGGCAGGGGCGGGGAGTGGGCGGGCCGAAGACTCAGTCCTTCGGTCCCTCCAGTTCTCCGCCACCCCAGCCTCCGTAGCGCGCTAACTCTTGTGCTCAAGCTGTCACCTTATATTTGTGTGGGTTTTTGGCAATCCTTCTCCACAGACTGTGACTGAGGGCAGGAAGGTTTCTGCCTTCTTTGCCGATGTGTTCGCAGGATCTTACTAAGGACCTGGAAGGCGATAGCTAGCTGCTCCAGGACCGGCTGGGTTAAGGCTTACAAGGATGGAAATGGGATGTAAAGTTCTCATCGCTGCCACAAGGTGGCAGCAAATGACAGCCCATAGTTCCTGGAACGACTACAGCGGCGGGTTGCTAGGTGACCTGGGGTCCTGGGATCATTGTCCCTGGTCGAGCTCATCCAGGGAACTCGCAGCTCTGCCTGGGCACACAGTGAACACCCAAACTGTTAGCTGATGTTGCCAGCGGGAAAGGTAAATAAGTCACCGCCTCTGCCTCACCTTCTCACCTTGAGGGAGGGCGTGACTGCGCGGCGAGGGGGGGGCGGGGGGGACGCATGCCTTTAAGTGCACAGCGCAGTGCCGAAATTGGGACCCCAAAGGGAGTGAGAACTTCGCTCCCTCCTCCTCCCACCCACGAGAAGGGAACTAACAATATCACCACCACGTACTGTGCGTCACCTATTTTTAGCCATATTCTACTACTAATTATTCCCACCCTTATTTTTGTTAAATTTTTTTCCCTTCTTCCTTCCTTCTTTCCACCTTCCCACCTCCTTTCCTTCTTTCCTTTGTGTGTGTGTGCGTGTCTCTGTGTGTGTGCATGTGCACATGTGCAAGGGATGGACCCAGGACAAGCACTCCACCCTTGCATTTACTATTCCAGGCACTATTCTAAAGATTTACAAACATTCATGCATTTAATTCTCAAAACAACCCCTGTAATTAGGAAAAGAACTTGGTAGAGATTGTGGTTGCACAACATTGAGAATGTCCTAAATGCCAACAATGTGTACACATTAAGATGGTTAATTTTATGTTTTAACTCCCCTCAATTCTTTAAAAAGCCTTAAAACCGTTTTAGTCAACATCATTTTACAAGTAAGGACAGTCACACTGCTAGTAAGAGACTCAACCCCAGGACTACGGTTCTCCAGTGTCCTCTCCCCCTAGGGATGCAGCTGAAGTGCCCGGTGGATGTGATTTCCAAGCCTAGCTGCAAGAGATCCGGGCACCCTGTGCCCAGATGGAGAGTACTGGAAGGGTGGCATGGTCCCCTGGGGGTGCTGGAGTTTGAAGCCGAACCCAAGGCAGGATCTTCAGCCCAGCCAAAGCTACCTTGTGAGGAGGTGGGTTTGGGCAAGCCCACAAACTACCCCAAATCTTTGGACATCTTCCCAGCAGATGGGCCACTGCCACAGGAAATTAGAAACATATTTGATTAAAACACTGGACCCAATCCAGATTTGATGCCCCTATGGGGCATCCTGTGGAAAATGTCCTCAGTCGGATGCTCAGTGTGGCAAGAACAGGAAAAGTTAGGAGTGAGGCAGGAGTGAGAAGGTCCAAGGCCCACCCCTGGGGGAACAGGAATGGCCCTTGAACTAGGCCTTGGATCCCTGAGACAGTGCTGAAATTGGAGAGACTCAGGAAGACAGGGTGAGTCTTCACACATTTTTTTGTTCCAGTACTAGAGATTGAACCCACGACTTTTGCACTGAGCTACACCCCCAGCCCTTTTTTATTTTTTTTTAATTTTGAGATAGGGTACTTGCTAAGTTGCTAAATTACCCAAGCTGGGCTCCAACTTGCAATCCTCCTGCCTGAGCCTCCAAGAGGGCTGGGATTTCAGGCACGTATCATGATCCCCGCTCTTCCCCCTTTCTTATTGTGGTGAAGCACTCATATACATTACCATTCTAACAGTCTCTTAGTGTGCAGCTCAGTGGTTGTTAGTACATTCACGAGGTTGTGCAGCCATCGCCACTGTCTAGTTTCAGAATGGATGAAGGATGACTGTCCCCAGTAAGCTGTTGCTCCTCCTTCCTGCTTCTCCAGCTCCCACAGCCACTCATCTCATTTGCCCCTGGCTGTCTCTAAATTGTGCCCTTTCTCCCCAACTCTCAAAGCACAGCCATAGCCCAGAGGCCTCTTGGATTGGGGAAACTTGAGGGCCGTCAGCTGTGGCCTGCACAACTCCATGGAGTGGTCCCAGTCACTGGGCAGCCTTGAGTGGGCAGAGGCTGAGTCTGGGGGAATCTGACTCACCCTGAACCCCCAGCCTGTCCCCAAGTCAGCTCATTCCCACAAAGGTTTCCAGGTGCCACCATGCCACCGGCCCATGGAGCAAAGGTCCCATCCAATGGGGAGTAGAAGCCCAGGCCTTGCAGAGCAGAGGAGCCCTTGGTGTGGAGAGAAGAGGCCAGAGGAAGGGAGGCTTCAGGGGAGTCAGTGTGGTATTGTGGGGGTGCGGGAGGCTCCATGGTCAGGTGGGTGCCTGGTGCACATTCTGGCCCTGTTACTCCCAGCTGTCTGGCCACAATGTCCCCGGTACCATGAATGTTATCCAGCCTTGGGAGTCACTGACACACACACCACCACGGGGACGGATGGGAAGACACTGCTGAGTGAGACACCAGCCACAAAAGGCCAGGTGCTGCTGAGTTTCGCTCACACCAGGTCCCCAGGAGGTCAAAGTCCTAGAGACAGAAAGTACAACGGTGGTTGCCAGGGCTGGGGGTAGGACATGAGGAGACTGATGAACACGGCATCGTCCCAGTTTCACAAGGTGGAAGAGTCCTGGGGATAGATAGTGGTGGTAGCTGCAGGAAAAATGTGATGTGCTTCATGTTCTTAAAGTGGCTTAATGGTCACTGCGGGGATCACTCTTTTGCCTCCAGGGTGCCCAAGGTCAAGGGGCAGAGGGTGGGAGAAGAGACCCACCCTGCACCCTCTGTTCTCTACTTCCAAGACCCTGCTTTGGCCCTTGTCATCCTGATGGTGCAGACAGCCCCTGAACAGTGGAGAAGTAAGCCCTGTACTGGTCCCTGTGGCAACCACAATCTTGTGGCTTGAAAAACAATACAGACATATAGCTTCACATTTCCAGAGGTCAGAGATCTAAAGTTGGTCTCCCTGGTGTAAAGCTTCTGTGGGCTGCACAGGATCCCCTTTCTGCCCTTAGTCTGATGGCTCCAGCCACCTGCAGGGAGAGGTCTCAGCCCACTCTGAAGCAGAACACAGGAGCCAAGCCCTGTAGTCCCAGCTGGAGCTGAGGAAAAGGGACAAGGGACAGGCTCTGCAGCCTGGGTGCCCAGTTACTTAGAGGGGACAGCCCAGGGGACACTCCACAGCTGCCACTGTACCCCAGCACTGGGAAATGGAGGCTTGGTATGCCCTGCCCACTCAAGCCCCACAGGATCCTGCTGAGGGGGACCCTGTGGGGAAGGGGTCCTGGTCCTCAGAGCTCACTGGGCCCAGCCCAAGAGCCCCTGAGGCATGTGGGGGTGCATGCCCTGCTTCTCCTAAGCGTGGGGGGGCAGTGTCTGGACTCCAGCTCCTCCCCTTGCCACACGCTCTCCCTGTGCCCAGGCTCCATGCAGCGACACACTGAGGGCCATGCAGTACCAGGGGAACAGGGACATGCACGTGGAAGGGGCCGAAACAAGGCCTGGGGTGTGCCTCAGGAGCAGAGCACGTCCCCAGCATGTGAGAAGCCCTGGGCTCCATCCTGGGAGAAAAACAAAACCGCATAAACCAGAGAAGCAGCAGCAGAGTTGCAACAGGGATTCACTTCTGTGGTGGATCAGATTACACTGAGCGCTCTGGTGGGGACAGTAGAGGTGAGGGAGTGTAGACAGGTGCCTGTGGGCCTCACTGAGAAGAGGACATGAGTAGCAAAGACTTGAAGGAAGAGCAGGGTAGGGTGTACAGAGATCGAGCCTGCCAGTGCAAAGGCCCTGAGGCAAGGTGTGCTCTGTGTGCTCGGAGAACTGGGAGGTGATCAGTGTGTGCAGGGCAGAGTGAGCAGAGGGAGATGGCAGAGGAGAAGTGGGTGGGTGTCTCCTGGGTTGTCTGATTTGAGCTGAGGGACTTGGACTGGCTGGGAGGTGAGGGAGAGTCCAGTGACTTCTGCCTTAGCCGCAGGCTGCTGTGTTGAGAACAGACTGTAGTGGAGGAGGCAGCAGGGAAGAGGAGTGGGGAAGAGGGAGACAGTTGCTGTAGAGGTCTGGCTGAGGCCTGAAAGCTCCTGGATCTCTGATCCAGGCAGATGCTGCTGCATGAGCCTGAGAGGGGCTTTGGAGACCGTGCTGGGAAAGAGACAGAGAACCACGAGAGGGAGCTTGAGAGCCCTTCCTCAGCGGCACAGACAGGAGCCTGACAGTGACAGTGTGGGATTCTGCCCACCCAGATGGTTTTGGATCAGGGACCTGGCAGGTGACAGGGGCCATGGCCCCAAAGCACAAAGCCTGGCCCATCCAAAGGACTATGGGGACCCTGCGCTCAGTGCCTGAGGCTCCACTGCCCCTGTCCAGGATGGCCAGGCTCTCTGACAGCCACAGCCAACGGACACATGCAGCCTCTCAAGTACACATCAGTTAAACTACGGCTACGGAGTACATTCACCTAAGCATATTACACACATATTCACATCAGAACAGTGTCTTCCCGAAGGACAGCATAGACCAGGGATGGCGAACCTGTTAGAGCCCGACTACCCAAACTGCAACCCAAAACCCACTTAATTATTGCAAAGTGCCATAGGTTCGCCACTACTGATGTAGACCATAGAGCTCACACTGCCTTCTTCAGTGACCCAGCCACACTCCCACTGCTCAGCAGCTCCTGCGCCAGAGCATCCCCAGCACATGCCTGAAGGGACGGGGCCCTTTACAGGTGACAGGATGGCCCGGATGGGAGCATTGTCCCCAAGGCCAGGAGGAGGGAGCATTGTGCAGAGCTGACTGGGGCTGACTCACATCCCTGGGGCCCTCGCCCAGGCACGGGATTAAGCCTGAGCCTGTAACAGACAGTGGCCGGGGAGGGGGCTTGGCCACTGGGTCCCAGGCAGGAATGCTTGACCTCAGCAGAGAAAGTGGACAAAGGGCCTAGGCAGATGCAGAGGGCACGGGCCGACAGGGGAGGGCACGCTCACAGAGACTCGGGCAGCTCTGTTTAAATCGTACACAGCAAAAACACAGCACCTGCTATCGCAACTCACGGACCACATCCCAGGGTTCCTGCCTTCGAGGCCTCCAGACCCCCACATTCCCCAGCCTGTTCACCCACCCCGACTGTGGAGGCCGTGTGATACCCCACTCCCCTACTACTGGGCCCTTGGGCCATTTATTATTTCTTCTCTTCCTCCTCCCTCTTCTTCTTCTCCTTCTCTTTTTCCTCCTCCTCCTTGTTCTAGGGCTTGAACCCAGGGCCTTTGTACTGAACTGCATCCCCAGCCCATGTTTTTACTTTTTTTTCTTTTTTCTGCATTGTTTATTTCTTAAATTAGAGTGTACATCGAGTTCAGTCAGAATAAAGTGAGCACATGGCTGTGCCATTTATTTTATCACAGTAAGAAAATAGCTCCCCATATTGCGCCTCACCTATAGTAACACCATTCTGGAAGAAGAAAGCACCCTCAAGTCAAAGCTGTCTATAGATGAGGGTTTTAGGGGCAATTTCCCCAAAGGTGTTTTTAAGTGAACCCTTGATGCAAGGAGTGTCCCCAGCCTCAGGAACAAGAAGCAGCACAGGGGTTTAAAACCACACTTCAGAGACACAGGCTTCTCATGGCTACACGTGCCATCAAACTGTCCTTTGGATGACGAGGACCAGCTATAGCTGGCCCCGAGAGTCCCCATCAATTTGGAGCAGCAGTGAGGTTTTAGCTCTGGTTTCATGGCTCTTAGAGGCAAGCTGCACACACAGGTTACCAGCAGCAAACGTCATCAGTGGTACAAGCTGCAGGACCTTCTGGTTTTGGCGAGTCCACATGGCACACTAATGGCCCAGGCACCCACAGGAAAGCAAGAGGCAATACACTCCAACCCATGATGACGCGAGGTAGTTGGAGAAACAAGGTTGACGGGCCCTCTACTAGCCCTAGCCATCACTTCCTGACCTGATGTCCGGCTTCTCATCTCAGAACCTGAGGAACTACAAAGAAGCTGTACACACAACAGGCAGGACATACAGTCAAAGGAGCCAGTATCCATGATGGAACATGCAAATGACAGTTTTCCGAATGCCTTTCTCCATAATAAAATAATCTTAATAAAAACATAATTTAAAAGAAGTGCTGAGGGATGGGAGGGATTAGGGAAAAAAGAAGAATCAAGATATATATATCATGTACAGGTACAAATTCCCTACGACGAATGCTATCATTATATATATATCTAAAATGTACCAATACAATTAATTTTAAAAAAAAGAAGTGTCAAAAGCCAAATGTAAAATCATAGCGGTAAACTCCATCAAAGTCAAAGGTTCTCTTGAATCTCCAGATCAGTTGTGATTTATTGATGGAAATTTCAGTTCAGTGATTTCAGTCAGGAGAACTGCTCTCACTTCTGTCACTGTAGGTGTCCCTGGGTGAGAGCCTGCAGCCTTTCTGGAGGTGATGAGGAAGCTGCCCCACGGAGGCCAGGAGGAGGCCAAGGTAGGGTGGGGAGGGCTTGATAGGCCTGGACAGGAACTCGGGGTGGTACTGAACTCAAACAAAGAAAGGATGATCTTCCAACTCCGCAATCTCCATCCTCTTGCCTTCAACGTTTTGGCCAACAAATTTCAAGCCTTGCTCTTCCAGGCACTTTTTCAAGACTGGATTCACCTCAAATCTATGTTGATGCCTTTCTTCCAACTAGTCTGCTTCTCCATAGTTTCCTCATAACCGAGTTCTTGGTCTGGAACAGGGTTCTCCGCTTGTCCAGCCTCATGGTTCTGCCCATCTGCCCAGGGATCTGGCATCTCTATGACCACAGGATGACTGGTCTTAGGGTCAAACTCTGTAGAATTCATATCTTGCCATCCCAGCACGTCTTGAAAATTCAACCACTGCCTACTGCATTCCTAAGCACACACCCAAAAAAGGCTTTTTCTGCTTCCAAGCCCAGGAAATTGCTTGGATTTTTCCTTCAGTTCCTTGAACACCAAACCGTCCTGGAACGAGCACTTCATGGGCACTACAGAGCTTCTGCCAGCCCTCGTGGTAGCACACGGGCTCCTCCTGCATGGTGCTCAGCTCCAGGTCTGTGGAATCTATGTATTTAATTTCCAATTTGTGGTTGATTGCCAATGCAGAATGCTCTAGAGGTTTAATGACTGAAGCATATGAATCTGAGAACTTGGTGTATTGCCTCACAAGGGCAATAGAACAGATCTCTAGCAATCGATTGTATCTGTCTGCCATCTCTTTCCACTTCACCAGCATTTTTTGTGGCTGCCTCTCAACAGGAAGGTCAAGTCTTCGAAGAAAATAATCTACAACCCCTTTCTCTTCTAACATCAAGGGGACTCAGTAGGTAGTTGAGACATCATGGACACAGATCACTTGTTCAGGGTCCACTTGGCAGAACATTGATATTTTCTCTTTCACAGATGTATCCAGAGGATTTGAGTACCTGCACACAACCAAGTCTGAGGAAAGCCCAAGCCCTCTAAGTTCCAGAACACTGTTTTGGGTGGGTTTTGCCTTCTGTTCCCCTGTTGAACTTAGCTGTGGAGCTAGACTGACATGGATATTACAAAAGTTCTCCTCTTTGACCTTGAACTGGAACTGCCGGAAGGCCTCAATGAAAGGCATGCTTTCGATATCTCCTACTCTCCCACCAAGCTCAATAACACACACTTGAGGTTCTAGGCCATCTTCATCATTTTTTAACTTTTTTTTTTTGGTACCAGGGATCGAACTTGGGTCCTTGAACTTGCGCAGCGGGTGGCGAAACCACTGAGCTAAATCCCCGGCCCCATTTTTTTACTTTTTGAGACAGGGTCTCCTCAAGTTATTAAGTTGCCCAAGCTGGGCTCAAACTTGCAACCATCCTGCCTCAGCCTCCCAGAGTGCTGGGATTATAGATGTGCCCCACTATGCCTGGCTCTATTTCATTGTTAAAATGTGGTTGTCTGTCTTTCTGTCCCATTCCGCTCCCCAGATGAGGTGCTGTGAATATAAGGGTGTTTGCCACTGTCTCCCCAGGGCTGGTCATACAGTAGATGGTCCATAAATGGATGAGAGCCTCTGACAGAGGCACTGGGAGGGCATATGGGTAATAGGAGCCTGGTTGCCATGGCAATGACAGTAATGCCCCCAAGGTCCTTGCAAGGGAGGGTTTCCCCTTCCTCAACTCATCCCAACCACTCCCAACCTTGGGTCTGACTGCTTCCCTCGCAAGTCCCCAGACCCCCAATTGAAGGCATCTTTGTCCACACTGCACACTTTGCTAACCTTGAGGACACAGGAGAGTCACCTTCATGTGACTGGAACTGGAAACATCTCCCCATCCTCACCCTCCTCTATAGCGAGCTCACTGAGGGCCTTCGACCAATATATGGATCTGCAGTCCTCAGTTACTGGAACAGGATTTGTCACACAGTAAGTGCTCAATAAATACTGGATGGATGAATGACTGAAGAAACAAAGCCCTCCGCTCCTGCCAGAGTTCTGCTCAGGGACCCTTGCCTGGCCCTCCTCTGGGGAACTTCCCTGGGGGCCACCCTAGTGCATTGGGGCTCTCATTCATTCCTTCAACAAGACCTTGAGCACCTCATCTGACTTCCACACTGGCTATTGCTAGCAATAAGTGGTGGGGACAAGGGTTTGAACCCTGAGTACTCTCAGATGGCCTTCAGGCATTTCATGCCATGGGAGCTCAGGGGCCACACTGCAAGCTGGTGAGAGGAAGCAGAGGAGTTGTCACCCTTCATTACGATGATAGTTTCATGGCTGGGTGATTACATCAAAGCTTATCAGGCCATACAAGTTAAGAATGGGTACTTCATCACGTCCAATCTCAATAAAGCTGAAGGATAATGCCAAGCCCTTAGCACAGGGCTGGGCACACACAACACTCAACAAAATTGTCATTGTTTGTCATCATTTCCTGTCTTACTTCACTGACTCTTTGCGACCCTATGGAGCTGGGGCCAGTGAGCCCATTTTGTAGACAGAGAAGCTTCTCTGAGGTTCAGAGGGGTGAAGGCATTTGCCCAGGGTGCCCCAGCTAGAAAGTGGAGGGGCTTGGATTTAACAGCTCAGCTCACTAGCTAGTCCCATTTTCTTCTCTTTTTTTTGGTACCGGGGATCAAACTCAGGACCTTACACTTGCCAGGCAAGCACAGCACCACTGAGCTAAATCCCCAGCCCAGCATTTATTGAGCACCATTTATTGATGAAATTCTAGGTTTTTTTGGGTTTTTTTTTTTGAGGCAGTGTCTCCCTTTGTAGTTCAGGCTGGCCCTGAATTCAGTATATAGTCCAGGCTGGCCTCAAACTCACAAGTGATCCTCCTGCCTCAGCCTCCCAAGTGCTGGGACTACAGGCATGCGCCACCATGCCCAGCTATTCACGTTTTATAGAGAGGGCAAGCCATGCCCCCAAGATCACAGAGAGGTTAAGCCACCTTCCAAGGTCACACAACCTGGAGCATGGCCAAGTCAGGAGTCAAACCAGGCTTGGCTTCAAGCTAAAGTCTGATTTGATGTTGTGGATGGCCGCTCGTGGCCCATCCCATCTATCCCTTAGGTCGCTAGGCTTTTGAGGGAATGGGGTCCTGACCTGCTGACCTGGGCCAGCCCAGGGTCAGTCACACCCTGGCCCTGGGCCTAGAATGCAGCCCCGCAGGTCTGGGCAGTGGGAGCTGGGCAGGGCTGGAGAGGCAGTGGAAAGGAAGCAGCCTGGGTGTGGAGGGGAGGATGGGCACTGGGCTGGGCTGGGCACGTTGTCCTGCAGGGATCCCAGGCCTGGCCCTGCCTGCCGGGCCCTACCCAGCTCCATCTGCCCTGCCAGGGTGCCCTCCTCTCTGGGCAGCCTGCACAACCTGGTGTGAGAGGCCCAGGGACATGCAGCAGACCGTGTTGGAGGTGGCCTAGGGTTAGAGATGAGATGCCTGAAACTGAGGCCTGGGTCTGCAAATGGGCTGAGGGCAACTTGGGTGGCCAGAGCCTGTGGTTGTGGCAGAGCCCAGGAGGCCCCTCCTGCTGAGCCAAAAGAAGGTTGACGTGTCCATAGCTAGGTCCTAGGGGCAGAACCAGGGCAGCTGGGGCTTAGAGGAGCTGCTAGTCAAGAAAGTCAGGCGTTGTTTCAATATTTTGCAGAAGTACAACTGCATCTAGGAAGGCCCAGCAGGGAGTCAGTGGAGCAAGACTCCCTGGGGTGGCAATGGGGTGGGGCTGTCCCCTCAGGCAGGGCAAGGTGGCCAGGTTGGAGTAGGCTGCCAGGGGCCCAGGTGGGTGGGGTTCCAAGGCACATTCTCCCAGGATGACTCAGGGGCAGGCAGAGCATGTGAGTCACCGTGGACCCTCTCCTGTCCCTTGCCAAGGCCAGGCCTCCTCTGTGGCCCCAGGGGGCTGTTGAGGGGGGTTCCCTGGCCCGAGCCCAGCCGGAGTGTGAGTCAGCCCATGTGAGATAGAGGTCTAGCATGATTTTCCATCCTTTGCATTGTCCTGCAAGAAAAGAAAACACATGTTACAAAACACAGGGTGAAAAAAACCCACACAAGGTGAAGTTAGGCTAGGCCCTCCTTCCCCCTTGGAAGGCAGGAGGAGAAAAGCCTCCATGCCAGGTGCTCTGCACACTAATATACATTGGCTCTTCCCCCTTTTACAGATGGGGAACCCAGATCCAGAGAGATCCAGAGAGGTTAAGCCACCTGCCTAAAGTTACACAGCTGGGTGTATGGCAAAGCCAGGATTCAAATCTAGGTTGGCTTTGAGCTTAAAAGCCTTGGGGGCCAGGCCCAGAGTTCTCCATCTCTGTCTCTGTCCACAGCTGTGTTTCTCTGAGTGGCTCAGAGATCCCAGGGGAGAGGTGTTTTTCAAAATGCAAAAATACTGGCCCCTACTGATACTCACATAACCACATCATCTCAGGGAGGCCCCAGAATCTGTATTTTTTAAAGTTCCCCGGGTCGGGGTTTGGATAGAGTTGGAGCCAGGGAAGATGTCTATGGAGGAAGAACCTGGGCCTGAGCAGGAGACCGAAGCCTGGATCCACCCAGTGAGGGACAGGCTGTGCCCTCTCCAGCTGGGGGAATGCCGCCCTTCTGGTTCCAAACTGGTTTGCTGGCTGAGCCCAAGTGAGCACCTCTCCAGCTGCTGGAGAACAAAAACAACAAACAGAGGTCTGTGGGACCCTTCAGGAGATGAAGCCTCCAGGTCTGGCTGCAGAAGGGGATGGGTTTCAGGGGCTGAGAGTCACCAGGTTGCCAGGGACTGGGAGGGCCCTGCAGGTGCCATCTCCAAGGGGTTAACAGGTCATCGAGCAAACCCAGGAGAGCAAACACCCTCCCGACGTTGGAGGGAA
The DNA here is from genome assembly GCF_053883595.1 of Heterocephalus glaber. Taxonomy (NCBI): domain Eukaryota; kingdom Metazoa; phylum Chordata; class Mammalia; order Rodentia; family Bathyergidae; genus Heterocephalus; species Heterocephalus glaber. The sequence goes on along the minus strand of NW_028258467.1, from coordinate 5,956,070 downwards.
GCAGCAGGTCCCCATCCAGGGCCACGGAGGGGATGAGTCACTGGGCAGGAGAGGCCTCCTCAGATCCAAACAACTCCCATCTGCCCAGGGGAGGATGCACTTCGGGAACAGAGACCCCACCCTGTCCGGCCTGCCCAGAGATGTTCGGTGTCCATGTGTGCACACACCCGAGCACACACACACAGCCACACCAGCTCGGAGCCCAGCTCTCAGAGCATGGACAGGGAGGATGGACAGGCATGGCTTGAATCCTCCCTAAACCTGCTCATTCTCTCCACCAGCCCTGGGCCAGCCCAGGCTGAGTCAGCACAGGCCCAGCACCCCCTCCCCTTGCAGGTGGTGGTGGGGGCCATACTATGCACCGGCTAACCAAGCACCAGCTCAGCTGGGCACCATGCCTTTCACAGCCAGGCTCCCTGCCCTGGAAACAAAGCCAAGAGCTGGCCAACTCCCGGACGGGGCTCTGGCCCACTTCACCCTCTTCCCTGGCTGGGGGGTGGGGTGGATCCAACCAGCGGAACCACACTGGGCACCTGCCATGTTGCCTGGCAGAGTTCACCCTTGATGAGAGGAGAAGGCATCCCCGCTATCAATGTCATCAGGTATTCAGTGGCTGAGCTACAGGCCTGTTGACCTGGAGAAATCTGGCCCAACTCCCTTGTTCAAACCCACCTTCACCTTCCCAGGCATTGTGGGCTGGGGGCTTCAAAGCTCCCAGAAGCCTGTGTTTTGACCATATTCAGAGCTCCAGTGCAGAGGCTACCCCAAGGACACACAAGCAAAAATCCTCCAGCTGCAGATACTGTCCCCTCTCCTTTGCTAAGGCCCCCTCCCACCACCAGGGCCCTGCTAGCTGTTTAAGTCACAGCATCTCACCCCAGGGAGCTGACGCCCCACTTGCCCACTTCACAAGTGAGGGAAATTGAGGCTCAGAGAGACAAAATGACTGAAAGGGTCTGAGCAGGGACTCAAACCTGGTCTATTTAGGCTGTCTGCCTTCTTTCCCCAGTGAAAACTCAGATTTCTCTCTTGTTCCTCCTGAGGGAACACAGCTAAAGCTTCTCATGAGCCCTTCTAGAAGTGTCTGTGTATACAAAAGCATACTGCACACATGCTCCCTCCCTCCCCCTTCTTCCCCTCCCTTCCCTTCTCCCTCTCCCTCTCTCTCTCTCCAACAAACTAGCTGTGCTCTCTCTTGCACTGAACCTCTGGCCCTTACCCTGTGAGTGTCTTCTGTCCATTTGTCCACTTTTCTTTTCCAGCTATGAAGTCTTCCCCGTGTCCACCCACCCTGGCCTATTTAACCAACTTCCCTCGTGGCTGTCAGGGGTCTCCAGAGCTTCCTCCTCCAGCAACAGTGTCATAGAGATGGAATTCGGGCTAGAGAGCCCCCCTATAGGGTCAGGGAAAAGAAGGACACTAAAGGGGAGAGTGTGCAGGCAAGACTAACAGAGTCCCTGTCCAGCCCCCCTGTGAGGAAGGGTCTATGAGGGTGGAGCTCTGGCTTCTATGGTCCCAGGTCCCCCCACCTCCACCCTACACACCTGAGTTCTGAAACTCTGGGTCCTCTCTGACACCTTCTCCCAAGGCAGCAGCCTGGAGGACCCATGCCCTTGGTGCCCCAGACTCGGAAGGGAGCTCACTTTAGAAGCAAGGGAACTGCTCCAGCCCTTACTTGCCCACAAGGAACACCAGCCTTGGCCAGCTGGGAGAGGGGAGCCAGGCAGAACCAGGGCAGGGTGGAAGGTAGGTTTCCTGGGTAGCTTTTTTGGTTGTGGGGCTGCAGGCAGAAACTCTCTCTCTCTCTCTCTCTCTCTCTCTCTCTCTCTCTCTCTCTCTCTCTCTCTCTCTCTCTCTCTCTCTCCTGGCTTCTCAGAGAGGTGGAAGGAGGACTCATTAACACTTCTGATTCTTGGGTCCCTTCCCAGACTCCCCAGGTAGGACCTCAAGGGTGCCAGAGCCTAGAATCTGCATTTTACAACCTTCCCCAACCCCCAGAGATTCTGATGCAAACCTTGGGACCATTGCCTCTGGATGGTTGGAGGGGAGTCCTGCATTTTTCCTCAGTTCTCTTCAAAAAGTCAGTGGAGGTGCACTGACCCCAGAGGGGTGCACCTGTGATCCCAGCAGTCTGGGAGGCTGAGGCAGGAGGATCACTAAGTTCAAGCCCAGCCTGGGCAACTTAGCAACTTAGTGAGACTCTGTCTCAAGAATGTAAGAGGGCAGGGCTGGGAGTATAGCTCATTGTGAAGACCTGGGTTCAGTCCCAAGTACCACACACACACAAAGTGCTCCCTCTTCAAGACTGAATTCAAGTCACTCAAGAGAAAAGCTCTTCCCTGCGTTCTGGCTTTTCCCTTTGCTCATCAATGTGCCCTGAGCAGAGCCAGGCATGACCAGGTCAGGCAGGTGGCACCTGTCTTGAATGAGGGAATGAACAAAGGACTCCACAGAGACCCTAGCCCAGGAAAATGCCTTTGGAAGTGACTAGGAGGAATCACATCCCTCAAGTCGGCCCTCAGAGGCCCTGGTAAGGATAAGGTTTTCCTGGAGTCCTTAACAACACGTAGAAATCACTACCCTTTGGAGGCAGGGGAAAGAGATGGCCTGAAGGACACTGAGTAGCCTTAGGTATCTGGGGCCTGGGGCAGGAAAAGTCCTCAGGCATCAATTGCTCACCAACCTTTTTTTTTTTTTAATTTTGAGACTGGATCTTGCTAAATTGCCCAGGTGGGCCTTGAACTTGTGATCCTCCTGCCTCAGCCTCCCAGAGTGCTAGGATTACATGGATACATCACCACACCTGGCTTCAACCTCCTTATTTTATAAATAAGAAACAGGTGGGGAAAGAACAGACTGAAGATCTAGACAGGTGAACTTGAATCTGGACACCCTGTCTGGGGTTTTTGTCTCCCCACGCCTGTAAGACTGCATTGCTCCCTGTCGAATCTCTAATGGCCCTTTGGCCATAATGGACCTGACTGCTGGTGTCGCCTTGGAGACCACGGGACCTCTTCCATCCCAGGTGGGATCAGAAAGCACGCCCCCCCCCCTTCCAGAGCAGCCTGAGGCCCCCAGCTGTTGGCCGCATGAATCCTACCTAGATTCGTTTTCTGTCCAATTGCAGCCTTCCCCACTGCCGACCCCCCACAGACACACACACTCTGGCCGAGCTGTACAATGTGGCTACTGTGAACCAGAACCGAGAAGCTTTTATGGCAGCCATGCAGCACTACTGTCGTGCCGGGACCTAGAGTTGAGAACGTTTCAAAGGATTTTTTGTCCACCCTAGATGCCCTGAATGATAGTAGTAACCAAGCTCCCAGAACATTCTGGCCAGTAAGTTGTGCCAAGCGCTTTGTGTGCACTGTTTGCAGGAATCTCCTCACTGCTCTTTGAGATGTTGGGGCATAGTTATCACCCTTTGACGAAGAAGAAAATTGAAGCCAAGAGCAGTAAAACGCCTTGCAAAGGAGTCTCAGTTTATCAAGTGTGGTATCAGGCTGTGAGCTCTGGCCGGCGCTCCAGAGCCCCGTTTTCAAAATCACCATCCTCATTGCTACCACCTGAGGTAACTCACCAGCCATCCGGGCACAGAGATGGCCCCACACCCTATCTCGGCCACACCTGCCCGGGCAACCAGCTTCGCGTCTGCCAAAGGAGGAGCGCGCTGAGCTCCGGCAGCGCAGCACCAGGTGAGCGCCTTCTGCCAGGGAGCGCGCCAGGGCCCAGGTGCGTGGGGGGCGGGGCAGCGCGCTCGCCGCGGAGGCCCGTGCGCCCCTGACTGGGCAGGGCCTCTGGAGTCCCCCGGCCGTCCTCGGGGGCGGCGTCCGGCCCTGGCTTCGCGTCCTCACCAGTTGGGCCCCGCGGACACCGCCCTCGCCGGGGTTGCGCTGAAGCCCCGCCCGCTCGGGGAAGGTAGGCGCCACCTTCCCGGGGAGCGGCCACCAAGCGAGAAGCCGCGCGCTGCTCCCCTCGCGAGTAGTGTCCTGCGCCGCGGCTGCCCGCACTCGGGGCTCTCAGTGCCGCCCGCTCACCTGTGCCCCGCCGCCCACGCCCCACCATGAACTCGCTCTTCAGGAAGAGAAACAAGGGCAAATACAGTCCTACGGTGCAGACCCGGAGGTGAGGGGCGCCTGAGCGCCGGGGAACATCGCCCGAGGCTTTAGGGGCACCACTCGGGGGCGACCCTAGGGTCGTCCAGAGCGGGCCTCTAAGTGTGGCCTGGAGGACCCTAGGAGCCTAGGGAACGCAACCTGGGGAGCTTAGACAGCGGGGAACTGAGTTGGGGGTACAGGACACTTCTGGGTCCCAGGGTCGCCCTTAGGCTGGGAGTCTAAGAATCACCGACGACGGAGTGCAGAACGGAGCGTCTGAAAGAGGCAGCAGGTGGCCCGGAAACAGCGCTCCCCAGGGCGCTTTGGAGAGCGCGCAGGTGCTCCTGGCGGCGTTGCGGAGTTGGGAAGTGAGAGCCACCTGCTGCCGGGCTCTGGCCTCTCTGCGCTCCAGCCACGCCCAGAGGCGGTGGCGGCGGGGCACAGGAAAAGCACCCCCTGCCTCCAGGACGGCGCATTCTGTGGGACTGCTGGGCGGTGTCCGGATTTCTCAGGAGTGTGTCTCTCCCCACCCCCACCCCCATTCCTTGGCTCCGAAACTGGCGGTGTCTGTGAGTCGCGGGTTCCCAGGGCGGCCTGGGAAGGGAATGACATGTCTTGATGTGTTTGCATTGAGAGCAGCCCACGGCCGTGTTGATAAGCCCGATGTGTTCACTTAATAACCGGTTGGGGGAGCCTCGTGGAGATGCTGAGATTGAAAGTGGGGCAAGACTTCGGCCCCTTGCCTTGCCCTCTCACCCCACCCCGCCACCCCTGGGAAAACGACGAGGGCTCCCCGCATGGAACTCCAGGCAGGTGGGGACCCGGCCAGGAGTGTCCCCTAAAGCTACCCTTAGGTAGGAGTCCCCCTCTGTTCCCTCCATCAGCTCCCCAAACCCCCCACCCCAGGCCACAGGAAGGCTGGAGACTCCGGACTCTGGCCTGCTCCCCCAGGCCTGCACAGCCCAGCCCACCTTCTGGACTGGTGCCCTGGGACCTGGGCACTCGGGCTAGAGTATGGGCACTGGCCTCCCTCCCCTGAGTTCCAGCCCTGGCAGAAGTTCTGCCGCCCTGGGATCCGAAACCAGCCTATATCTCAAGTTGGGGCTGTTGGCAGCTAAAGGCGCTTCTCCCCCTCTTTGAGACTTCCCCGCCCCATCTTTCACAACCCCAGAGATTGGGCTGGACCCTTTTCCTCCATGGCAGGTCCAGCTGGCACTCAAGGCCCGCCCAGGGTCTGGTCCAGTCCCTGCACAGTTCTCCAGGGCATTGCACAATCGGATGCTCTGCGCCAGCCCCACACAACTGTGATGTTCCGCCTCCACCCCCCTACACCCCCAGTATGCAGATCCCACACACCAGGCCACAGGCCAGGCCTCCCCTTTGCCTCCACTCCACCCAGTGGGGAGGGGAAGAAGGAAGGCCTCCCATCCTTTTCAGAGCCTGGGGGCAAGAACAGAGGGTCCTGAAGCCTCCTAGCCGTGGCTGCCGCCCCCTGTCCTTGGCTGACACTCTTTGGCCCCAGATCTCTGCTTAGGGCTTAGAGGTTGTTTTCCTCCAGAAAGCATTCCCATACCCACCCCCTCAGGATGAGTGAAATACTGTGTAGGCTCTGTCCTTGCTGTCACCTTAGCAGTAAGGATGATCCCTGTCAGAGCCCTGAGTAGGGACCAGGAGTTCCCTTTGTGATCTCCTAGCTCAGAGCCTCATTTATGAACCCCATTTGTGGGGTGGGGCGGCCCTGTGCCCTGGTCTGTCAACGGGAATCTCTCGAGTGTTGCCTGGTGCCTTCCAGCCCTGTAGCAACCATCACAGAAGTTAACTGTGGCTCTGAGTAACCTGCAGTCACTGGCTTCAAGGAGCCACCCTCTGAAAAAATAGGCGTTCTTTTTCTTTTTTCCTTTCCTTCTTTTTTAAGTACTAGAGCTTGAACCCAAGACCCTCCCTCTGAGTACATCGCCAGCTCTTTTTTTATTTTTTGAGACAAGGCCTAGACAAATTACCCAGGCTGGGCTTGAAGCTGCAATCCTGCCTTGGCCTCTCAGTGTTGGGATTATAGGCAAGTTTTCTAGGGGCTCCTCCATTGTCTGGGGTGGATGAGATTTGTAATAAGGTTCAGCTTGGTGAGGTGATAGGAACTTTGGGCCTGGGAGCACATGCCTGTCACATCCAATTCTGGTTTTGCCATATCAACAGAATGATTCTGTGCCTCAGTTTCCTCATCTGCAAAGCAGGGGAGGTGATAAATGTCTCCCACTTTAGATTGCTGGAAGAGCAATGCTCCAGCACCCAGGAAGTGCCCAGGCCAGGAGTGTCCTCCTGAGCCTGGGGACCCAGGAGCCCTGAGTCAGGACTTTACACCCAGAGTCAAGGGTTTAAGACCACACAAGTGCGGATCCATGAACAGAGCCACCGAGGGACCTGCCCCTCCTTGTTTGCCAGCCTTTTGGCAGCTGAAACTGGGGAGGGCCTGGGCAGGGTGTGAACCCCGTTGCTCCCGTTGCCCTGGTTCCTAATGACAGGTGTGGGAGCTGGTGTTCACACCTGAACTAATGACAGGGTCAGGCCTGGTGGTTCAGGTTGCTGAGAACAGTGTCCAGCCCAGCGGGAAGGCCCTTTTGGAAATCTGTTCCCACCCTCCTGGCTGGGCAACCCAGTGGAGGGTAGGTCGTTGGCCTCAAAGCCTCTGTTCTGTCACCTGTAGAATGGCGAGGCATAGGCATAGCACCTGCCTGGTAGTGTTGGCTGAAGATTCAGTGAAATAACACAGGGAAAGGGCTGATAGCAGTAGGAGGTTTCATTGCAAGGCAGTTGTGGTGGTTATAGTTATTGACAGATTAAAGTACCTACTGTGTGCCCAGGTGTAAGTTCAATGCCATGATGGACAGACTATGCGCTGTATAACTCTGGGGGTGACATCCCCAGAGGGTGAGGGCAGATGTGGAGGAGTCCCTGGCCATCAAGACATGAGGTTTAACTTAAACGCAAATGTGTTTACAGGACTGTGGGTATGTAGAGGCCAGGCCAGCAGTTCCCTAAAGCTGTCAGAGTCAGAGTCCACATCAGAGAGAACTTCTGAGAGGAGGTGTCTAGGTGGAATGGTTAAGATCCACCCCTGGAGTCAGGCTGAATTTCTGTCTTTGATTTTTACATTTTTATTTATTTAGGTGCTAGGGATGGAAACCAGGGCCTCATACATGCTAGACAAGTGGTCTGCCAGTGGGTCACACTCCCAGTCCTAGCTGTGTTTGATGTTAGGACAGAAACTTGGTCTTGCTAAACCCCATCTGTAGAATGGAGCTAATCTCACCCCTCCACTCAGACCTTCCCAGTGAACACCCAGCAGCCTGGCCACACCCCACAACCCCACCCAGACAGGGTCTTGCAAGAATGCCCCAGGCTGATGGGGGAACCTGTGAGGCTGCAGGGGCTGGCGAAAGGGAGCTGCCTGGAGTACCCTAGGCCTCTTGGTGGTAAAGAGCACAGAGTTTGATGTCAGCTGGGTGTTAGTTCAAGTCCCAGCTCATCCTCTCCTGAGCTGAGTGACCTCGGGCAAGCCACTTAATGTCTCTGAGCCTCAGTGTCACCATCTGTGAAGTAGGGGTCGTGATTGGTGAAGTTGCTGAGTGGATCCAGGCCTGGCATATGAGGCACCAGGCTGGCCAGGCAGTGGACACAAGTAAGCAACACATGCATCCCCTGATCAGGAGAGGGGAACAATTTGGAGGAGGACACGTCAGCAAAACCCACCCCCCTCCAGTCCACCCAGTGATTGGGCCAGAGTGAGCCACCCAGCCATTCTCCAGCACCCACTGTGTGGCCTGCTGCAGCATCTCATTCTGATGGCGCACCTGCCAGGTGGGGCTTGTGTCTCATTGCCCAGAAGATGGCACTGAGGCTGGGCCAAAAGGCACCCACCTTGGACTCCCAAATGGCCCATGCTCGGGTCCTGGGGAGGGAAAGCAGCCTCCCCACGGGTACCTGGGGGTGCCCCAGGGCAGATGGTGGAATCTTTGGCTTGTGGTCACACCTCCACCCCAGTGGGAGACTGTCCTCCCCTGGCTCTGCTCCCTTCTCTAGACGGAAGGGAGGGGACCAGATAAAGCAGACTCAGGACAGAGCTGGGTTCAGCCTGTGGGAATGACAGTGGCATTTCAGGCATTGTCTAGGGCCATCACTTGGGGAGAAGGAGCTCTTTTGGGTGAGGCATAGCACACTTCACACCCTTCAGGCAGCAGCGCTTGGAGCTGAGGCTGTCACTGGGGACCCAGAATTTCCAGTGTGCAGCTCTATCCCCTTGTGCCATCTGCCCTCTCCTGGGCTGCCTCTCAGGCCTCTCTTGGACCTGGGAGTAGAGGGAGGGAAATGACCTCTGGGCTTGTTCTCCCTGCCCCTGCAGGGGTCTTCTATGTTGCAGCTCCCTGAACCTGGGGAAGCCTTGGTCACTGTCTGCCTTCACCCTAGCTCTACCCTCTCTTGTCTCTGAGTCCCCACATTTTCCTCCCTCTGGCACCAGCAGCCAGCAGCAACCCTCACACTGGATGCGTGCATCTACCTCTTCCCTGTTCCCACTTTTGCTCCAACATCCCCACCCTCTCCCTGCGGCAGCCATGGAAATTTGCAGTGACCATGTCCCTGGCTGTGTGACTGGCCTCAGATCTCTCCCTGCTCCTCAGCCCTGCACAACATGAATGCCTCCCTTGCCCCTGTCTCCACAGTGCTCCAGCAGCCATGGTGTCTTTACCCAGGCTCTTCCTCCTGCCCAAAATGTCTGTTCCCCCTTCTCTTGCTGCTCTTCCTGGGGATACCCTCCTCCCAAAACTTCTCTGCTGGGACAGATCCACCTATTCCATTGTCTCCCTTCTCCTTTGTCATTCTAATCTCGGTCACCAGTTGACTGTGTCATGGCCAGATGGGCTGTTTGCCCCTGGAGCCAGGTGAGGGCAGCATGTGCTGTACATGTGGATGGACAGGTAGATGAATGAACCATGGAGGACTCTAAGGTTCTCACCCCTCCCAATATGGTGCATGAGCACCCCCAGGCCAGCTGAGCCAGCATGGTGGCCCTGGAGGAGTTGGTCTAGAGAAGGGAAAGCCGGAGCCTGAACAGCATGCCCTGCCCCTTCTGGTATCTGTGTGCAGGATGGTAGTCAGGGTGTGGGCTGAGTAAACCACCAGCAACAATTAGAGTGATAAGTACCGAGCTTAGAGGGGCAAGAGTCTGTGAGACACCTAAGCAGGGCTGCAGGACCAGCAGGAGTGGGTGGATAGAATCAAAGGGGATGTGACCGAGGGCACACATGTATGTGTGTGTGCACAACCCAAAATACATCATGTTGTGGAAACTAAGCCAGGTGAAGGGTGCAAAGTGGATGTTTATGTACATTTTTTAAAAACACAAAGAGGGCCAGGGATTTAGCTCAGGGATTTAGCTCAGTGGTTTCGTTGCCTGCTGCGCAAGCACAAGGACCCGAGTTCAATCCCCCGTACAAAAACAAAACAATACACAAAGCAATTCCACCTGCCATTTCTGGATGCAAACCTGGACATGTATTTAAAAATATAAGCTAGGGCTGGGGATTTAGCTCAGTGGTTCCACTGCCTGCCTCGCAAGCGCAAGGAGCCGAGTTCCATCCCCGGTACCAAAATAAATAAACAAAAATATAAACTAGGCTTAGGGAGAAACCAGCATGTCTAAAATTATGAACCTCCAAGAAGCATGAGTCACAAAATTATTATTTCTTTTGAAAGAAAATAGGCAAAGCTGCATACCTGTATTCCCAGCACTCTAGGAGGCTGAGGCAATAGGATCACATGTTTGAACCCAGTTTGGACAGCTTAACGACTTATCAAGACTCTGTTTTAAAATAAAAAGGGCTGGAGGGCCAAGGATTTAGCTCAGTGGTTCCAGCGCCTGACGCGAAAGCACAAGGTCCCAAGTTTGATCCCCGGTACCAAAAAATAAAAATAAAATAAAAAGGGCTGGGGATGTAGCTCAATCCAAAGACTCTGAGTTTGCTCCCCAATACTGAAAAAAAAAGCTTAAAGAAAATCTGAAGCAAATATGGCAACATGAGGATATCAGCTAATCCTAGGGTTAGGAACAGGGTGCCCAATTCTTTTCAGTGCTTTTCTGCATGCTTGCCTAGATCATAGGTTTTAAAATAAGGGGTGGAAATGGAAAAGGGGAGTGGAGAGAGAGAACAGCCCATATCAGAGCCTGGAGGCCTGCATCTCCAAGGCCAGGCTGCCACCAAAGAAGGGCATTGGGAGGGCATGGGGGACCAGGCTTGTGCAGCCAGAATAGAGGGCAAGGTTCCGGAAGGTTCTGGATGGGAAGGTACACATAGGAAGTCTCAGCCAGGAGAGCTTTTTTTTTGTTTGGCCAGTCCTGGGGGTCAAACCCAGGGCCTTGAGGAGCATAAGGCAAGCCCTGTTCCATTGAGCTACATCCTAGCCCTTGTTTTATTTTATTTTATTTTATTTTTTTGTACCGGGGATCAAACTCAGGTCCTTGCGGGTGCACAGCAGGCAGCAAAACCACTGAGCTGAATCCCTGGCCCTTGCCCTTGTTTTAAATAAATTCTAGCCCTGATGGTCTCCCACGTGAGGCTCAGCAAGTCTAGGTGGCTTGCCCCGGAAGTTCAGCTGGCATGTTAGCTGGGAACAGGCTGCCTAGCCTCCTGCTCTCCTGGCTGCCACTTGCTGGCCGGCTGCTGCACCACTGCTGTCTGAGCCTGGAAGGTAGTGGGGCCGCAGGAGATCAGGATTTGGAGAACATTGTGCTGCCTCATTCCTGCTGAGGCTCAGATTCCGGGCTGACACCCTTCAGGGGTTTGATCTCCATCTTGACCATAGGGGCTTTTTGTTTCCAGTTGAAGGTAGAGGAAGGATTCTGAATTTGTGCCACAAAGAGCTGAATGGGCTCCAGCCCTCCTGCCCTAGATAGGGAGCTTGACTCTTCCCAGGCCTAAAACAGGCAGGTTATGGAGAGGAAGCAGAGGCCCACGGGAGGGACAGAAGGCCTAGTGGTAGAGGAGAAAGACCTGGACTTGAGAGCTGCAGCCTGACAGTGCCACCCATCAGCTGTGCAGCTGGCCACATTCCTGTCGCCCATTGCAGGCTCTTTTCCTCATCACTGGTATGTATCCCTCTAACACATAATAAGTGCTTAATAAATAGGAGCTGAAAATCTGCACATTGGAGGTGTGCAGATCTATGATAAGACTGTGATGCTGGGTAAAGCATCAAGCACTTAGTGCTTAAATGACAGAGGCTGCTAACCTTATCCACTGGTTTCTAACCGGAGTGATGTCCTAATGCCTGAGGGCACCAAGGTTGGTTTGACCCTTTCTTACTGAAAAAAGTTCAAGATCTGCTTTGGCATTACCTGAAGCAGCTTGAACATTTTTGTGTCTGTAAGGAGAGCCCTACGCCCTGCCCAGAGGCCAGGAGGTAGGCAGCCTTCCCTGAGTGGAAACAGATTACGCCTCAAAAACAAAGCTGGAATTACTACGCCAACAAACAACTTGGTTTAAGATTTCCTTCTGCAGGCTTAATAGTGGGGTGTAGGGGAATTTACTGTCTAATTACCATGGATGTTTCCTGTAGGGAGAGTATCAGTCAATTGACCAATCAGTCTGGTATTAGGAACTGCCCATGTCCTGCTTTCTCATGAGACTTCCTTCCTGTAGTAATCCAGGAGTCCTCCCCATCCAGCTCTCTTTTAATGCTTGCTGTGCTTCATCATTTTCAGCCCTGGCTGCACATTTGAATCCCCCAGAGACTTTAACACAACATCTGAGTCCTGTCTCAAACCAGTTAAGTCAGAACTTCCCAAGGCAGGACCCTCACAACTAGGTGCAACCATATAGGTACATGCAGTACCTTGACATCTTGTCTTGGGGGCACATGGATTGTGTTTTTTCTTTTCAGTAGCATTTTCCTGGTACGTCCATTCCTTTACTCCCAGCCTTCCCATAGCAGTCAGTTTCCAGTGTGTCTTCTAGTGGCATATAGTTGGGGAGGGTTGTTTTCTGTATTGCCACCTGAGAGTCTTTATCTTTGAATAGATGAGTTTAACTCATTCACATTTATTATAATGATTGAGTAGATGTATCTCTGCCAAATTGTCCTATTTGTGGTGCTTTCTTTTTTCCTCTTTGCTCTTTTCTTGGTTTTTATTGAACTATATTTTCACAATTAAAAAAAGTTAGATTATAAGGCCTGAATTCAGATAGCATGGCAGAAAAATACCCTGACCAGGTAATCGGGAATCTTCTTAATTATAGTCATTGGGGTGTTTTTCTCAACTCTCCCTATTAGCCTTTTGGACAATAAAAACTTACTCATCTTTGTTTGCAGGGGGTGGGGAGGTGGGGAGGTAGGGAGGGCTTCCAAGACTGCATAAGCTTCAGGCTCAATAAGTAGGTCTCAATTGGGCAGATTTTTTAATAGCATGTCAACAGTTCATATCTCCAGGGACTGGTTATTGGAGAAGGTGCCATTCCCAGGATCTGTAATGAGAGACAGAGGGATGACAAGGAGTTGAGGGGTAGAGTGAAAATATATTCAGCAGCAATTGAAGGTACCCTCTGGGACTGCAGTAGTTACTAGCGTCAACATTTACTAACCCTGTGACTGCCAGCAAGTTGCCCTCGATGTCCTCATCTGCAGTAGGCACTATGACACTTAGCTTGCCAGAGTGTTAGGAGGAGCAGAGAGGGAGCCTGTGTCAGGCACTGGGGTAGGTGTGGCCCAGGTTCACTCAGTGCTGTTTCTTGCCATTGAAAGGCCTGTTCAGAGGGATAGGCAGGGAGTCCCTTGTGGTCACATCTTAGAAGCATGACTCAGACTCGGTTTACCACCACTGGTTGTTACCCAACTGCTGGGATTAATTGTACTGACAAAGATGCCAACAAGGGCTGGGGATTTAGCTCAGTGGTGCTGCCGCCTGCCTCAAAAGTACAAGGTCCCGAGTTCGATCCCCGGTACAAAAAAAAAAGATGCCAACAAGATGTAAATCACTGTGCCTCCCCTGAGTGGTGAATGCCTGGCCCTACCATCTCATCTCCCAGGGTCTCCCATCACTGTGTCTGTGTGTGTGTGTGGGAGGGGGTAATAGATTGATGTCCCCTTGTAGCAAGAAGGTTGTCCTGGATTATGGTGCTTGGGTTTGAATCTTGGTACCACCATTTCCCAGCTGTGTGACCTTGGGTAGGTTTCTTAACTCCTCTGACCCTCAATTATCTTCATCTAGAAAATGGGGATATAGGAATTGCTAATGTGCTATAAAATATTTGCTCAATTTAACACCTCTTTATTGAGCCCCAGGCCTATGCAAAGCAGGGAATTAAAAGCTATAGAAGGCCCCCACCCCCCAAAAGATGATTTCCTATTGTGTATCAGTTTATAACCTAATACTTGGGGCTAAGGGTGACTCTAAGGGTGCTTCCTTCCTGGGGCTACAAGATGTTACTGAATGATGCACAGAAGGGCAGAGCAGGCAACAGGCACCTATCTTTCCGTATTAGTTGTTTCCATTCAGTGATGGTTTCCTGAGTCCTGCTGTGCACCACCTTGGTGGCAGGAACAGAACAGACAGCCTGGGGGCCATGAGCCTTTGCTCCCTGGACCAGGCAGAAAAGAAGGGGAAAGTGGAGCCCTATAGCCCCCACATTGAGCCCTCCCAGACCTGGATGACCCCAGGGAGCCACTGAGGCCCCAGCCAGCCCTGGAGGCAAATGGGACTCTGGAAGAAGATGAGGGAGGCTGGCAGGAGGCCAGGCCCCTTCTCAGGGCTCTGGGCAGGGTGAGGCGGGTTCCTAGGAAGGGGTGTGCACTTCTATGCATTCCAGACATTCCAGTGCGGATGCCCCCTCCCACCCCTACCCACTGAGACAGAGTTAATCCCAGAAGGAGGGGCCACAGACGTGACCAAGGGCTGGAATGAGGGCACTGACTCAGGCCTGGGAAGTCGGGTGGCCCTGGCATGGGAGGCAGTGTGGAGCCCACAAGTCTCCATCTCTGCACACAGTGACTGGATGGGATGGGGCAAGGACAGTTGGGACAGGCAGGGACAGCTGGGGCTGGGGCAATGGCAGGGACATGGCCTCTGCAAGGCTGCTGGGGTGTGAGCTCTTCCCCTAGCCTGGAGGAAGTGACAGAAGGAACATCTGGGGAACAGGCCAAGCCCCCCCAGGTCTGCCCAGCAGCCTGTGGGGCCAGGGTGTGTCAGGCTGTGGTCTCCGTGCCCTGGCACTCCACACCCAGGCACCGTGCTCCATTGGGCATAGCTGGGAGCCAGGTATCTGGCCAGTGTGGGTGGGTCTGTTGGGGGATCAAAGTGAATGACCTCCCTAGGCCCCAGGCCCTGAGTGAGGCAGGCACATGCTCTGGGCTTCACTGTAGCACAACGGTGGTGCCGCAGGGAGCTGTTGGTATCATTGAAAGCTCTAGAAGGTTCACCATCACTGCCCTAGAAGAACTAATGAGCTGTGGTCACTGGGCCAAACAGCTCCAGAGACCCCCAGCATTGTCTAGAATGACGCTGTCTTGTTTGGTCAGCTCTGGCCGTGTGAGATGTGTTGAAGATTTAGTGTGAAAACAGTGTAAAACAGGCCAGTCACGTTCTCTTGGGTACCTGCCAAATTGATCATATTTTGGATATTTCAAGTTAAGTAAAATGTAAAAATGAAGTGCAAGGTCAGGCATGTTGGCACACATTTGTCACCCTAGTATTCTTGGAAGCTGAGCCAGGAGGATTGCAAGTTTGAGCCCAGCCTGGGAAAATTAGCAACTTAGTGAGACCCAAAAAAATGTTTAAAGGCTGGGAATGTAGCTCAGTGCTAAGCTTCTGGGTTCAGTCGCCAGTAGTGCACCCTCCCCCCCAAATTTAGCTGGGTGTGGTGGCACACACCTGTAATCCCAGCACTTCGGAGGCTGAGGCAGGAAGAGGAGTACTGTGAGTTCAAGGCCATCCTGGGCTACACAGTGAGTTGGAGGCCAGCTTGAACTACATAGGGAGACCCTGTCTCAAACAAACAAAAAAAGTCATCTGTTTCTTTTTACTTTTTTCACGTGGCTCACATTCTGTGTCCATTGGACAGTGCTGGTCAGGCACCCAAAGCAGTGTAGTACCCAGTCCCCACCTCAGGGACATTCCCACCTGCTGATACAGCTTTCTGTCATGCTGCAGTGCAAGCAGATACAGTGAGCCCCTTTATGGATGGGCACTTTGGGTGGAGACACCCAGCAGCAGTTGGCAAGGCTGCTGCATGATGGGCTCAGAGTGATAGAGACCCCTGCCAGTAGCATCATGGGCTGTAATGACCATGCAGATAAAACCAGCCAGCCACCCACCCACAAGGCGCTTCACGTGGGATCAGTTGCTTGAATTGTCTCAACTCCCAGAGGTGGGACTGACGCTCGTCCCCATCTCACAGATGAGGAAGCTGAGCCACAGTGAGACTGAGGACCCTTTTGAGCCCATACCCAGCTCAGAGCAGCAGCACAGTCTCTGTTCTGTCCCCTACCCAGGCAGCCTCAGTCCCCCTGCAGGCAAGTGGCAGAAGAACGGGCCAGGAGTACAACGTGACCCAGACGGCTTGCTGACGGCGACAAAGGGGGCTTCACAAGACCCCCACCCTGCAGCCCCTTCCTGGGCCAGTGCTGGCCATTCCTGTGTCCTTGGTAGGCCCTGTCTCTTCTGGGGCAGGGAGTCTGGGTGGTGGGCTTCCCCCTCAGATCTTTCTGCAAGGTGACCAGGTCTTGCTGTTGTCCAGCCTGAAACTTATCTGTCTCTCAATGCTCTCAGAATGGAAAGTAGGTGATTGTTTTCTGTCGAAGGTGTGAGGTGGTGACCTTGGCCAAGGTGGAGCCTCAAGGCAACTGAGAGAGGACACAAAGGTGGGCATCAGGATGCCTCTCGGGGTTCTGTAGCTGAAGCAGCACAAACACCCTGTACACACACACACACGCACGCACGCACGCACACACACACACACACACACACCCCGATGACCAGATCCTTAGCTGGAACAAGTATGTGTGGGTGCTGCCAGCAGCCCCTTCCTTTAGCACGTGTATAGCCTCTGCTGCAGGAGTCAGAGGTTACTTGTGAATTCCCAGGGCCCAGGCTTGCTGATATTCATGGGGCAGAACCATGGTGTGTCTTGTTTTTCACCAGGATCAGCATAAATGCCTTGAGTGGCCCAATGTCTAGCACAGGCTCTGTGGCAGCAGGTTCTGACCTCTGGCTTCACTGCTGGCTTGTTTTTTGTTTCTAGTGCTAGGAATTGAACTCAGAGCCTTCACATTGAGTTATATCCTCAGGCCTTTATTTGTTTTTTATTTCAAAATAGTCGCCAAGTTGCCCAGGTTGGACTCTAAACTTGCAATCCTCCTGCCTCAGCCTCCCAGAGTGCTGGGATTACAGGCGTGTGCCACCATGCCCAGGTTGCTGCTGGTCTTTATCTGCTCTCTAAAAGGAGCCCTGGCACTGGATGAGGAGTCTGGACTGAGGTGGAGAGCCTAGCTCCCTCTTGAGGCAGCATTTTTTTGTCTGATTTCTCGACAACACCAGCCTAGCTCTGTGGTGAGTAGACTACTGACTCCTATGTTACAGCTGGAGAAATTGAGGCTCAGAGAGGCTAAATGACTTACAGCATCACAGGAAGAGATCCAGGCTGGCACCAAGGTTGGCTGACTGGTCTGAATACGAAACTACTGGACTCTGCTGCCCTCCAGTTACAGAAGGGGTAGGGGTGTCACACAGTTACTGCGATAGAGGGGCTGGCAGGTGGGGAGTGAGCCCCCCAGACACCCTGTGTTCCTTTCTTTGCCATGCAGTGTGAGCTGAGGTGCCGCCTCTGTTCCTGGGTTCTCTGGTCAGTGTCCTTGCTGGGCCTCTGCCATGACATTGGGCTGCCTTGGCCATGTCTGAGCATCGCACAACACGGGGGTCTAAGTCCCAGCTCCCTGCTCTGCAACCGGCCTCTTACAGTGCTGGGCCCCACCTCTAAAGCAAGTCAGGCTGCAGAGATTGAGCTGTAACTGCTGGCAGCAGAGCAGGGGAACCCGGTGGGGGTGTAGCTCCCAGGCCTTCCCCCGAAGTTGCTCTGCTCCAGATACATCCTTGGGACACAAAGAGCCACATGTCCCAGCTCCTGTCCGCAGCGCCTGTCCCAGGAAGCTCTGTATGGTCCTTGTGTCCTGGGGCTCTGGGGCCTTCAGGAGGAAGCAGGCAGCGTCCCCACCAACCCAGGCACCAGTTCCCCTTCTTGTCCCAGGAGAAGAGAGCAAAGGCTGGTCCTGGGGGGTGGAGACCCACAGCCTGGCCAGGGCTGAGGGATCAGTTTCTAGGGCCCATTGCATCCCTATTCCCTGTCACTGGGTGGAGTCAGGGCCAGGGCAGGGGTGACTCTCACCCCTCAGGAGCCTACTTTCCCCTGCCTGTCACAAGCAAATGTCTGAATGCACCCCATCACCAAGAGACATTAGTTCCTCTCTGGGTTTCCCAGAAACCTAGAATGAGCCCCCCTTTACATTTTTAAAAATATTTGCCATGCTGGGCATTGAACCCATAGCCTTCACAGTGAGCTATATCCCCAGCCCCCCCCCCCTTTTTTTTTTTTGGTACTGGGGATCAAACTCCGGACCTTGCTCTTGCAAGGCAGGTGGTGGAACCACTGAGCTAAATCCCCGGCCCCCCAGCCCTTTTTTAATTTTTTATTTTGAGATAAGGTCTCATTGAGTCACTAAGTTGACAAGACTAGCCCTGAATTTGCAATCCTCCTGCCTCAGCCTTTCAGAGTGCTGGTATTACAGATGTCCATTACTCTGCTCACCCCCCTTTTAAACGGAACTACTTTTTTTTTTCTAGTTTCCTCCCTAATGTCCCTTTCATGTTCCCCACCTGCACATGGCACTTAGTTCTCCGGCCTCCTGAGCCTCCTGCTGCCTGTGGCATAGCTTCCTTCTTCTTGTCCTTCATAACCTTGACCCTTTGAAGCAGCCTAGTTAGATGACTTGGGGCCTGTCCTCGGTTGGTGTGTCTGCTGGTTCTAGTGATGAGATGGAGGCCACACATTGTTGGGATAGTCCACTGAGGTGACCCTGTATCCTCTTTGGTAACCGGTAGCAGGAGCCCCTCACTGTGTAGTTATCCTGTCCCTAGAATGTTAACCTTGATCTCTTCTGCACTGTGAAGTTATTGGGGTTTTTGTCTGTAGAAGGTCCTGTTTTACAGGACCAAGCACAGCAGGCAAGCAAGGGACCCAGGAGAAAAAAGGGACAGAATCCCTGGAGGCAAGAAGTGGCAGAGGGGCTCAGTTTTGTTAAAGGCTTCTGTTAACATGACCACATATGAGGCGGGGGATTTAGCTCAGTGATTCCACCGCCTACCTCGCAAGTACAAGGACCCAAGTTCAATCCCCGGTACCAAAAACGAAAAACAAAAAACAAAAAAACATGACCACATATGTGGCCACATGACTGCAAAGCCCGCAGCACTGGGCAGTTCACGTACCCCCTGGAGCAGATATTCATGGGGAAGCCCACACACACACCCCTGCTGGCCGGCCGGCCTTGCCCACTGTGGAGCATCAGTGATCTTGGATTGCTTTTGAGCACTCAGATGCTTCCCTGAACCCCAAAGTTGTCTTTTAAACTCCCATCTAGGTATCTTTAGCAGCAACTCAATCTGCCTGTCCTACCTTTAGCCAGATAGCAGAATTTGTTTTTCCCATTTTATGGAGGAGAAACCGAGGCTGAGAAATACAAAGCAGCTACTCCCCAGTCACCTCTGGCCAAAAGGTCAGAGCCCTGTCTGGTTCTGGACACCAAAGTCTTTTGTCCCGTGTGGCTATCATGTGCCTTCATTTCTGGGGCCTCACTTGCTCATGGGTAATGAGCAACTGAGGCAGGATAGCTTCTGAGCCACCGTCAAGTGCCGATAGCCACTCCCTCCCCAGGTGCAAGGAAGGAGGAGGACCTGGCATGGCCTTTCAGCATGGCATCAGGCCCAGCCCTTTCCAGGGTGGGTGGCTGGGGGTGGCTCAGTTTCCCTAGCTCAGTGGGTGGTTGCCATCTACACGACGGGGGTAGGACCGGGGTGTGGTATCTCAGCCTCCATTCGGGGCCTTTTGGGTGCCACTTGAGGCCACGCTGTGTGCCTCACTTAGCCAGATGACAAGCTGGACCAGCCCGGTCCGTTCCCAGAGCTCCTATGATCTGTACCCTTCCCTGTGCTCCCACCCTGCCTGCCCACATTCCTGTGCTCTCATGGTGGGGCTCTCCGGCTCCCACCAGAACACGTGTTGGGGGGATGCAGGACCCTTTGAGACCTCTCACTAGAGAGACCTCAAACTCAAAGTGCTAAGACTGTTAAATCTGAATCCCAGCTCTGCCCTGCTTTCTGGCAGTGGAACTGTGGCCAAATGATTGAATTGCCTTGTACCTCAGTTTCTTTGTTTGTAAAATGTGAGAATAATGCTACTTACTTTAGAGATGGTAAGATTCATAAGCCTATAATACATGTGACTTGCTCAGCACTGGCCTGGAGGACCGTCAGCTGTCTGGTAGCATTAACTAGCATCTCCCAGGCAGCTGTGAGTTACCTGGGATGGCACTACCTCATTGAGTACAGGATAAAAGGCAAGACCCTGTAATCCCACCTACTCAGAAGACTGAGGCCAGCCTGATCAACTTAGTTATACCCTGTCTTAAAATAAAAAGGACTGGGACTGTAGCTCAGTGGTAGAGTGCTTGCCTAGCATATGCAAGACCCAGGGTTCCTTCCCCAGTACCACGCACACACACACACGGCAAGCAGGACCCAAAAGAGAGGACAGGAAGAAGAAACAAATCCCTACAACAGTGAGTGGTACTTGCTAATCTTTTTGTTAACAGCTTTATTGTATATAATTCACCCACCATATGATTCTCCCATTTAATGTGTACAGTTCAATCATTTTTGTATATTCATAGATGTGTACAGTAATCGCTGTAAGGGATTTTAGAACATTTTCACCACCCCCACCCCCACCCTTGCCAAGAAACCTGTATCTGTAGTAAATCTCCAGTCTCCTTCCCCAGCTGCCAGGCAACCACCAGTCTACTTCTTCTCTCTCTGGACTACTTCCTGTCTCTCTGGATGTGCCTATTACAGATATTTCACATGAATGGAGTCATGTACTACCTGGTCCTTCATGTATGTGGTCAGGTTTTCAAGGTTCATCCACAATGTAGCAGGAGTCAGTGCTTCATTCCTTTTTTGGCTGAATAATATGGATGAGTACACTGTGATCCCAGCATTTTAGGAGCCTAAGGCAAGAGGATTGCAGTTCAAGCCCAGCCTGAGCAACTTAGCAACTTAGTGAGATCCTGTCTCAAAACAAAGAAGGGGCTGGAGCTGTACCTCAGTGCAAAGGCCCTGGGTTCAACCTCCAGTACTAAAAATAAATAAATACATAAAAAATAGAAAGGCTGGACCACATTTGGTTCACTCATTAGCTGATGAGCATTTGAGGGTTTTTTTTCACATTTTGGCAATTATGAATAGGGCTGCTTTGAACATTCGTGTGCAAGTTTTTTTGTAGATGAATGTCGCAGGACTCTAGGGCACATACCTAGGAGCAGAGTTGCTGGGTCACTTGGTAACTTTTTTTTTTTTTTTTTTTTTTTGGTACCAGGGATCGAACTCAGGTCCTTGTGCCTATGAGGCAGTTGGTGGAACCACTGAGCAAAATCCCTGGCCCTATATTCAACTTTTTGAGAAGCTTCCATATCATTTTCAAACTGTGAACTATTATTCCCACTAGCAATGAGCGGTGGCAGAAGCCAATTTCTCCACACTGGGAATTGAACCCAGGGTCTTTGCACTGAGCTACATCCTCATCCCTTTTTCATTGTAGTTGTTTTGAAACTAGGTCTCACTGAGTTCCCCAGGCTGGACCTGAACCTGCCATCTTCCTGCCTCAGCCTCTCAGAATACTGGGATAACTGGCTTGTGTCGCCATGCCTGGCTTCCAGCTGTTTTATTTATAGCCATTATAATGAGTATGAAAAGTGGTATTCTATTGTGGTTTTGAGCACTCGGAATCCTAAATCAGCCTGTTAAGTACTTAGTACACAAGGAGCCCTGCAAGATTGTCACATGGAGTGAAGGGCCTTGACCTGGGGGCCCATATGGGCTGGATTCTGGCTCTGCCATCTAATTACTGTATAACTTTAGAAAAGTTACTTAACTTCCCTGGTCCTCCATTTCTATACCTATAAAGTAGGGATAATAAGATCGTTACTTATTGTGCTAACACAGTGTTGATGATTAAGTGAGAAACGTAGGAGCCTGCCATGGAGTCGGTATTGGCTAATGTTATTATGGTGATGGCTGTGGTTGCCATATGTTGACTCGAGTGCTTTTTCTAGCATTCTTGTGGATAGCAGGTGGTGCACATAGGGATAGTCACAGCTCCCTGTTCACTGCTGTGTGACCCCAGGTGAGGGATTTGGCATCTTTGAGCCTTAGGTTCCACAGGGACACACAGCCTCCCCAGGGGCTTCCAGGGAGGACGAGGTGGTGCCTGTGAATGCCTTTTCTGAGTGCTGGACTCTGCCAGAACAACGGGCCAGCCAGGGTGGGGTCCACGAGGTGATGCTCTTTGCCCGACCTGTCCCGGGGGGGCCAGAGGTTCCTACTCAGCCCACATTAAGGCCCTGGTGGTGGCCTGCAGAGTCAGGGCTAAACATGAGGGCTGAGACTCACCGCTGTCACCGTCGGGTACAGCAGGCAGGCTGATGATCGGTGACAGGGCAGAGGAGCCTAGAGGGACTCGCAGTCCTCATGTGGACCCCCTAGCCGAGGAGCAGGGATTGGGGAACCTGGGGGATGTCGGGCATCCCTGCTAACCCAGACCCTCCACTCAACCACATAGCAGCGTTCTCCGCCCTAAGACTTCCCGGAGCCTTTCCTGGCTGGGGAACTTGTCCAAGGGTGGGTTTCCTAACTGCCTTGGTTTTAGGCAGTTAGGACAGCAGAGGCTCTGTCCAGGAGCAGCTTGCAGGATGGAAGTTGCTGGGGCCCCGTTTTGGGAAAAGCTATCTTCTCCATTGTCTCTGCAGACAGTGTGGCTTGGGTCTTGTTCCCCACAACCCCCAGTCCCATCTGTCCTTGGCAGTGTTTGAGCACAGGCAGATGCACTCCGAGCTGCTGTTTGCTGCTGGGCATTAGGCACCCCAGGAGATCCTGAAAAATCAACCACAATAGCATACAGCTTCCCCGGCCAGGTCCAGATTCAGAGGGTCAGGCCTAGGAAGCTGTTTCTCCTGCCACACTTGTGGGTCCCCAAATAGAACTCCAAAGTGCTGGCCGTACCCTCTACCTCGAGATTTGAAAGGCCCCCTGGCCCACCCCAAGGGGGAAACACACAGGACCTGCCTTGCTTATGGCCTCTGCTCATTGAAGCCTTCTGTCGGGACCCCCAACTCCTGCTCATCCCTCAGAGCCCATCCCCCTGAAGGAATATTATTCAGCCCTAAAAAGAATGAAGTTCCCACAGATGCTATGACCAGGATGGACCTTGTGAAGATTATGTTAAGGAAGAGAAGCCAGGCATAAAGGACCACATGTTCTGTGGTTTCATTTATGTAAAAGGTCCAGGACAGGCAAATCCACAGAGATAGGAAGATGAATAGTTGCCAGGAACTGAGGGAGGAGAAAAGGTGGGGGCTGACTGCCAGTGATATGAGGTTTTGGGGGTGATGAGAATACGCTGGAATCAGTGGTGATGCTCCCTAAATGCAGTATACTAAAGATCACATTTTAAAGGAGTACACCTTAGGGTATGTGAGTTTTATCTCAGTATTAAAAATATGTTGCTCCAGGTACAGTAATGCACACCTACCACCCCAATTCCTGGGGAGGCTGAGGAAGGATGAAAGCTTGAGTCCAGAAGTTTGAGACCAACCTGGGCAGCATTGCAAGACCTGGCCTTTGGAAAAAAAAAATGTTATCTGGGTATAGTGGTGCAGGCCTGTAATCCCAGTATTCTGGGAAACTGAGGCAGGAGGGTCACAAGTTCAAGCCCAGCCTGGGCAACTTAGTGACTTAGTGAAACCTTGTCTCAAAACAATGTTTAAATAGCTGCCTCACCACGTGGCATGGCTGTATAAAACACCTTTGAAAAGTGGGGTGGGCGGGCAACCCACTTTCTGGTCCCCCTTCTGTCTCTCTTAGGCAGCTTTCTTTCTCCTGATAAATTTTTCCCACTCTTAAAAAAAAAATGTTTAAAAATGGGAGTCTGGGCTGGACGTGGTGGCATGTGCCTGTCATCCCAGCACTTGGGAGGCTGAGGCAGGAGGATAGCTGTAAGTTTGAGGCCAGCCTGGGCTACGTAGTGTGCTCGAGGTCAGCCTGAACTGCATAGCAAGACTCTGTCTCAAGAAAACAAAAAAGGGGGTGGTCTGGGGATGTAGCTCAGGAAAAAAGTCTTGGGCTCAATCTCCAGGACTGTTTTTTTTTTAATGTGCTTTGCCAATATGGCAGAACAGAAACATTAGACTGAATGATCAAAGCAGGAGATAACCCCCAAGCCCAGGGGCAGCCTTGTCTCTGGGGCTTCAGTGGCATTGCGCTGTGGGGACAGCCAAGCCCTGAGAGGCTCGGTGTGCTGCTCCTGCTCAGCCTGGGAGCGTGGGGAGCTGGCAGGAGCGCAGCCCCTGACCCCGTGTCCCGTTTCCAACGTCCCCTCACCTGCCCCTCGCAGCATCTCCAACAAGGAGCTCTCGGAGTTGATTGAGCAGCTGCAGAAGAATGCGGACCAGGTGGAGAGGAACATCGTGGACACTGAGGCCAAGATGCAGAGTGTGAGTGGCCCCCAATACCAGAGCTTCTCTGAATCAAGGTCCCTGCCCAGGAGTGACTCTGTTCCCCCGGGGACATGTGGCAGTGTCCGACATTTGTGGTTGTCATAGCTGTGTGAAGGCAGAGCTCCTGGCTTCTAGGGGTGGGGACTAGGGACGCTGCTCAGTATTCTGCAGTGCACACACAGCACAGCTCCCATCCCAGGAGCAATCCGGTCCCCCTCATCTGTCCTCCTGGGGCCAGGAAGTCCCTCTGTGCACATAGCGTGGCCATGGGAGGAGGAAGCTTCCGGGGACTGAGCTCTTGCTGCCTCCTAGTAAAGCTTCCCTGGTCTGGAGAAGGACCAGCCTTGGGAGCTGGCCCTGGGGTATGACCTCAGCCTAGCCACTCACTGTGTGACCCTGGGTGAATAAGTCACCTCCCCACCGAGCAGTTCCCTCTGAGAGGGTGAGCACCATCATCCCACCTGGCAGCTTGCTGTGAAGGCTTCATGGGACTCTGCAGGTGCTGGGCAGGGCTCCCATGATCCCAGCAGCTTTCCACCACTCACACATCTGCCACCAGGCTGGCACGTAGCTGCCCTCCTGTGCCTCAGTCTCCCCTTCCGAAACATGGGGAGATTCTTCCAAGGCGGCTGACATATTCTCCCGAGGCCTGACCGTGGTGTGTCTGCTCTGTCTGTGCCTACATGCCAGCTTCTGAGCTGCCCACCTTCTCTCTGAACATCCATGGGCCTGGCCCAGCATTGCTGGGCTTCCACCCATTTCGTAGCTAGAGAAACTGAGGTACAGAAGGGTTAGGGTGACTAACTGGGATACAGCTGGTCCCAGAGGCAGCTCGCAGGTAGGACTGCCATATTGAGCAGAGAAAATGACATAGAAGGCTCAGCTACACTTGAATTTCAGAACACAAATGGAGTTTTAGGATCAGTAGGCCCTGCACTATTTGGGATATACTTATTCTACCACATTATCTGTTGTTACTCTAAAAGGCTGAGGCAGAAGAATTGCAAGTGTGAGCCTAGCCTAGACAATTAAGTGACTTAGTGAGATTTTGTCTTAAAATAAAAACTAAATAGGGCTGGGGATGTAGCTGAGCCCAAAGGCCTTGGGTTCAATTCCCAGTACCCTTAAAAAAAACGGGTGAGGATTTAGCTCAGGGGTGCCGCTGCCTGACTCCCAAGAGCAAGGTCCTGAGTTTGATCCCTGGTACCTCCCCAGCCCCCAACCCCCCCCCCCACAAAAACTATGTGGAATTCAGATGTAGCTTGCAGCCTGTATTTTACCTGGCATCTCAGTCTTGGGGTAGGGTTAGGGTCCCACCAAGAGGGTTGGGGACTGCAGGTGGAGAACAAGTTCCGCCTGACCCCACTGCCGTCCCAGGCTCAGGAGAAGTTGCTTCTCCCTCCTTGGCCACCTCTGACAGTGTAGTTATGCACCCTAAGGGCATCCAGCAGCCTAAGGGGATAGGCTTGCATGCACGCGTGTGCACACTCACTCACACACATCCCTGTGGTTTCCGTGCCACCCCCTGGTCCTCCAGCTCTAGCTGCCCCCACCCCCAGCACACCTGTCCCCTTCTGCTGTCCCCACACAGCTCCTCTGGTCTCTCCTTGGCCTCCCCTCTCTCCATCCCCTGCTGTGGTGTTTTCTCTTCCGTAAACGAAAAACAGCTTGTTGGGGTATGTCTCTTTTTCCCCTCACAATGATAATGTGTTTGTTACAAACATTTCAGGGCAGATTAAGAAGTTTAACAACGTAAAATCCCACAGCATTTCCTTGCCAGGGCATCTGTCAGCGAGAAACAGAGAAACATGGAGTTCATCTGACCATCTCACGTGTGTGCGTGCGTGCGTGCGTGCGTGTGTGTGTGTGACAGGGTCTGGCTCTCTCGATGCATTTGCCAGGAGGAGTGAGTCAGAGTCACAACATGTCCTGGGAGATCGTGTTGAACTGCTTTTCTGCTTCAGCTCAACAAACTTTAAAAAGGAAGACATGCTTTGAAGGCTATGAGAGCCAATCTTGTCTCTTCTTCTTTTTCTAGAAGGCATAATTATTTATTACTTTTAAAATTACGTTTATTGCCCAAAAGATCTCCTGAATCTTGCCCTCCTTTTTTAAATTTTTAAAATTATTTATTTATTTATTTATTTAATTTTTTGGTACTGAGGATTGAACCCAGGCCTTTCGTGCCTTTTTAAATTTTTTATTTTTGAGACAGAATGTCATTAAGTTGCTAAATTTCCCAGGCTGGGCTTGAACTTCCAATCCTCCTGCCTCCACCTCCCAGACTGCTGGGAATACAGACATGGACTACCACACCACCTGAAGAAACCTTTTACTGATACATAACTCACGTAAAGTACAATGAAGTGTCCGTATTTGAGTTCACCTCTGAAATTTTGCCTTAGTAGGTACAGTATCCACTGCCCAGGCAGGACAGAGCATTTCCCACAAAGCCCCAGCGGATCACCCCAATCAGTATCCCCTAGAGGCAACGCCTCTGCTGACCTCTCCGACCACCTGTCAGTTTTGTTGACTTTGAACCCTCACATGCAGACACAGTGTCCCTCGGCTGTTCTGGTCCTTGTCCCTGCCGCACAAGTGTGTTGAGAGCTTGCCTTCTGTCCTCGCTGGCTGGAATTAGGTAATGATTAATGGACTTCCACTTTCTGCAAAATTAATCTTTGACACTGCAGCTGCCTGAGAGAGCTTCAGGTCAGCAGGTGAGGAAGGAGTGGATGAAATTCCACCCAAGCCAACAGGTGTGCTGTTAATTAACTGGCCAGGCTGGCCCCAGGGTGTGGGGATACTTGGTTCTACTGGCCCTGACTCCAAGGCTGGCCCTGACTCCGTTCCTGGAGTGGCCAGGAAAGGGTGGTCTGGACATCTCTTTTCCAAGAAGCAGCTTTTTAGTTAATTAATCTAGCCATCTAGCAGGGATGTAGTTCGCCGTGAACTACATCCCCATCCCTTTTTTCTTTTTTCTCTTGAGACAGGGTCTTACTAAGTCACTAAGTTGTGGAGGCTGGATTCAAATTTGTGATCTTTCTGCCTCAGCCTCCCAGCATGCTGGGATTATAGGTATAAGTATTTATACCAGGTGGCATGTCACCTCTGTTAAGTTGTTTTTCTCTTCTTCCATTTATTTTTCTATTTTATTTATTTTTTATTTTTACTTCTTTGGTGCTGGGGGTTCCAGGGATTCTCAACTGCTTAACATATTTTCTACCACTGAGCTACATACTGAGCCCTCTTCTTCCATTTTTAACAGTTATTTTGATGCATATTCTACATATCCTACAATGCTCAGATTTCAAGCATGGAAGGCCATGATCTTCAGGCCCTTTATTGAGTGGTACAGCTGTTTCCCTGAGTCAGGGCAGAGCTTTTGGTCTCCCAGTAGGATCTCTCGTCTCTTTCCACGCATGCAGGTCCTGCCCTGCCCTGGGCTGCCACTCTCTCCTGTCTGGGTCTGCCTATTTGCGACATTTCATACAAGCAGAATCGTACACACCCTGACGTCTGTATCTGGTTTCTTTCACTTCCTGTGTTTTTGAGATGTAGTATGTTTGTTTGTTCGTTTGTTTGTTTGTTTGTTTTTTCACTAAGTTCTGTCCCTCAGTTTACTTTGCCTCTTTCTTTGGTGATGGTAGGGACGGAACCCAGGACCTTTGCGTGCCAGGCAAGTACTCCACCAGTGAGCCATACCCAAGCCCTATCCTCCCTCTTCTCAAGACGGGTCTTTTTTTGTTCCCGATGTGGAGCTGGAAGCCCAGAGGGTGGCAAGGGGGCCACTGGCTGCCCCTGGGTGCCTCAGTGTTAGCCCTGCCCTCAGTCTGCTCACTGGAAGCCTGGTGGCTTCACCTTGAAGCATCAATGGCCCTTTGTTATTGATTCCTCCCCTAGTGCCACTCTACATCCCATGGGTCCTGTGTCCTCTGGTCCCCACCCTGCCCACCTTTCCTGTGTCCCAACCCATCCCTGCCCTTCAGCCACAGCAGCCTTTTCACTAGGCCTCAACTGTGGCTTGCATTGTCCTGCCCTCAGGATCTTTGCACAGACAGTTCTCCCTGCCTACAACATAGTTCCCTTATCCTTCATGGTTAGTTTGTGTCACCACCTCCGCAGAGGGGCCTCCCTAGCCGGTGGAGCTAAAGTAGGTCCCCTCATTCCCCCTCTGGTGTATTTCCTTCACAATCATGACCTGTGCTGAGCTTGTACTCATCTCTATGAGGTTTCTATTGACTTACCTGGCTAGCAGTCTCCTAGACTGGATGGTAAGTGCCAGGCAGGTAGGGTTATGTCCTTTATACTGTGTATAAAGCTGTGTATCCCAGGTCCCACACATAACAGGTATATTAGTCACTTGGGGTGCTGAATCACCCATGGTGAGCTGAGATGTGAAGTACAAAATAATGACGCTCGCAACTTAAAGGAGGAGAGGTTTATTTGGCCTACAGTTTCAGTGGGTGCAGTCCATGGTCAGCTGGCTCCAAAGTAGAAACAGCATAGTAGATAGGCTTGGAGGAGGAAAGCTGCTCATACCACGATGCCCAGGAAGGGGGTGGGGTGAGTACCCAGGGAGGGAGATCATCCTTCTAGGTCATGTCCCCAGTCACCCACCTCTGACCAGGCTCCACCTCCTTAATACAAGACTTTTGGAAGGACATTTTAGATGGAAACCATGATAGTAGGTGTTTGGGCCTGTTTACTGAGGGGCTAAAGGAAATGCTGGATGGGGCTTAGGGAGCTCCTCGCTGCCCTCCTGCTGAGTCCTGCCTGTTGTCCCCTCTCCCATGACCCTCATAGGACGTGACTCGGCTGCAGGGAGGCCAGCAGCCCGAGCACCGGGATGTGGCCTTACAGAAGGTTTCAGACTCTGAGAAGCTGCTGTACGTCCTGGAGGCAGACTCGGCCATCACCAAGCACATGAAGCACCCGCAGGGGGACATGATTGCAGAGGAGTAGGTCCCCTCAGCTCTGGGGCCCCAGAGAGCTGCTCTGGTCTGTGGACCAGGTGGCTACAGGAACCCAGTTGGGGCTTAGGGAGGGCTGACTGGATGATGGGCACAAGCCAGATGCTTGACCTTATCTTCACAGCAGCCCTATTCTGCACTTGGGGAAACTGAGGCTTGGGGAGTTGATGTCCCTTGTTCTGGTCCATGTGACCACAGCTCCCTGAGCCACCATGCTGTGTGACCTCTGAGTTTGGAGTGAGTCTCCCCCATGCTTGCTGCCCCAACTCCGACTCCCCAAACTTGTCCTTCACATCTCAGCTCACCATGGGTGATTCAGCACCCCAACCCCAGAAAAGCAGAAGTTTCCTGGCCTCTACCACCCACTGTGCTTGTGCATAGGGTGCACACCCATGTGCCCCTGCTGGGTGGTGGGCTCCAGAAACTTCTGTGGTTCTGGACATATCATAAGCCCTCAAGAAATGCTGATGGAGGGCCGGGGATTTAGCTCAGTGGTTTCACCACCTGCTGCGCAAGCACAAGGACCCGAGTTCAATCCCCAGTACCAAAAAAAAAAAAAGTTGATGGAGGAAGGAAGGTTGAGGCGACTTGGACAGAAGGAGGGGAGGTGGATATAGTGATGACTTGGAACGCAAGGCCACCATGACCCTGTCCTCCCAGGCCCCGAGCAGAAACCCCACGCTGGGGTCAGGTCCCTTCTCAAACCCGGGCAGTACCCCTCCCAACATGCTGCACCAACCCAGGGGTCCCTCTCCCCACTCAGCATCCGCCAGCTGAAGGAGCGTGTGGCCAATCTCCGCGGGAAACATAAGCAGGTCTACAGCCTGGTGGTGAAGGAGATCAGCCCACAGGTCAACTGGGCAGCGCTGGTGGAGGAGAAGCTGGTATGTGGGCCAGGTGGGTGGGCACATGGGCAGAGCCACCATCCGGGCACCACGGTGCTGCTGGGAGGGCCGGATCCCCATGTCTCCTGACATTGTGCTGATGAGAAAAGTAAGACTCAGAGGAGCCCACCGCCGAGCTAGGAGTTGCACAGCAGACGCAGTGGAGATTCAGACCCCGTGCCCCCTAAGCCCAGCTCATTAGGGTCCCGGCAGGGCTCTTGGGATAGGCTGAGGGACAGTTGCCAGCTCATCCCCACCCAGGATCATCTCACAGCTGCTGCAGTGGGTGTCCTCAGCCTGAGGCCCTGCTGTCCACCTCAGTCCTGTGACCCTGGGCATGTGGCTTCTGCTTCCCCAGCCTCTGTCGCCCCACCTGTGATGTGGGAACCGTAGCTGTGTAGGCTTCTTGAAGTTGCTGTGAGGTCGACCAAGGGTATCGATGCTCAGCAGGCAGATGGTCAGCAGTACAGGTGCCTGTGGCCTCTCTGAGCACCTTTGCAGACCCTGGCCATCCTGGGAGGAAGAGGCCATTTTCCCTAGTCCAAGGCACAGAACAGGCTCCAGGGTGGGCTGCACTTGCATTCCTCTTGGGTTCTTCCCACCACCAGGACAAGCTGAGCAGCCAGAGCTTTGGGACGGACCTGCCACTGGTGGACAGCCAGGTGGAGCAGCACAATATCTTCCACAATGAGGTCAAGGCCATCGGGCCCCACCTGGCCAAGAATGGGGATAAGGTGGGACATGCGGTAGTGCATGGGGAAGCCGGGAGGACCCCCCTGCACACTGACCCTGACCTCACCTTTGGCTCTCCCTTCAGGAGCAGGACAGCGAGCTGCAGGCCAAGTACCAGAAACTGCTGGTGAGAGCCCCTGGGACCATGGGACAGGAGCTTGGGGTCCTAGGGATACCTTCCTCTTCTAAACACACTGAGGGTGTGCAGTAAACGTTCCTCACACAGCAGGAGTAGAGACCATTCCCCGGCCCCTTCCTGAGAGGTGACCACTTGCCTTGTTGTCTTGTGGAGACCCTGATAGACTCCAGGGCACAGCCTGTCCTGTAACTTGCTCATTTCTTAAGAACTTTCTGTGTGCCAAGTATGCAGCCACATGTTTTCTATGTACTTCCATTTGTTTTTGTTTTTGTTTTTTGGTACCGGGGATCAAACTCAGGACCTTCCACGTGAGAGGCAGGCAGCGGAACCACTAAGCTAAATCCCCAGCCCAGCCACATGCTTTTGAGACACAAGCTTTCAGTTTCCTTTTTCAGACCATTGAGAATGCATCCTTTTTTTTTTTTTTTTTTTCCAGTACTGGGGGATTGAACTCAGAGCCTTTACTCTGAGCTATATCCCCAACACTTGATTTTATTTTTTTAATTTTATTTTGAGACAGGGTCTCACTAAGTCACTAAGTTGCATGGGCTGGGTCTGAATTCAAAATCCTCCTGCTTTGGGCTCACAGCGTGCTAGTATTACAGACCTGTGCCATCATGCCCTGCCTTAAATTTTGAGACAGGGTCTCACTAAGTTGCCCAAGCTGGGCTTGAACTTGGAATTGTCCTGCCTCAGCCTCCTGATTGTAGGCATGCACCACCACACCCAGCAGAATGCATGCTTTTTAGCATTGCATAAGTGATGTGCAAATGCTTCCTTGCAGCAGACCTTTCTTGCACCTTAGACCGACAGCAAAGAGGCAGCTGTGTGTAGCAGTTAGAGGCAGACTGCCACCACCCTTGCCGGTTGGTTCTGATAACTTGATGCTTCACCACCTGGAAAGTGGGTTTCCCATATGACCTGCTCACAGGGCTACTGACGTTTCAGAAGGCCTTGGTATGGGCCTGGCCCTTGGAAGGCCCTCTGCACACTTGAGCTTGGGGTTCTTCTTCTCAGCCATAAGACTTCCAGACGCTCCTTTCCCTTCAGCTCTCTAAACATGATCACAATAAAGATAAAAACATCGTGGTGGTGCACACCTGTAATCCTGGCACTCAGAGACTGAGGCAGGAGAATTGTAAGCTCAAGCCCAGCCTGGGCAACTGACTGACTTAGCAAGCAAGACCCTGTCTCAAAATATAAAATAGAAAAAGGGGATGCAGCTCAATATGAAGGCCCTGTATTCAATTCTAAGTACCACACGCACACACAAGATAAAAGCAGAAATTATTACTGCAATTTATTGAGCACCAGCTGTATGCTAGTCTCTGTGCCCTAAGTGTCAACATTGCTGTTATCCTCATTTTAAAGATGGGTAAACTGAGCCTTCAGAAAAATGTCAGTCCCATGAGCATTTTGCCAGTTTTGTTCACTGGTCTGTCCCCATTGCCTAGAGCCGTGCCTAGCATGCAGTAGATGCTTTGTAACCATGTGTGAGTGAACAAACATCAGAGAGTCCAGTGAGCAGCTTGAGCACAGGGGCCCTGTGGGGAAGCCCAAGCTGAGCTTGCCCCAGGCAGCCAGATCCTGGCCCTGCAGGAGCAGCAGGGAGGCCAAGCCCAGCACTGTCTGTCCCGGTCCCTGCAGGCAGCATCACAGGCACGGCAGCAGCATCTGAGCTCACTGCAGGACTACATGCAGCGCTGCACCAATGAGCTGTACTGGCTGGACAAGCAGGCCAAGGGTCGCATCCAGTATGACTGGAGCGACCGCAACCTCGACTACCCCAGCCGCCGGCGCCAGTATGAGGTGGGTACGGGTCTGGAGAGGGCCAGGAGGGGTTTGGGGCTGCCAGGCCAATGCTGAGTCCCTGACCTGCTGCAGAATTTCATCCATCGGAATCTGGAGGCCAAAGAAGAGAGGATCAACAAGCTACACCGTGAAGGTGACCAGCTGCTGGTGGCTGAGCACCCTGGGAAGAACTCCATTGAGGTGAGTGCAACTAGGGAAGTTGGCTCCTCCAAAGTGGGGACTCCTCTGGGGTGGCCTCAGGTGTCCTCTGCCCATGGGCTGCCTGGAACATGGCAGCCCTGGAGGTGGGATCCCAGGGCTGCATCCATGTCTCTCTGTCTTGCTCTGACTCTGCCTCCCCTTGCCACCTTCATTCTCCCATGTGGCCGTATTAGTTCCTGGGGCTGTCGTGCTGAGTTGCTGTAACCTGGAAGGCTTTACACAGCAGTCGTGCATGCATCCGTTCTAGTGGCCAGAAGTATGAAATCCACATGGGGCAGACTGCACTACCCTGGGCAGGACTTGTTCCCTGCTTATTCCCAGGTCTGGGGTGCTGGCCATCTCCAGTGCCATGCCTGTGTTTGCTCTTCTTTATTTTATTTTATTTTTTTCTTTTAGTACTGGGGATTGAACCCAGGATCTTCATACTCAGCTACATGCCTAACCCTTATTTTAAAAATTTGAAACTAGGGCTGGGGATCGAGCTCAGTGGTTTCACCGCCTGCTGCGCAAGTGCAAGGACCTGAGTTCGATCCCTGCTACCAAAAAAAAAAAAAATGAAACTTGGGGCTGGGGGTTTAGCTCAGAGGTGCCACTGCCTGCCTCAAAATCGCAAGGTCCCGAGTTTGATCCCCGGTACCAAAAAAAAAAAAAAAACCAAAATTTGAAACTGGGTTTCACTAGGTTGCTCAGGCTGGGCTCGAACCTGGGATTCTCCTGTTTCAGTCTCCCAAAGTGCTAAGATTACAGGACATCAGTCATTGGATTTAGGGCTACCCTAATTCCAGGATGCTTTCATTTTAGGATTCTTACTTGATAATCTGCAACAACCCTATATCCAAATAAGGCCACATTCTGAGTTCTAGGTAGACATGAACTTAGGAAGAACACTACTCAACCCCTTGTAGTATCTTTGTGAGAATTTTTTAAAGGTATCACTCTGGGCTGACACAGGCCCTATTTGCCCCTTGTGGACTGTACAAGCTGAGCATCTGTATGTGGCAGCCCCCTTTGGCTCCTTGACATGCTTCCTCTCTTCCTCCTACCCCTGAGCTGGGGCTGCCTACGTCTGTGGGAGCTGCCCCCAGAGAGATATCAGATACCTCCCTCCCTCCCTGCTCCCTGGCCCAGAATCCCACCAGTCCCTCCTTTGGTGTGTGGTGACTGGCTCCTCCTTTTCTGGCAGGCGCACATGGAGGCTGTGCACGCAGACTGGAAGGAATACCTGAACCTGCTCATCTGTGAGGAAAGCCACCTAAAGTTTATGGAGGACTACCACCAGGTACCAGGGGTACTGCTGTGGGGGAGCCCTCAATACCTACAGCCTTGAAGTCACAGGGTTGCCTCCCTGGCCCCACACCCACATCACTGATGTCGTACACAGCGTGTCCCGGGCTTGCTGAGCATGTCCCTGGGGACCAAGAAAGGGATGTTTCATTCAGAAGGTCAGCATGGGGCCCAGGAATAAGTATGTAGTTTTTCATTTTGAGGAAAAATATATTACATAAAATTTGCCATTTTAGTGTGCCCCCCGCCCCCGCTTTGACACAAGGTCTCACTATGTTACCCAGGCTGGCTTTCAACTCCTAGGCTCAAGCAACCTCTCTGCCTCAGCATCCTGAGAAGCTGGGCTACAGGCATGTGTCACTGTGCCTGGCTTGTTTTAGCCATTTTAAGTGTACAGTTGGTTGCATTCATAATACTGTGCAACCATTACCTTTGTTTCCTGAATGTTCCCATCACCCAAACAGAAACCCTGACCCGACCATCACACCCCACCCTCTCCAGCCTGGTAACCTCTGGCCCCGTGCCATCTCTGCGACCTTGCCTCACCTAGAGATGTCACATCTAGAATAGATGTGAGCGGTGCATGGGCCTGTACCATATGTGTCCTTTTGTGTCTGGCTTCTCTTTCCGAGCACAGTGTCCTGAAGGTTCACGTGTGTTGCAGCCCGTGTCAGTACCACATTGCTTTGCATGTCCGAGCAGTCTCTCATCGTACAGAAGGCCAGCCCACACTGCGTCTGCCCTGTCACCTGCTAGCAGATGCTTATTTCCAGAGGTTTTTTTTTAGCAAGAGCTGCAGGTGACTCCTGTGACTGGGTTTTGGAGACCCAAACACGAACTCAGATAACACCATGACTACTGGTTGGGCATCTGAGTGACTCTGTGAGCTTCCTAGGGACTTCATTCCAGGCTGCAACCCAAGTGTCCAGTCCAGGGAGCAGCAGACAATGAATAAATTGAGAGTCGATGGACAAAGGAATGGACAGAACTTTCAAGAACAAAAAGGAGGGACATATAGCAAGGCTTAGGATGAAAGCACAGTCACACCCTGTTTAGTGATAGGAGATGGGATGTGAGAAGTGTGTCATTGTGCGACTTTGCCACTGTGTAGCATCACAGAGTGCATTTACACAAACTACGATGGCTACAATGTCACCAGGTGATAGATTGTGGCATATGATTGAGCAAGATGTCATCATGTGCCACGTGACTGTATGGTAGTGCCAGGGTGTTCTTGGCCTAGAGAGGAATGGAGTAAGAGAGAGCCTAAACTTCCGGGTGTGGTGAGACCTTGTCTCAAAAAAGTAATAACAATAAAGGCTGGCAGTGTAGCTCAGTGCTCCATGGGCTCAATCTCCAGTATCACACACATGCAAAGCAACTTACTGGTATGTAAACTACAGGTCAGTACATCCTAGAGGTGCTGTCCTGGGCTTGGTAGGAAGGAGCCAGCTTCTTCCCCGTGAGGTCTCCCAGGAGCTGAGCGTACAAGGGAGGGAGGAATGTCCTGAGATTTGTAGAGGGTCCCATCTTGGATCCAGGATCCATGGGATGCCCATGCCCACCTGGGACTTAGCCTGACACCAAAAACGAGGTGTTGCTGGTGGCTTCCTATCTGTGACAGGGCTACCTGTCCCTCCCTAGTTCCACAAAGATGTGAAGGATGCCCAGGAGCTGCTGCGAAAAGTAGACTCGGACCTGGACCAAAAATACAGCCCTGACTTCAAAGACCGATACCAGATTGAGGTGCTGCTGCAGGAGCTGGACGTAAGTCGTGGTGGGGAGCCTGCCACACCCCATCCACCTTGACCCAAGCACCCCCAGGGCACCCACCCAGCCCTTGCTGCCCACAGGACCAGGAGAAGGCACTGGACAAGTACCAGGATGTGGTGCAGGGGCTGCAGAAGCGTGGGCAGCAGGTGGTACCACTCAAGTACCGCCGGGAGACACCACTCAAGCCCGTCCCCGTGGAGGCACTCTGTGACTTTGAGGATGACCAGGTGAGCTGCTGCCTGAGCCCGAGGCAGTTTGGGCCCAGGTCACTGAGTTTTAAGGGTCTCACGCCTGGATCCAGGGCCTGTTTGGATGGCCAGGGTCACTGTGCTGGTCCTATCTCTCATGGTAGTAGCTATGCACTCCCCACATCCTGCCAGAGCTGCTTGGCCTTTCATTCAACTGGCTTAGCCACCAAAGTCTCAGGGAAGCTTCTCACTGACGCACTTGAAACATGTGTAGCCCAACCAGTCACCAGCCAGGGAATGGCAGCCTCTCATTGGTCATGCCGTAGTCCCATGTCCACCTGGAAGGGATGAGGCCACATGGCTTGGGTTTGGGTAGGGGTGGCTTCCCAGTGGGAAATCAAGGTGAGGGTGGGGCTGCAGACCAGCATGTGCTCCTTTGTGGGGACCCTCTCCACTGTCTCTGGCCAGGCATCTTGGGGAGCCTCTGAGAGATGGGCTAAAGCTTGCCTACTCCACAATTTAGGGGGTCGGAGAGTGGCTGGGCTCCCAGGCAAGGACTGAGGGCCCCTCATCTCCTGCATGGCCTGCTCCTACCAGGGCCCCATCTCTCGAGGCTACAGCTACACCCTGCAGAAGAACAACGGGGAGAGCTGGGAGCTTACAGACAGCACTGGGAACAAACTGACCGCCCCAGCCGTTTGCTTCATGATCCCCCCCACCGACCCTGAGGCCCTGGCTCTGGTGGACAGGTATGAAGGCAAAGGAGGAACCAGTGTGGACTGGCCCTGCTCCCACTCCTCCTCAGGACCCCTTCACAGCCCTGGGCTTCCTGGCTGCTTCTGATGTCCCATTCTTGCAAGCCTTGGGTGCGGTCAGCGGGCAGAGCTATTGGCACTGCTGACTTCTGAAGTGGATGTTCAGCTACAGGCCTTCTTAAGTGCCTCTGGGCCTTTGAACATGCTGTTCGTCTGCTGGTGACACCCTTCTTACCGCCCAGTGACTTGATGCCGATTCTACCCCCTACTCTTTGTTCTCCTGCACCTTTTCTCACTGGATGTACCACAGTTCACTAAAATGATCTGGGCATGCACCAGTCTTGTTGGACCTAGGCATCTTGGTCAGTACTTGTGGGACTTAGTTCAATACCTGATGTAAAGTAGGCACCCAAGAACTCCTTAAAGAATGAGTGAATGACTCAGGAATGACTGCACTGAGCACCTCCTGTGTACTGCTCCCTCAGAGGCCACATCTTGCTGGAGAAGACTAGTAGCAAGCAGATCATTTAGATAGTAAAATCTCAAAGCAAAAAGAAAGGGTGAAAAGGAAGAAGGGAGGATGGAGGGCCTTTCCTAACCCAGGAGCAGACAGACCAGTGTCACAGTAGGCCCTTGCTGTTTGCATTTCTAGTTTCTCAAAGCACTCTGATGAACATCTTGGCTCCTCTGGGTTATTTGTCCAGAGTCCAGGGTTCTGTTTCTGAGGGTGGGTGGCCAGTGGGCTCTTGGGTCCCTACCATGTTCCTGTCCTCACAGCCTGGGCAGCCAGTACTGCAGTGTGCGGCAGAAGGCGGCTGGGAGCAAGCACACGCTCCAGCAGCGGCACGAGGTGCTAAAGGCAGAGAACCCTGGAGGTGGGTACCAGGCCACCTGCCAGGGGCCGAGGGGTGGGGCAGGGAGGACAGGCCAGACCGGGTCTGTGTTGGATGTGGGGTGGTGGGGGTCTGGCCCTGGAGGGGAGGGGAGCTCAGGCTGCCTTCTGACACCCACTGTCACCCCTAACAGTATGTCCTCTCTCCAACAGATGCCTCTGACCTGCAGGGCCGGCAGCTGTTGGCTGGTTTGGACAAGGTGGTCAGCAATCTGGACCGACAGGAGAAGGCCATCACAGGGATCCTGCGGCCACCCCTGGAGCAGGGCCGGGCTGTGCAGGACAGTGCTGACCGGGCCAAAGACCTCAAGGTACTGCCAGGCTGGAGCACAGGCTGGGCCCCTGGCCTTGAGTCCTCTGCTGAAGACATTCAGGAGAGGTAGTTGCCAGGGACAGCTTGTGATAATAACCAGGCCCTGAGACATGGAGGTGGCAGGGGCCATTTCGGACACTCATGGGGGCTTAACCAAGGACCATGCTCCAAAGAGGTGCCTAGTCGCGGTGCTCCAACACACCCTCAAGATGCAACCTGGGTGCTACCTCTGTATGGCTTGTCAGCAGCTTGGGGTTGTAACCATAACAGTGACAGCAGCGACTGGGACCCACACGAGCCTGTGCCAAGCAAGAGGCTGTAGGCCGGGTGGCACGTGGGCTCTGGAATTTCAGAGCTGGATCATTAGCTGCTTGCCCTGAGACATGCTGTAGAAGCCCCAGAGCCTCAGACTCTAAGGTGGGGCTCCTGGGGGGTGGCACAGGTGTAGGCACCACTATCTGTCACCAGTGCCTTTTGTTGAGAGTTTCCCGAGTCCTCCCAGCAGCTCTTTGGGGAGGACCATCACTGGCTTCACAGAGGAGCACTGCGTGTGTTCAGAGAAGTGCACTGGGCCCTGACATGGCCTCGTGGCGAGTTGGGGCTGAGGGGATGCCTGGTGCAGGGACGAAGAGTGAAGCCATGGAGAGGGGCACTTGGTCCCACCACATCCCTTTCTAGGTCTTTGAGATTGGGGTGGCCCCACCTGTCAGTGGGAGAGTAACAGTACCAACCTTGGGTGTCCCGAGTCTGTGGATTCATCCATGTGAAGACTTAGAGCAGAGACTCTTCAGTGATTGCCTGTTCATTGTCTGCATCACTGTCATTACTCACAATCTACTCACATCACAGCTCTGTGGGCTGTTCCCTGAAAAAGCAGACCCCTGGTGTAGTGGCCAGCACCTGGAATCCCAGCATTCTGAGAGGGTGAGGCAGGAAGGTGGAAAGTTCAAGGCCAGCCTGTGCAAACTAGTGACTTAGTGAGACCCTGTCTCAAAAAAATGAAAAAGGACTAGGGATGTAGCTCAGTGCAAAGACCCAGGGTTTAACCCCCAGTACTACAAAAAACAAAAACAGATTGCTAGGCCAGTGCCCAGATCCCATCAGACTCCCCAGAGTGGGCCAGGCTACTGTGCTATCCCTAAAGAATAGAACTCTTCGTGCCCACTCTGGTACATGCTTGGAGGAAAGGGAGATGGGGTTGTGGCTAACCCCAGGGATCTGGTTCCCACAGAATATCACCAACGAGCTGCTTTGGATAGAGTCCGAGAAGGTGCGGAGCACAGCTGAGTGCGAGGCCTTTGTCCAGGCCCTCCCAGACAGTGGCACTGCACCCTTGCTGAGGACCCGGGTGGAAGACACCAACCGGAAATATGAGCACTTGGCACAGCTGCTGGATTCGGCCCAGGAGAAGTGGGTGGCAGACAGACCACAGGGAGGTGGGGGTGGGACCAAGGAGCCACCCTCGACTCCTGACCTCTGTGTTCAGGATTGATGCGGCCAACCGCCTGGAGAAGAGTCTGCAGCAGGGCCGGGAGCTGCTGGCCTCCCACGAGAACCGGCTGACCCAGGATGACACAGTGCCCGAGAGTAGCTCTGTCGTGGATGGCAAGAGGCAGGAGCTGGAGGTGAGTGTGGGGCCTGAGTCTTGGGACCTTTCTCCGAGCTGGGTGATAGGCTCAGGCTATCTGTCCCCCTTCCCTACCTTGGGACAGATGAGGACACCCCAAGAGGCCTCTAGGAGCCAGTCCCTGCAGGTTCAGAAAGCCTACATTGTGCCAGGGTGGAGTCACAAATGGAGACCTATGGCTCTGATGCCAGCTTTTCACACTTTGTGGCCTGTGAAATTTCAGCTTTTGGCATTTTACTATCAAGGTTCTGCATAAAATTCAGGTTCCCCAAGTCTCTTGAGCAGATCTAGCAGTCTGAGCCCACAGCCCGGTCAGTTCTGAGATGTACATGTGCCTGCCTGAGCACTAGAGGCCCTGGGAGTCTGTGGTCCACAGCAGCTTCTTCTTCATGGTCCATCCTATGCCTGGCCTCGGGGGCAAGGAAATGGGCTCCACAAAGGCCTCACAGCCAGGGAGCAGAAGGCCTGTCTGGGTTGGGGCACATGCTGCCCACTCACAAGTTTCTAGAAGTGAAGTTTTCAGAGTTGTGTCTATTGTAATGAAGGGAACACTGCAGAGTGACCAGGTGTGAGAAGCACAGAGGCACAGTACATTCATCCTGCTCCTGGCTTGATCTCTCCCAAAGTAGGTGACTCTGCTCTGGGCAGTTGTTTGCTGGCTGTGGGGAGCTCTGGCCACAGCAATGCTGTCTGTTCCTCCCACAGGCCATGGCTTCCGAGCTGCAGGCCCAGAAGTTCCTTCTGGGCGAGGTGGAGCAGAACCTGCAGGCAGCTAAGCAGTGCTCAAACTCACTGGCCAGCCAATTCCAGGAACACTGCCCCGACCTTGAGCGCCAGGAGGCTGAGGTGCACAAGCTTGGCCAACGTTTCGACAACCTGCGCCAGCAGCTGGAGCGCAGGTGAAGGGCACTGGGGTGGTGGGTGGGGGCCTGGTGCAGCTAGTCTGCCCTGAAGCACCAGGTTGAGGTCCTGCAATGCCACCAAAGGCTGTCCTCTTTTTGAAAACAACATACATAGCCAGGTGTGAGAGCACACAGCTATAACCCCAGAACTCTGGGAGACTGAGGCAGGAGGCACAAGTTCAAGCTCAACCTGGGCAACTTAATGAGACCTTGTCTCATGTTAAATGTCACGTGGAGGACCTCAGTGCAAAGGCCTTGGAGTACCAAACAAACAGACAAACAAACATATATACAGTGGGCCAGGGATTTAGCTCAGTGGTTCTGTCACCTGCCTTGTAAGCACAAGGTCCCGAGTTTGATCTCCGGTACCAAAAAAAAAACAAAACCAAAAAACCATATATAACAAAGTAAGAAATTCAGTGACTTGTACAGTGGGACCCTCCACATGTGACTTCCATAAGCTGGGCAGGTGGGGAGGGATGTCTATGATGACATCTTTGGGGGTGCTGCTTGTCACTCTTCTTGTCCTGTATTTTGCCAGCCTCACGAGACAGAGAGGGTTGCATCCTCCTTTTGTGTTTTTTTGTGAGTTTGTGTAGAATTGGTTTCTTCCTTAACTATGTGGTAGAATTCACCAGTCAAGCTGTCTGGTCATGCAATTTTCTTTTTTGAGGTTTTTGTCTATAGAGTCAGCCCCTTTAATAGATTTCAGGCTATTCAGTTCAACTATTCTTGAATTAACATCAATAATCTGTGTCTTTCAGGAATTTATTCATTTCATGTAAGTTGAATTTCTTGGCAAAGTTTTTCACAGTTGTTTTCCTGGTGCCCTTTCAACACTTGCAGTATCCGAGGTGGTGCCCTACTGTCACTCCTGATATCATGCCTTCTTTTATTGTATCTGCATCTTTTTTTAAATTGGTCAGTGGTTGACGAATGTATTGATCATTTCAAAGGACTAGCTTTTTTGTTCCAGTGATTTCTCTCTCCTTCTTTCCTGGTTCCTATTTCATTGGTTTCCTTTCTGCTGTTTACATTAGGTTTACTTTATACTTCCTTTTCTCTCAAGTTGGGAGCTTAGATCGTTGAGCTGAGAGAGTGTTTTTAAAATATAAGCATTTAGTGCTACATAGTTATCTTTAAACACCGCTTTTGCTACATCTCACACTTTTGATTTTTTTTTTTTTTTCTTTTTTTTGGTACCGGGGATTG
This sequence comes from Heterocephalus glaber, assembly GCF_053883595.1. Classification (NCBI taxonomy): domain Eukaryota; kingdom Metazoa; phylum Chordata; class Mammalia; order Rodentia; family Bathyergidae; genus Heterocephalus; species Heterocephalus glaber. The sequence continues at coordinate 5,914,423 of NW_028258467.1, read as the reverse complement.
AAGTAGGGACCTTGCACTTGCGAGGCAGGTGGTGGAACCACTGAGCTAAATCCCTGGCCCACACTTTTGATATTTTTATTGTCAGTGAGTTGGTAAGATTTCCTGAGCCCCCTATGGTTTCTCCTCAGACTCTTGGGTTGTGAAGGTGAGCACCTCTGCCCCACAGTACATAGACCCTGTGGCCGCCACCTTAACATTCCATGATTAACTACTTCTTTTCTTGTGAATGTTTAGGGTTTGCCCCTGTAAGTTATATTTGTTTTCTCCCCGTTTTCTTTAACAAAAGGGGGCTCAGTGAAGCATCTTCTTGCTGTGAAAGTGAAAGTCATCCATGCAAAGTGACTAACTTTACCCCCACAGGGCCCAGAGCCTGCAGAGTGCCAGGGCTGCCTATGATGAGTACCAACGAGACTACGACCGTATGCTCCAGTTCTTGTCCAACATCCCCAGCTATGAGCCCCAGGAGACAGACAGCCTCAGCCAGGTGGAGACAAAGCTGAAGAACCAGAAGGTAGGATGGCTGTGTCTGCTTCTGCAGGCACACAGAGGCCATGGAGGTCAGAGGACAGCAAGCCCCTTTCCAGGGAGGGAGCAAAGCCTTTGGGGGATGTATCAGAGCAAAGGCCTGGCTAAGCTGTCCTCCCTGGTACTCTGCACTCAGCACCTGTCTCTGGACAAGCACTGCGCATGTTGTTCACCTGTGTCTCCTCAGTGCCCATATGTGGCTTGACCACATGGTAAATGGCTACAGAAACACAAGATGGGGACAGATCCCATTCCCAAGGTTCTACTTCCTGCCTCCTCAGTGCCCCCAGACAATGCCTTGGGGTTAGGGATGAGGAAACTGGGAATCCAGTGACAGGCATTCAAATCCTAGATACACCCTCCCCAGCTGTGTCCTCCCTGTGCCTTGGTTTCTTTGGTCATAAGCCAAGAAATCATGCTTACCTCACAGGATCATCTGAAGATTAAACGAGATGATCTAGGCACAGTTATCAGAGCAGTGTCTGGCATTTCGAAGCATGCAACTAACGCTTGCTTCCTGGCAAAGACAACTGTCTTCTTGGCCCTTCTTCACAGGGCCTTAGAACTACCTTTTGTAGTGAACAAATGTATTGAAGAAAGCCATTCATTATGCTTTGTGTTATAACAGGATAATTTCAGGTTCTAAAGACTCCTGCTACTATATCAGTAAAGTTTGGGTTTTGGTATTTTTGTTTATTTGGGTTTTGGTGGGGTGGGGTTTTGTTTGTTTGGGGTGCTTTTGGTGTTAGTTGTTAGGGTCTCTTGTTTTACAGAATCTGCTAGATGAGATAGCGAACAGGGGACAGGAAGTCCAGAAGGTCTATGCCAATTCCCAGCAGTACCAGCAAGCTGTAAAGGTGAGCCACGAAGACTGTCTGGGTACACTCACCGGGGGTCTTGTTCCACCCAGGAAAAGCACAGGCCCTGGCGTGGTCAGTGTCATCCTCAGGTACTGCCGGCAGCTGTGCAAACTGGCACAGCCCTTTGGGAAAACAATATGGTATCATGCATCAAATACCCTAAATAAATATTCTTTGAAGGAGCAAACTCTTTGGGGGAGGGATTTATCTTAAAGGAAGAAACAAAAGAACAATGTAGGATAAACAAACTCATATAGCAGCACTATTTATAAGAGTAAAAGTAGAAATACTAGAAATGACCTAAATGTCCAAATGGCTATGTGAATTATCACATGTCCACTTGATGGGTTATGAAATCACCAACCTGGTAAACATGAAGACAGGTGGTGGCAACATGAAAGATTTATGGTCCAGTGTTCAGTGAAGAAGCAGAAGCAAACTGTTAACTCTCCCCGCCTATCCAAAGGCCTGGAAGGGATACTCAGTTTGCCTGTGTGAGGATGGAAGGGATTGGGGTATATTGTTGAGTGACACAACAACGACTTGGATGTCATAGTCATTCTCAACAACTCCTGGTGGTGCAGCTGTGAAAAAGACCTGAGCAGCAGACTCTAAAACCAGCCTCTGGCCAAGGGTCTCTTCTTGGCTGCTCTCACCTGACCCCTGGACTGTTTCTCTCTCTCACCCAGGACTATGAGTTGGAAGCAGAGAAACTCAGGTCCCTTCTTGACCTGGAGAATGGAAGGAACAGTCACATGAGCAAAAGAGCCAGACTGCAGTCTCCTGCTGGCAAAGTGAAGGAAGAGGTGGGCTCTGCATGCTGGGCTGTCCAGAGTGGAGGTGGGGGGTGGGCTGCCTGGCTCTTCAGGGTGCTACATATAGCCGTCACTGCGCACACACAACCGGGAAATTAGACAGGCAAGAGACCTCCCCAGTGTGGATGGGTTTAGAAGGAGAAGATAAGGAACTTGTTCTGTGGCAGCAACATCGCTATGCCTAGAAAGAGAGCATGGTGGAGGTTTCTGGGTCAGTCCCATGGCTTTGGGAAGTTCCCTCCTTGCTCCCCTCAGTAAATGTAGGGCCTATACTGTTACCCTCTGGCACACATGAAAACAGCGAGGCTCAGGGAGGTGCAGAGATTTGCTCAAAGTCACTGGGGTCAAGACTGAAACCTAGGCCTTATGACTGAGTCTACCTTTCCTCTCTACAATGAGACTAGAACGGCTACAGGTAGGAATGGACAAGCAGCAGCTCCCTGGCTCTTGCTCACTTACCACGTGTTTGCTGAGTGTTATTCTAAAACTTCTCTGTAGGAAGCTGCTCTTGCTGCTAAGTTCACAGAAGTCAATGCCATCAACAAACAGAGGCTGCAGAATCTGGAGTTTGCGCTGAATCTTTTGAGACAGGTAATGCACCTTAGTAAGAAATTCTACTGGAGGGCTGGGGATTTAGCTCAGTGGTTTCGCTGCCTGCTGTGCAAGCGCAAGGACCCAAGTTCGATCCCCGGTACCAAAAAAAAAAAAAGAAAAGAAAAAAAGAAATTCTACTGGAAACTCTCCTCCCAGGTGCGAAAAGAAAGGCCTCCTAGCTGGGCATGGTACACACCTATAATCCCAGCACTAAAGAGGCTGAGGCAGGAGGATTGCCACAAGTTCAAGGCCAACCTGGGCTACATAGTGAGTTCAAAGCCAGCATGAACTATGCAGCAAGACCCTGTTTCTAAAGGGAGGGGCGCTCCTGCCTCAGAGACATGTCTGTCACTTTTGGGCAGTACCAGTGCAAGTACTGTCCCAAGTCACACTGGCAGGATAACTTATGTATTCAATTCAATAAATGTTTGCTGAGGACCTAGTAAAAGTTATTTTTTAAGGGCTGGGGATGTAGCTTAGTGGTGCCATGCCTACCTGGCAAGCACAAGGTCCTGTGTTTGATCCCCGGTACCACCAAAAAAAAAAGTTATTTTTAAAAATCCATAATCTGGGCCGGGAATTTAGCTCAGTGGTTCTGCCGCCTTCCTCACAAGTGCAAGGTCTCGAGTTCGATCCCCAGTACCAAAAAAAAGAGTTTGGGCTGGGGATTTAGCTCAGTGGCACTGTGCCTGTCTTGCAAGCACAAGGTCCTAAGTTCGATTCCTGGTACCAAAAAATAAATAAAATCCATAATCTGTGACTGCCATAGCAAGAAACTGGAAGCAGCTCAACACTGACCAGAGGTGGGCTGGTTAAATGGTGTCCACACGGTAGAGTACTGTGCTGCTGTGGAGTGATGAAACTGCACTCAGTGCCAATGGGAATTCTCTGCTGCCAGTGAGGGTGATAAGCAACAGGTGCAGAACAGGAGACTACCTTGTGAGAAGAAAAAGCAAACATATGGAGTACACTAAAAATACACATGCTGCCGGGCATGGTGGTGCACACCTAAAATCCTGCCACTCGGGAGGCTGAGGCAGGAGGATCGCCACTAGTTGAAGGCCAATGTGGGCTTCATACTAAGTTCAAGGCCAGCCTGAACTGCATAGTTTGAGACCCTGTCTCAAAACAACCAGAAAAAAAATTTTTTATAAATACACATGCTGATATATGCAAAGACAGGTCTCCAATGATGACAGACATCCCCTAGGGACAGGACCAGAGATGGGAGACAGGTTTCACTTCAGACTCCTCTGCAGCAAGTATTTTGCTTCATTTAATTTCAAAAAGTTAAACTATTGTTTGGCCACTTTTGGGGGGGGCCACTTTTAAAAGTAACCCTAGAACTCTAGTGGAATCCCTCAGGGATCACCAGACAACCAGTCTGACCTGTTCCCAGGTGAGCAGATCTGTTTAGCTCTAACCATGTGTTGCCTTCTTCCATCACAGCAGCCAGAAGCTGACATGACCCATGAAACCCTGCAAAGGAGCAAGCTGGGCTCTGGTGTGGATGAGGTGTGGAAGATTAGGAAGGAACTGGATGAGGAAAGTGAGCGGAGGCAACAGCTGGAGAATGAGGTCAAAAGCACCCAGGAGGAAATCTGGACCCTGCAGCATCAGGGCCCTCAGGAGTCGCTGGTGATCAAGGAGGTGCGGAAGAAGGTTCCAGACCCTGCTCTAGAGGAGAGTTTCCAGCAGCTGCAGCGGACCCTGGCAGAGGAGCAGCACAAGAACCAGCTGTTGCAGGAGGAGCTGGAGGCACTGCAGTTACAGCTGCATGCGTTGGAGCAGGAGACCAGGGATGGTGGGCAAGAGTACGTGGTCAAGGAGGTCCTGCGCATTGAGCCCGACAGAACCCAGGCAGAGGAGGTCCTGCAGCTTCAGGAGGAACTGGAGACACTGAGGAGGCAGAAGGGTGCCCGGGAGGCAGAGGTGCTCCTCCTGCAGCAGCGCATTGCAGCCTTGGCTGCAGAGAAGAGCCAGGTGCAAGAGAAGGTCACTGAGAAGGAAGTGGTAAAGTTGCAGAATGACCCCCAGCTGGAAGCAGAGTATGGGAGGCTGCAGGAGCAGCAGCAGCGGGAGAGCACACTCAGGGAGAAGCAAGAGGAGGAGCTGAGTTTCCTGCAGGCCAAGCTCAGGAGGCTGGAGAAGGAACGGGCCATGGCTGAGGGTAAGATCACTGTCAAGGAGGTGCTCAAGGTGGAGAAGGACACAGCCACTGAAAGGGAGGTTAGCAACCTTACCCACCAGTATGAGGACGAGGCCGCCAAGGCCCGCGCCAGCCATCGGGCGAAAACGGAGCTACTCCGAAAGATATGGGCCTTGGAGGAGGAGAACGCCAAAGTGGTGGTGCAGGAGAAAGTTCGGGAGATTGTGCGGCCGGACCCCAAGGCAGAGAGCGAAGTGGCCAACCTCCGTCTGGAGCTGGTAGAGCAGGAGCGCAAATACAGGGGTGCCGAGGAGCAGCTCAAGAGCTACCAGAGCGAGCTGGAGGCCCTCCGGAAGCGGGGCCCGCAGGTGGAAGTCAAAGAGGTAACCAAAGAAGTCATTAAATACACAACTGACCCTGAGACGGAGAAGGAGCTCCAGCGGCTCAGGGAGGAAATTGTGGACAAGACCAGGCTGATTGAAAGGTGTGATCTAGAGATCTACCAGCTGAAGCAAGAAATCCAGTCCCTGAAAGATGCCAAGCCACAGGTCCAGACCAGAGAGGTAGTCCAGGAGATTCTCCAGTTCCATGAAGACCCCCAAACCAAAGAGGAGGTGGGGTCTCTGCGGGCAAAACTGTCAGAAGAGCAAAAAAAGCAGGTGGACTTGGAGAGAGAGCGGGCATCCCAGGAAGAGAAGATCGATTGCAAGGAGAAGGAACTCTTACAGGGGAAGGAGAGAGTGGTGCGCCAGGAGGTGGTGCAGTATGAGGAAGAGCCTGGCTTGCAGGCCGAGGTGAGCTCCTTTACTGACAGCATTGATGCAGAGCTGCGGCAGATTGACAAGCTGCGCTCTGAGCTGAGGCAGCTGCAGCGTCGGCGTGGGGAGCTGGAGCGCCAGCTGGAGGAGCTAGAGCTAGAGCGGCAGGCACGCAGGGCAGCTGAGCTGGAGGTACAACGTCTGCAGCAGCGGTTGGCTACCCTGGAGCGGGAGGAGGCTGAGGCTGGTGAGAAGGTGACCCGAAAGCAGAAGGTGGTGCTGCAGCAGGACCCACAGCAGACCAGGGAACACGCCAGGCTCCGAGCCCAGCTAGAGGAGGAGCAGCACCGGCGGCAACTGCTGGAGGGTGAGCTGGAGCCTTTACGCCGGAAGCTGGCCACCCTAGAGAAGGCAGAGGTTAAGGAGAAGGTGGTCTTCTCTGAGAGCATACAGGTGGAAAAGGGTGACACTGAGCAAGAGATCCAGAAGCTCAAGAAGAGCCTGGAGGAGGAGACCCGGAGCAAGAGGGAGCTGGATGCTGAGGTGACTAGTCTGGAAGCCAAGTTATCAGAGCTGGAATTCTACAACTCCAAGTCCTCCAAGGAACTGGACTTCCTCAGGGAAGAAAACCACAAATTACAGCTGGAGCGGCAAAACCTGCAGATGGAGACCCGGAGGCTTCGATCAGAAATCAAAATGGCAGCAACAGAAACCCAAGACCTACGGAACACGACCACTATGGACTCTGGGGCCAACCTCGACTCTAGACTGTGGTCTCTGGAGAGAGAACTGGATGATCTCAAGAGGTTGTCCAGGGACAAAGATCTTGAGATTGATGAGCTGCAGAAACGCCTGGGCTCCGTGGCTGTCAAGAGAGAGCAAAGGGAGAACCACCTCCGGCGCTCCATTGTAGTCATCGACCCTGACACAGGCCGTGAGCTGTCCCCGGAGGAGGCCCACCGGGCTGGCCTCATCGACTGGAACATGTTTGTGAAACTCAGCAGCCAAGAGTGCGACTGGGAGGAGATATCTGTGAAGGGTCCCAGTGGGGAGTCATCAGTGATACATGACAGGAAGTCTGGCAAGAAGTTCTCCATCGAGGAAGCCCTGCAGAGTGGCAGGCTCACCCCTGCTCAATATGACCGCTACGTCAACAAGGATATGTCCATTCAGGAGCTGGCTGTCTTGGTGTCTGGGCAGAAGTAGGTCCAGCCCTTCCACCCATCCCTTCTTTGAGGTAGATTGCTGGCTTGCTCCTTCCCAGCAACCTGCTGAGTATTTTCTTCTCCCTGGCCCTTGTGCAGGCTCCTAGTCTGTGCTGAGTGTTTTATCCATGCCCTCTATATCAGACTGTTCAGATCACAACTCACATGCAAATGGGATGGGCAGTAACTGAAAACAGGGGGCTCTTCTCTTGGCCATCTTTCAACCTGAGTGAACGACCCACTCAATCCCCAATGATTTGATGACCATGATACCCTTTTCTCTCTCTTTCCTATACACTCTCACCAGCAGACTCATCTGATGGCTGGAAACAAAAACTACTCAAGCACAAGACGGCCATGGCACATATGCCCACTCAGGGCCTACTAGATGGTGAAATATATATAGGGCAGTAATCCTCCAGACCCATGTATATGTTCATTAAGGAGTGGGCTATAGGGGCTGCCAACCTGTGTTCACAACCTTCTAGCTTTCTACCTGGGAACCACCTATTGGAAAGCCCTCTTCAGTAGCAACTCTGCCTGAAACAACTGGACTGACTGTACACCAGAAAAGGCACATGGAACCCAGAACAATGCCTGGCTCTTGGTGCTAGAGTGGCTGTTACCTGTGGTCCAGGCTGTCCCAGGAAGCTGTGCTGCTAGGAACTGTTTCTGGTTCTGAGATTAAAAGATCTTTGTAGTGGATGTTGCTATTAGCTTTAGTTTCAGTGCCTTACCCATATTATTATCTCACTGGTATTTAGGTATACAAAACAGTTGATTATTCATCAAATGCATTTCTGGTTCTCTGTATCTCCTGTATTATGTAACAAAGTGGGAAGTAACAGGGAACTTTATAGCTTAAAAATAAAAATCTGGTGGCTTGATTCTAATTTCATGGCAAGTGTGTTTCTTCCTCTTTTCCTCCACTCCTCCTCGTCTTTTAGCCAAAATTGATATTCCACATATACCAGCTCCCATAGGAGGAAGAATTACTTGCAAGTACAGTAGAAAAAGAATGAGAACAAATGTTGTGAAAACCTTGAAACAATTTATTGAGTTGCTTTATACAAGATTAACAATTTCCACACCACCCCCTAACACCAACATAGTCGCTGCACAAAAGCCACAGTCCCTTTCACACTTTAGAAAATGGCCATGTCTGGTCAGTGCTCAGAGACTTTCACCTGCCAGGAAACCCCTGCAGCACCCTGAGCATGCTCTGCCCCACCCTCACACAGCCGGGCCAAGGATCTGCCTTGCCATGGCTGTTTAAGTCATTCACTCTTTCCTTACCACAAATAAAGCATAAACAAGAAAAAGAAGTCTCATAAACTCCCCATCAAAGAAACGTTTCCCTGAGGCAAGAGGCATCACTAGATTCCTAAAGATGAGGGCATCCTGCTCCAGCTGCACACTCAGTGGCACACAGGGAGGAGGGAGCACCAAGGCGGGAGGGGCTGGGGATGGGACCCGGGTGTTCACGGGCAGAGGAGCCTGCAGAGTTCCCACTGCTCAGTCTTCACTGACAGCCTCAGCTCAGCTTTGAGCTCAGCTATACAAATCTCTTCTTTGGCTCTTTTGCTACTACCTAAGACTATTTGTAAACAAACTGGAAATCCAAGTTGCAAAATATATATATAATAAAGGGAGAAGGAATCCATGTGGCCCAATGTGAAAAAGATTGATTCTTACATACAAAAGGAGTCAGAGCAGAGGCCAGGCTGAACAGCTGATTGACAGAGGTCTTGCTCCCAGTAAAGTGGGAAGTGGTAAACCTCCATAGGAAGTGAGTTCCTGACTGTCAAACTCTGGGAGTCAGGAACCAAAAGGTATTTTCACTCAAGTATGCATGCTGAGGATGCTGATTGCTCTCAACACGTCTGAAATTGCTTACTGGGCAGTCAGACTCACCTGTGGCACTCAACAGGCCAGGTAAGGGCCCACACAGTCCTTGTGAAATGGCCACTGGTTGGATGTGAGGAGCGTGGAGATGGGAGCTCCGCAGTTACTGTCGTCACCCATCTCAGATCCACTCTCCAGCTCCTCTGCACCCCCACCCCAAGTCAACACTGAACCGCACTGCCTAGAGAGCTCCAGCACCTCAAGGCCTGTTCTGCGCAGCAGACTTCACAGAGGCTTGTTCCTGCAGCTCTGCCTAAGAAGGGTTTCTAAGAATAAGACAAACTGGAATGTCTACCTGCGACTTGGAATCCCTTTGGAACCCATGTCCTCAGCCCCTAGACATGAAGGGTTTGGGGGCTCCTCTGCAATCCACCTGCACCAACTCTAGAAAAACAAAATGGGAACCCTGGCTCAACTGCGACCTGGGATTTGGGGGCCCAGACAACATTCAAGTCAGGATGGCACAGGTTATGATGTACAGCCATAAAAAACTCAAAACTGGTTATGTGTTAGATACAGACATATCTTTTAAAAAGGTCTTCATCTCAGATTCACTCGGGGCTGAACGGACATGTGTTGTCAAATTCTGCTCCACCATAAAGGCACTGGAATTATGTCTTCCTATAATGTGATGTGTGAAGAGCAGTCCCATTCTATCCAATGCATTTAATGGTAATGACGAAAACTGAGCCCCAAGATAGGTCTCTTTAAAAATCCTACCACAATTGTTGAATCTACAAAAGTCTTTTCTCTATAAGAGCTTCATTGTCATTTTCAGAGGAGAAACCGGCCCCCCACAAAGAGCACACAACATATGTTCTTGGTATTTTGCAAGCAGACAAGATAGGTCTCCCACCTGTGGCTCTGCCCCAGGTCTTGTCCTCTTGAGTATACAAGCTGGGGATGGGATGGTGCTGTGACCATCCAGGGGTCTTACTGTGGCCAGAAGGAGCTCCTGGTCAGTAAGGCTCAGACCAAATGCCAGGGACTGGGCAGATCTAAAATAGTTGTGCCAACTGATCTGCCACTGGAGCTCCCAGCATGGCCCAGCACTTCCCAGCCCAGAGCTGCCCTCTGATGACAGTCCAGTGATAAGGCCACATGGCCCAGAGCACCAGGTCATAAGTGCTTCATGAGCAACATAAGCCACTCAGTTGGAGGAGGCACATCAGAAGTACCAAGAAGTGCTCCACTCAGAACTCACACCGGCTCCAGGAGAAAACCAGTAGGCAGAAAGAGTGCGGTGAATGTCCATCATCTGAGTCCCACAAGTTCAGCTTCCACCCAGACCTAAGTCAATCAAGCCTGTCCTCTGAAGCAATCACAATTTCCGTGGTACACCAGGCCCTTTCCCATGAAGCTGAGAAGCATCTGGAAAATAAGAAAAGAATGAAAACCTTTCAGGATCTCTGATTCCTCTAGGGCAGCAAAATCAAACCTCAGGGGTGTCATATAAGTAGCAAACATCCCCATGTGTTTTAAGGCTCAAGCCACAAAACACTTGACAGCAGTTGTGTGCACTGCTACTTGTGGCAGCTTGCTGCACACATGGGCAGTGAGCACTGTGCAGGCAGGTGGCTACTGAGCAGGGTGCACAGAATAGCAACTTGGGCCACTTCACATCTCAGGTGACAACTGCCACTCCACAGTGAAGCGTGAATATCACCAGGAACTCCTGGTGGCAAGAATCATTCTCTTACCATCAAAAGACCCTGAGGTAACTACAGGACCAAGTGCAAAGGCAATGGTATTCTGAGTTAATGCAGGGAAGAGGGGAAAGCAAAGCATAGCAGACAAGGCAGAGCCCAACACTGTGACACAGAGCTCTCGCTGATTCCTCCCTCCCATGACCTAAACCTGAAACACGGGCTAGGAAGAGAAGAAAGTTCACCTAGAGCACTAGTGTCAGCTCAGCTGTTCTGCTTTTTAATATCCAGAGAGAAACCAGGAAAATGGTACAAAAAAAGCAACTTTTTTACTTTTTGGCTGAACATACCATAAACCCATGGTCTGTTTCTAATGACTCTTCAATTATTTTGTCTCCAAAGAGAAACATTACCCAGACAGCGGTGGGGCCATGTGGCATTCACACCTTGGCTCCTACCTTGGCAGCTCTGGAAATGCCCACACTACACGTACCTCCAGTGGGCACTCCATGCATGTTTCCACTGTGCCAAAAGAAGAAATAATTACCACAGACACAAGCTTAGCCCCTCATAGAGGCCCTGTTTTTATCTGGAGATCTACAAAACCCATTCTTGCCCCCAGACAGACTGTGGCATTCACTACAGAAGCTTTAGCCTCCTGACTTACTCCCTCATCTTACTCCCATCTCAAGTTACCAGGCTCAGCTCCCTTAAAGGTGGCTCTCCCCTTACCAGTGTAGCGCCTGGGTATGCTGGGAACAGATCTAGAGCAGTTAAAGACATGAGATCAAAACCAAGACACACCACATTTCTCACATCAGAATCTATGAGGGGTGGGTACCCAAAAATCAAGAATCCAGGACAGGGTGAGGCAAATCCACAAGGTGCCCCCTGAGGCACATGTGCCCCCTTCTTGTGTTACCAAGCTAGCTACACACCTAGGGCTCCTAAGGCTCCCTACTTCCAAAAAATACCACTCTGTGGCAGGAGGGGGTTGGCCTCATTCCTGGTGTGCTCCTAAATCTGTTTCCGTAAAAGTTTTACATGTGGCCAGAATGAAAGCTGCTTCTCTCTTGGGTCCATGTCATTAAAGGTAAGCTTCCCCACAGAGCTGTATGGTGGCCTCTCAGTGCAATGTGGATTTTCCCTTTATGGAAACTAGGCATGGAGAGCCTCTGTTAACACACAGTGCATGACTTCACTCTGAAGACCCTGGAGTGCCCAGTGGCCCTTGGAAGTGATCTGTCATTACTTCCTTCTTTATAACTGAAGAGGAAAAGCGACACTGAGGGTAAAGAGCATCTCTGCCTCTCAGGCCCCACAACTTTCTGCGCTCACAGCTCAGGTAAGGCTGACCCAGCAGCCATTACAAGTGCAGATAAGGGGAAGACTTGAAATGGTAGAAACCTATGTCATTCTGATACCCACAAAGCCAGAGCCCTGAAGGACAAAGCAAGACAACATCACAGTGATGACAGGGCAGAGACACGGAAAGCCCTGGTAGCAGACGGAGCATGTAGGGGTGGTGGGGAACAGCACAGAGCACATGGCATGCTGCCTGTCTGGGAATTACCTGGCAGACTCTGCGGGACATGGGTAGACACAGCAGCGTGTGGGAGAGGCGCTGCATGGGGTGGGCTGGAGTGCAAGCCAGCCAGGAGACCTGAGAGAAACAGGAGGGAAGAGAACAAAAGACACACATTGAAGACAGAACAGAAAAATGGAACTCTGGCCATCAAGAGCCAGATGACCTTCTGGGCCAGTCTGGGAGCCAAACCCCAAAGACAGGGGCTCAGCACATTCTTGGGATGTTCCCCGTGGTCACATCAGACACACAGCACACCACAGCACAGGGACAGAGGTGGAAACAAGACTTACTGTGGCTGAGGCCGTGATGGAAGGTCCCTGGGGCTGGGCCTGTGACAATAGCATCTTTGGAGACCCCTGCTTTTGGAGAGGAGTCCGCACTGAAGGAGAGCACATGGAGCGGAAATGGGACAGGAGCTATGATCCCCAGAGAGTTAGAGTTCATGGCCCCAGGCAGTTTGGGGCTGCTGGACTTGTAGGATGAAGATAGCAGGTTTAAGGGAGAGGAGCTGGTCAGCAGCACAGCCCCACCCGTTCCTTTCTGGGGAGGAAACACAACCATGTGGTCAGAACTCTCATCCTATTCATAGCTCACTCTTACCAACCCTGCCAATATGCAAGATGGAAACATATTCATCAAATGCCTCTGGGAAGGATCTTCCTACTCTGCAGCCCCAAAGAGGAACAAGGACAGTCTCTCTGAACTGGCATGGAATAATTTCTGGGGTACAGAGTTAATTTTAAAAAGCAGGATACTAAATTTGCCTCCTTTGTGAAGAAAGTAGAGTATTCATTTATAGATATCCACAAATGTATATGCACACATATATGTATATCTGTAAATAGAAAAACACACTCATTTTGTAGATATTTATCATATTTATCTCACAGGCATATATTTGTATATATTTATCAATCTTTGTTTTAAAGAGGAAAAAGTAATAACAAACTGGAAGCTAAGGTACATAGTTATCATACAAGGTGAGAGGGCCAGAGCAAAGGGAAAGAAGATCTTTCTGGAGAGACCACCCTACAGTTTTGTCTATATGTTGGAAAAGTAAAAGATGAAAAAATGCTCTCATTTCCTCAACATGCATCCATACTTATAATGACACCTCTCCACCCCCACCGTCCTGTGTGGCACTCACTAGCTGTTGGAGGTCACCTTCAACCTGCAGAATCCCTTAAAACCACAGTGGCTCTCAGAAGGGACTGCTCTTCCTGAGGCATGACAGCATCTCCATTCCCTTGTCTAGAGGGATGCACAGGTCAGAGGTCAGGGGAGGCCAGCTCTGTGGCCCATTCTGCACTCTGCAGGCCCAAGCCTCCCTACTGTGCTTTTGCTGCATGCTCCCTGGGCTTCCTGTCATCACCAGAAAAGAGGAGACTGAGCCAGAAGAGAATCTCAGTCCTCCTTCTAGCATCTGAGCACACTGTCTCTATCTTCAATTTCAGATCACGTTCTCCACCCAGGGCAAGGCAGGTGCCCTCGTCCCCAGTGTCAATGGTGGGCAGGCTGCATGGCTGGGATACTCACTGGCAAGGAGGTAGACGATGTCACACTACTAACAGCTGCAGGCTTCAGGGAGGAGGTCAGTAACTTTGCCACTCCCTGGGTACCACCACTAGAATCTCCGTTTGGACCACCAGGAGGGGCCACCAGCGTCAGTTTCTGGGAGACAGGTGGTTTCTTCACTGCCGAGCTTGGAATGGGCCTGCTGGCAGCCTGTCCTGTGGAGGGGGACTGTATACTGGGAAGCAGAGTGCCAGATGCTGAGCTCTGCACTGGTGCTCCTCCAGAGGAAGAGCTGCCAGAAGAAGCCGCCCCATGTTTGGAGACAGAGCCAGAAAAGGGGTTATTCTTATAAGATGGCCCTGCAGACCCAGCTGGATGCTGTTTTGCTGGATGGCTCAAGGCAGTGGAGGATGAGGCTGGGGTCTTATGGGTGCTGCTGCTGGAGGTTGCCAAGCCTCCTGAGGAAGCGGGTGTGGAGGGGTGGAAGGCCTGGCCTTTGGCTGCTGTCTTCACTAGCTGCAGGAGGGAACGGTGACACTGAGGAGAAGTGGCCTTTGAGCCTTGGAGCTTATTAACAAATGGAGCTGGGGGTGTGAAGCTTTTCTGCTGCTGAGCGCCTGCATGAAAGACTTTGACTTGGGGGCCAGGCACAGGAGCTGCCGCCTGTGGTCCATGAGACGTCCGTGGTAAGCTGTGGTGCTTTGCTTTGGGCTGGTGTACATCCGGCAGGCCCTTGCTGAGGGGAGCTTGGCAGGACAGCTCTTTGTAGCCAGAACTCTCTGTTTTTTTCTCCTGAGAGGACTGCCCTAGTGCTAGAGCCTGTTCAGCCAGGAAATTAAGGGGTGACTGCAGAGTGCTAGTGGGTGGTGGTGCAGAAGGACTGGGCTTCACAAAGTTCCTTTTTTCTTCTGTACACAAAATACCTGTGACTTTTTCTGCTGGGGCTTTGGAGGGTGCCGGCAGTGTGAATTCAGAGCTCCCAGATGTTCTGCTATTCAGCACAGCCAACTCCTTGGACACGGCTTCCACTGAGGAGGCTGGATTACAGACCAGGTCTTCATCCAATGAGTCCTCCAGGTTGACAGAGGCAGGGTTAGTGAGGCCAACCAATGCCTGAGATGGGAGCTCCCTGCTCATGCTCCCAACATTCAAGCCTCCACCTTGGTGTTCGGAGGGCAAAGCAATGGAGCCACCACTCTGTCCTGGTGGGATGGAAACCTTTTTATCAGGCTTAGTGGAAGATTCCTAAAGGAAAGCAGAAACACTGTTTAGAAATGTCCAGTGATGCCAACATTGGCCTTTGTGAGGACATAAACATGAGAACTTGAGCTGCAAAGACTTGAGCCTTCCTTTTGTAATTACAAAACAAAAGAGTGGACAGAAGCAGGTGTCAGGCCTGCCCCTGGTATGTATTGGACTGGCTAAGTCTGGAACACACATGTTTTGCTGATAAGTACACCCAAAGGGAAATTTTTCCCCTTTCTGTTTCTGAAAAAAGCCCAAGACTTTTTCAAGAAGCCACTCTGCCTATTAGCATTCAGACTACCTCAGAGTGCTCCTAGCTGCAATTAGATTAATGTATGGTGCAAGAATTGCCTTAAATTAGCTTTCTTTTCCTCCTTGATTTTTCCCAGCACCACTCTCCTCAATACTTCTTATGGAGCAGGAGTGGGATCCTCCCCATCACTCCTGCATCCCTAGTACTTAATGTAGTGTGCCTTAGACATTGTAGGAGCTCAGCAGATACTCAGGAGTAAATGATGTGCACTCCTTGTTCTCACAGTTTCTTTAGGTACAGTTAAGGGCACTACCAAACCTCAAGAACTGGTAAAAATGTGGCAAGTAGCAATATTGTCTACACTGACAGGTGGTTTTCACATCCCTTGCTCCCCTCACTGTTATTTCTTCAATTCTCCCAAGGAGCTCACCAGAGGCCCCTCTTTTATGCTGCTGCTCCAGGCTAAGCTGCACTTGGCTAGAGTATACTTCCTCCATGAGAAGACTATCACACAGTGTGTAGCCCTTGCTCTGTGGAGGCTCTTCACTCCTCAGAGGGCTGCCAAAGACACCCCTGCCCCCAACCCCCGCCTTCATCCCCAGGAACTGAGCCAGCTGGGCACTGTTTTGTAGAACTTAGACTAGAGAGTATTAAGTGGCCAGCTCAGGTCTCTGACCTAGTACAAGTTCAGGAGGCCACCTGAATAGCTGTCCCCCTGATCAGTGAGCCTCAATGAGCTGCCATGGTCACTTGAGGGGTTTCTCAAACATGGCTGCAGGGAGAAATGGACAGCAGATACATGGCCTGAGCAGGATGACTCACCTTCACCTTGATTTTAGAAGGGGCCATTACTTTCTTCTTGGCCCTGTTGAAAGGAATGAACATAGAAAGGTTCAGAGGAGATCCACAGAAGATAACACTAACTGTCCTGAGAAGTGAAAACACCAAGACACTCACAGGATTGACGTCAGGTGTCCATGGCCTCGCCGGCTCTCCTTAAACAGAGTTCTGAAAGAAACAGAAAGCTGGGCATTGCACTCACCCCTGGCCACCAGAATTCTACCTCCAGAGCTTTGCTGGTAGCTCTGGTGTTCATCGGCTATTCATTAAATCCATTTGGCTGGTGAGTTAAATTCCTGCTGAGGAGTCTAAAGCTGTCACACCCAAAACCAGCGTCTTGGCTTGACTGAGAAGAGATATGGCTCTGCCCTGACCTCCCATGGCCACGTTTTCCCTAGGCAGCAGCACTTTCCTTACTGCCTATGCTCAGTCCTCCAAAGGAGAAAATGTGGAGTAGCCCACAATGTGTCTTTTTCTGGATAACTCAATAAAAATCTTCTTTATACAAGTCCAACCTAGAAAGAGAGAAGAGCAATCCCCAAGGCTCTGTGACTTATGGAAACAACCCATCAATCAGATCCAACCAAGAAAACCAGCTGAGTAAATTTCTTTGCCCTGTGTACAGCACCATACTCCATTCATGGGAAGTGACACATATAAGTAGCCTCTGGGATGGAAGTCCAGCACTTAGGTCCAATAAGGAATCAGCCCTGCTATTTGCCAGTGAGACTCTTCAGGCCCATTAAGGAGTACCCAACACAAATCCATCTCTCAACCTCTGGTAGGAACAATTATGTCTATGATGAGAAGATGAGGTAGGCAATCCTGAACTTAAGTGAAAGAAAGAATGATAAGGACAAAGCCCCATAGGCACCTTCCCTTCTAGGGAAGACTAAGAAAACCCCTTCATAACTACAGTATGTCCCCAGTTACTGAGCTGACATCAGAGTTGAGTCAACTAGACAGTAACTCCTGAAGGGAGCAGCTCTGCTGGGCTGGCTTTACAACAGCAGCACTCGATTACTTCTCAATTGCACAACTGCCCATCTCATCTCACCTGGCCTGCATCCAGCCTTTGGGCCAGAGAGGCTTGACCTCAGCATCCAGAAAGGCCTTCACGCAGTCCTCCCACGCCTGGGCCTTGTTGTTCCTCTCCAGATCGTGGCTCTCCAGTTTGATCTTCACCACCTGACAGAGCAACTCCCTGAGGATGAGGCAGAAATCAGAAACTCAACTACCTCAAACACTTCTTTGAGGTTTCAATCATGAGCTTTCAGCAGCTCTGATAATAGTAATGGGCCTAACTTTTATTAACAACATAGGCACATGCTCAGATACTGGCCCCACAAACCCTCCAGTAAGGCAGAGTCCCAGTTTGGGCACACCTGATCTCATCATTCCACTGGAATTTCTTCCGGGGTCCCATTATTCTCCTGCCCCCCTTCTCTTCATCTTCCTCCTCATCAGAACAAATCCGTTCTCTCTGCTCCTTGTCTTTCTCTTCTTCCAGCATCCTATAGGGAGAATAGAAACAAACATACCCTGAGGTCTTCCTGCCCACTACCTCTTTCCTTCTTTTCTTATATAACTGAGACTTCTAAGATCAGAAGGTAAAAATGGTGAAGAAGAGCCAAAAGTCTCATTTAGAAATTAAGTAAAGGGCCAGGGATTTAGCTCAGTGGTTCTGCCACCTGCCTCAAAAGCGCAAAGTACTGAGTTCAATCCCTGGTACCAAAAAAAAAAAAGAAATGTAAGTAAATACTGAAAGACACAAAGAGAAAACACAGGAGGATTGTTTCATGGTAGTGACAGGACAAACTTACTTAGCAACCTTTGCTTGTGTGTGTGCCTGGCATTCATCCTGGTACTTGGCCACCTGCTCAGGCATTGCCCTGCCAATGGCTTCCTTGAGCTTCTGAAGAGGTTCTTTCAGGCGACCACCCTGCAGAGAGCAGGACACAGCACAGACAGGTTCATGCACCATTCTCACACTAAGGACACAGGACAGGGATAATCAAAAGGAGGTGACACAGCTTCAAATTGATACAGATTCAATCACCCTCAGCTGGGCACCAAAGCCACCCACCTGTTCATAGAGGTGAAGTTTCCGAGCACGTTTGACCAGAGCATCCTTGCTGCAGGGTAGGAATGAAGCAAGATAGGCATACACCCCAGAACGGATCTGGCTACTCAGCTCCCGAGTTTGGACCTCTATGCTGAAGAACAGAACAGAGTCATCAGCATCCTGCAGCTCATTACAGGTTCATTCTCCATTAGGTCATCCTACATTATATTGAGAGGAAAGCTAGGTGCCAAAAAGCAGGTCAAATCTTATCCCATTGTCACACAATTCAACTGAGCAGCCAAGGCAACAGATCTGCAGCAATCAATAAACAATAACAACTCCCAAACTTAATGAACGTGACGAGGTAAAGTGAGTCAAGGTTCTCAGGTCAAGGGCAGGACCAAATCAAAGGTTGTGAAGAAAACAGCCCAAGAGAAAAAGCTCTGAGTACTATCCTTACCCTTCAGCTCCCCCAGCTGGATAAGGAGGAATATTTCTCTTCAGTGCCTTGAGTTTTCCATATTTAAATATACTCACACAGGATCCTCACTGACATAAATCTTCCCCATCTATGCTGAACCTCAGGTATTCTTTGCAGATTGTTTTCTGATCCTAGCAGCCAATCTAGATCTTGGCCAGGGCAGGGCCATTTTCTAGAACATTCCCATGTCTTGACAACTGTCCTCATATATACAGAAATCCTCAGTTAATAAGCAACAAGCTTCTCTGGCTACAAAATGCAAGAGGAGAAAAGCTGCAAAGCTAGGGGCCAGACCCAGGCATCTGGTTTAGATTTATGTTTGGGTTTTTTCTTTTTTTGCTTTTTTTTTACTCCAGTTCACACAGGGCAATGCTGCAGAGGTTCTGGGCTTTGGGAGAAGTGTGATGGAATAAGCTACAGCGGCACTGAGAACAGAAGTGACAAGAAGAGAACAAGCACTGAAGAGCACGCCAATGCAGAGTAGACCCTGAGGCCACCATGCTATTGTTCTTTCTTCTGGATTTTCAGAGACAGGTGAGCAATACTTTCTCTTTCTTCTCATCTCACATTTGCAAGATCCTCTTCTAACAGGCCATGGCTACACAGTGTTCTATTTAAGGCCTGTGGCTGAAGATTAGTAAGGTCTATCATTCCTGGAGACAGGTATTTTGTGTTCCTGTTTTGTTTTAATAGAACAATAACAATGAAACCATATTAACTCAATTCTTCTACCTCAATGCTGTCACCTATATGTAGTTAACTATGCTCCCATGCTCCCCCAGCCTGTTCAACTCAGGCATGGTAACAACAGACACTAAGAGATGATACTCACTCTAGGAGGATGCCATTAATATCCTGGGTGAAGAACTTCTGTCTGCTCTCTCCCTCAGCAGCTCTGGCAGCCTGGTTCATAGCAGACAGAAACAGCCATTAGTGCCCTTTCCCCACACAACCCCCTCACTCACCCACAGGCATGAGTCATTACTCCACAAGAGCATCTGTCAATAAAACCTTCCCCACCACCTTCCTGACTCAGCCCGAGTCCCAGATTCAAGTCACGTGTAATCAATGCTCTCTTTTCATAGATGGTGCAGCATCTGCGGAGTGTATATCCAAGGGTTTAAAATAGCAGTCACATAAAAGAAAGCCACACAGAAGCCAAGCAAACCTGAGGCATCTGGTCAGAGGCCAACTCAGCTGGCTAAACTCCTGTTTCAAGATTCCACCAACTACACCATGAGTTGGGATTTCTATACACTGACAATACAGAAACAACTGAGAACTCCAACAAACCTCCAAGATTTAAAAGCTTCCATCCACAAGAAATAGCAATAAAATTAATGGTGTATAGCTTTAGTATTAAAGGACATTATCCTGTGGAAATTCATAATCTATGCTATATCACAAACTCTATCATCCATATCATTAGAATGACATGCTACTGCCCAAGATGATAAGAGTTTACCTAATAATCCTGTTTTGATTTTTTTTTTTTTTTAAGACAGGGTCTCACTATGTAGTGCAGGCTGGCCTTGAACTGACTACAGAGCCCAGGCTGGGCTCAAACTCACAGCAACCCTCCTACCTCAGCCTCCCAAGTGCTGGGATTGCAGGAGTGCACCACCACCACTGACCTGTTTAGCTTTCGATGAGAATACTATTCACAACCTGGAATTCAGGGGACCCTGAAGTGACCATAGCAGCAAATCTAGGGACCACAGCAGCAAACCCTGCAAAGACTGGAACTGGTGGTTCTCACACCTGGCTGTTATAATTAGCTTTTTCCACCTCCAACCAATAACTACAATCTCTGGGGATGAGACCCAGGATTGCGCATTCTTTAAAAGTGGCCCAAGCACCAGAACTCTGTAAACATAATCCTATGACTATGTTGAGAATCACTGAGCCACACAGAAGAGTTTCTGGTTTTCAGGCTTTAGGGAAAATAAAATTTATGAAAGCAGACATGATACATAATAATGACGACAGCTGGTATGGTGAAAAGCACCTGTAGTCCCAGCTACCCGGGAGGCTGAGGCAGGAAGATCACTTGAGCCCACAAGCTCAAGACCAGCCTGAGCAGCATGGCAGACACTATCTCCAAAGAAAAACAAAAGGCAACAAGGTGACTGTCTAGAACAGTGATAGGGACCCTTTTAGAGCTTTCAATGATCCCAACAGCCCACTGCGGAATACATGCCATAGATTCACCACCCCTGGTCTAGAAGGGGGGGATAAATCCTGATCAAACCTTCTGCATTCCTCTAATTGCATTCCCTGCATCCATCCCAGTCTCTCTGACTGCTCATCTGCTCCACCGTCTCCTTTACTATGGAAGGACTCCACAACTATCTACTAGACCTCACTTCTCTCCATGACTTCTTTCCCCCTCATCGCTTCAAAAAAATACACTATCAGAAGCATTCAGAATCTCACCTTGGTACTTTTAAGGTACTGGAATTTAGTTTTGGAGAAAATAAAACCACGGCATTTTTCTGTTTAAATTTACACTGCCAGTTCTAAGATCCAGAAGCACCCTCAATTAATTCAATCTAATTTCTGAAACATGTATTTCAAAATATCCTACTGCTTGTCAGACCCATCAATGGCTTATGTTTTGAAACAAATTCGATATTTAGCTGGCAGCCATTTCTCCAATAATTCAGAAACTTTCTGCCTTTTTATTTTAGCCCAAGCTGGCCTCGAACTCAACAGAGATCCTCCTGCCTCAGCCTCCTGAGTGCTGGGATTATAGGCATGTGCCACCAGGCCTGGCTACTTTCTGGCTTTTTAATCTTTAAAAAGATTTTCCTTTTGAAGCCTTTTGCATTCCACAGACAATATCTCCAAGAGTCTGGTTTTACATTGAAGATAATCAGTCAAGTGCTGCATTTTTAAATAAATCTCATTAAAAGAGCAACTAAATATACACCCGATAGTCTTCCAGGAATAAGTGGGGTCCTTCACCCCTAGAAGATATTCTTGTCCCAGAATTGTATTATTAATCAATCCTAAATTAACTAGGAAATGAAGTTAAATCAAACACCTTGATCGCGCTGCTTTACAATAGCCTTTTGGGGGTGGGGGAGTCTTTTTCA
Source organism: Heterocephalus glaber (assembly GCF_053883595.1). Lineage (NCBI taxonomy): Eukaryota > Metazoa > Chordata > Mammalia > Rodentia > Bathyergidae > Heterocephalus > Heterocephalus glaber. Next base: position 5,892,881 of record NW_028258467.1, on the reverse strand, counting down.
AACAGGGTCTTGGTATGTAGTTCATAGTTCAGGCTTGTCTTGAACTCACTCATACGTAGCCCAGGCTTGCCTCAAAACTCTCAATCTTCTTGCTTCAGCCTCCAGAGTTCTAAGATTACACCCAGGTGCCACACATCTGGCTGCTTTGTTTTGTTTTGTTTTGCTTTGCTTTGGTTTCTCTCTCCCTCCCTCCCTTTTTTGAGAAAGGGAAAGCGAGAAAAAGGGATGGTATCTCACTATGGGGTCCAGGCTGGCCCCAAGTCTCAGTTTCTCAAGTAGCTTGGACCACAGGCCCATGCCAATGCACCTACCCCCAATAGTCTTTTATTTTTGGCAGTACTAGAGATTGAACCCAAGGCTTCCACGGTGAACTCTATCCCCAGCTCTTTTTAGACACAGTGAGACAGGATCTCACTGAGTTGCTAAGCAGACCAGGCTGGACTCAAACTTACATTCTTTCTGCTTCAGCCTCCCAGAGTGCTGGGATTACAGGCATGTGCTCTCATGCTTGTCTAATAGCCTTTTAATAAATTGTTTTATTGTTTAAAAAAAGGTACTTGTAGCCTTTCAATACCTAGCTCAAAATCTTATATATTATACCTATTTTTGCTGAATAAAATCTGACATGATTCTTTTTTAAAAAGATCACAAGTTGGAGCAGGCCTGAAGTATGCAAGTCAGCTGCCGATGGGAGGCGAAGAAGCACACAAGGGCATGAAGACAGCAATATATACAAATGCTCAGGCCAGTTCTTCTCTAGGAGATGCAAAATTCAGAAGACCAATGGCCATCGAAATCATAGAAAAAAAATTTGAGGATCTTAGAAAAGACAAGACCTTAGATCTTCATGGAATAGAAACACTTGCAACATCATCTAGTTTCTCTGGAATACTGTCAAACTTTCTTTTGAGACACTCCTTGAATGTTAAACATGATGCTTTGAAGACATATGCATCATTGACTGCACTTCCATTTTTGTCTACCATAGTCACTTACAAGTTCCTTGTAATTGATCCTTTGTATTCAGGTAATATAAGCAAGGAAAATTGTGTTCTGAGAAGTTCACTGGATAGCATAATATGTGGTGTTATATATCCCAGTGGTTTGGCTTTTTCTAAAAATGGACACCTGGCAGTCAAGTATCATACTGTTCCACTGCCACAGAAAGGAAGGGTTTTACTTCATTGGTTCTTACTTTGTCACAAGAATATAAAAGGAATGGTAATTCCCCTAGTGTTTATGACAGCATTTGGACTATTTAGTGATCTACAGCACTATGCAATATTTAAAAAAAACATGTGAGAAAACTGTACATGAAGATTGAAGAATGTGTGGATACTAACTCAGCAGTATATATTTTATATGATGAAGACTCAGGCATTGCCGAAAGAGTAAAACTATTTGTCCTTTTGCCTGTTATATAGCAAATAATAAATATTTAGTAATTCAATAAATACAAATGCTAAACAAACAAAAAAAATCACAAGTTGGGTTTTTTCTACTTTATTCTCTTTAGATTCCTCTCCCTGGATCGCTGGATGGAGTAGTTCTAATTTGAGAGGAAGGAAGAGTGGAGGGGTGGGTGCTATGGGGATCTGTTTCTTCTGTTTTTAGGACCATGCCTAAATGAAGAAGACCAAACCTGCTTTGGGTCATCTGTATGGACTGACCTGACTAGCTGCCTGACTCATCGGGACAATAACCTTACTGAACACCTGTACATTCCACCAACCAAAACAAAAAATGTTATCACTCACTTGAAGAGAAGACAGGGCAAGATCACCAGATCACTGGATTCCCTGGGCCCATTAAAAAGTACAAATGAGTAAGAAATGAAAAATGAGGTAATATGAAAAGGGAATAACAAATATAATATGGGTATTGACCAAGGCATCCCTTTGGGAGTATCTCTTTAATATGCATATGTTTTTGAAGATATTTTCTAAAGTTTTAGGTATCACATTTAGTTAGAAGGTAAATCTACTTTTGTTTTCCATAAAGTGTTTTTCCCTAGAGATCATTATATATCAGAATAGAAGCTATTATGTACTGTAGTAGACCAAAACAACCACAGAGAGGGGGCCCTCTAGCTCCCCAAGCCTTGAATTTGGGCTGCTCTTGTGACTTGCTTTGGCCAAGAGTATGGTAGAAGCATTCAACACCAGATCTGGGGGCCCTGCAACTTCCACTTTCACCCTCTTGAGATGCTGCTGAGACCAAAACCACCACAGCCTGAAGAAGCCCCAAATGAAAGGCCCCAGAAGAAAGAGGCCTGGTAAGCATCAGACAACCTCCAAGCTGAATGCAGCCACAAGAGTGAGTCCAGGCAGGATCAGGAGAGAAATCACCTGGCCAGCCCACACTGCAGACAAGTAGATCACTGCTAAAACAATGTTTTGAGATCCTTGTTTTTCTTTTTTAACAGCAATAGAATCAGATATAAAAATCTAACCTATCTTCTTATAAAAATAAAGGAGATGAGGATAAAAAAGGAGTGAAAAATAGACTGAGAAACATATAACACTGCTAATGATAGTTATATATATATGAAGTTTAATTTAAATCTTAAAAATGCAATGTCCATTTCAAGACCTAGGACCTCTCTCTAGGATCCAAATGTCCACATATGGCTTTGGGAATTATTTGCAATTTTGTGTACAAATGCCTGCTTTTCCTGAAAAGACTACTTTTCTCAGCAGACTCTCAACAGGGCCTGGGAGTCCAGAGCACACACGTGGGAGGCTCCAGGCTCCCAAATACATGACCCTGGTTGAAATGGAGCGTGTGGGGATGGATGCCTTTGGAATGGCATTAACTCACTTTCTAAAACAACTCTTCTTTTTGATGCAATCATTAAAAATAATGAGGGCTTTATAACAGTATTTATTAAGTGAAAAACACCAGGAAACAATTATTCACAACTATAATCACAACTGCACAAAAACACGTACACAGAGGCTGGAAAGGAATATGCAAACTGAAAGTGTTTTTAGACTAGTGAGGTAATGGATAATCCCCACACACTTTCCACCTTATTTTCCAAAGTTTCTTAATGCTATTACGGTAGTGGGACCGGGTGAAGACTAAAGTACCAACTTCACACGTGAACACTGCATTTTTAAACCAGAACATCAACCTCTCTAGTCACCACCTCCCCATGAGGACCCAGGCCTACTGTGTCTCTACAGGATCCTGAACCCTGTGTAACACGCCCAAAACAATCACTCAAGGGGGACACCTTCTCACTGGGTGTCCACCCAGTGAGGTTTCCTACATCACAGCCCAACACTGTTTCATTACCACTAAATGTGTTTCCATTTTTCCCAAGCAAGTGAGATTAAAAACTTACTACACTAGAACACAACCTATGGTGAGAATGAGGATAATATCCAAGAATTGTTTTGTTTTTTCTCTAAAAAACAACTGGTGGCTGGGGACTTAGCTCAGTGGTTCCACCGCCTGCTTTCCAAGCAAAAGGTCCCGAGTTCGATTCCTGGTACCAAAAAGTAAAGTAAAATAAAAATATAAAAAATAAAAATAAATAAAAAACAACAGGCTTCTGTCACACAGTCCTTACTCAACTTAGTTAAAGTTAGAAACTTTAGAAACTACAAACAATTTGATTACAAACCAGAGAATTAAGAACAAGGAGTAATTTTTTAAAAACATGAATTCTGAGAACAAACACAGGACAATGTGCTAAAACATGCCAAGTTTGAGGTTCAACTCCTTCCACTTCAAGTTCATATTAAGATACACTCTGAATCGCTAATATGGCACAATTCATTTAAATAATTACATTCAAATAGAACATATGTTCAACACTGCACACAAGCTAACAAAGATGAAAACGAGATTTGAATAAGATGCTTTTTTTGCTTCATATACTGTGTCAAATATCTTCTGAAAGTGAGAAAATCATTTGCAGCAGTGGGTGACATTTCACCTTGCCCTGAAACATAAGAGATATTACACATAGCAGTGACTCTGAATGCTATGAGAATCACTGGTTTAAAACTTTAAAAGCTATAGAGTATAAATGCCACTGGAGCTGTAGTACAAATCATGATGCCTAATGCAAAGTGTTGTTTTAACTAAAAAGTAATGGCATCATAACTAACAATTTATGCTTGGCTCACAGCAATATTACTGAGCTGACAGTTCTTAGCATTTAGGGATCAATTCCAAACCACTAGAGGAAAACAGCAGGCTGGTATATGCTAAATGTTGTGGCTGCTAATGTTAACAGGGCATGGATAGCACTGACATTAAGATCCTTCCTGTGATCTCCTCTACCAGGGATGATAAACTATACAAAGATGCAACCAAAACCCAGGGGCAACTATGCAGACACAGTGCTCTGTGCATAACTTTTATGTTTACAAACTTTGGTGAGTTTTCAAAACCTTCACAAGAATAATCAAAAGATGAATCTCTGCCTCAGCTGCCTGTTGCCAACATCAGTGTTGGTCTATTGCACAAAAGGAAAAATGTGTGGGAAACAAACTGACAGGCAGAAAATAGAAACACTCTCAAGAAGAAAGTAAAGTTTCCAGGAGTGAAGGAAGCAAGAAAGGCCTAAAAATGAAGCCTGATAGGCAAAGTTAACACCATTTCCTCACTTAGGACAAGAGAGCTCAGAAAAAGCTCACAGTTTCACTACCAACTCACTAAGGGTGTCTCTAAGCATTGAGCTTCATGTGGTGCAGAACCAATGCCAATCTGCCCAAACCACTTCCAGGAAAGCCTGGACAGAGTGTGTCACCATACCTGAGCCAGCTCCTTAACGCGCTTCTCCAGGGGCACTGGCAGGCCTTCGGGGAGGGAAGAGGGCTGCCTGAATTCCTGGTCCAATCCCACCCCGAGGGAATCACTTCCATCATCCATATCTTGGAAGGGGCTTCCTTCTGGAGACTCACTAAGCAGCTGCTCCAGATCCAAATCACTCAGGGAGTCCATGGCAGTGGCTGCTTGGAGCAAGTCATTGTCAGAAGTGGAGCCAAAGAGTGAGAGCAAGGGATCCGGAGGGCCCTCCAATTCCCGCAGGCCTGGAGCTTCCACTGATGAGACTGTTACAGGCTTATGCTCCTCCTCCCTCTTTTTCTGAGCCTCTTTCTCCTTCTGAAATTTCTTTAGCATCTCTTTAACGCTCAAAGCCCCAGAATATTTCTTCTTCTTCTTCTCCTTACTGGCATTGAGGGCAGTAAAGCTGTAAGTAAGACAGAAACTGGTTACTCAGCCTGTAGGACCCCTCCACAAGGAAACTCAAGAGGCCTTCACCCCTGCTCCCAGGGCAATGGTCTCCAGAAGAACCTCAGTCACAGTCCACCCTGTTATTATTCCTCCCTCCTCTTGGCATACGGAGCTCCTTCTTGCTGGACCAAAGCTTGAGAGTGAATACAGGTTAGCAACACAGTGTCATGTAATGCTAAATATCCGCTGGGTTTTTAAGAACCAGTGCCAGGCTGAAATATAAGGTTGCAAAAAAGGGGAGGAGCAAGAAAAGTATTTAAAGGGAGAGAAAAGGAGCAGCAGTGAACAGCAGCAACTTGAAGGCAGCTGGGATGAGACTAAGAAGAAAGCATGACTGCAGAACACAAAGGAAAACAGCAAAGACAGAAGAACTGGGGCAGAGGAGTGTCCGGAGAACAAGGAACATCAGCAATCACACAGTGACAGAAATAGCTGCCAACACTGACAGTGAAACAGAGGAACGCTGGCTATCTAACACACAGAGATGGGAACAGCTGACTATGCCCAGAACAGCCCTGCAGGAGGCAAGAGGGAAAGCAGAAGGCCAGGCCCTACTGCCTCTTCTGAAGCTGTGGGGGAGGGTCAGTCAGCTCCTGGGTGTCCTGCCCTCACGGGTCAGACTTATCCTAGTGAAAAGCTGCTGCCTCTCACCCGGCTTTGGAAAACTTGGACTTTTTCGATTTCTTCTCCTTGTCATAAGTGTCATCTTTTTTCTTCTTCTTTATCTTCTCACCACCTTCCTTCAACTTCCGCTTCTGAGAATTAAAGACAAGGCACAGTTACACGGCTCCCTGACTCAGGGAGCAAGTGCACTACTGGGCACTGGCCTTGCTCCGCCCGGGGCACATTCTGAGCCCTGTCTTACTTTCTTCAGGAATAGAAAAGCTCTCAGAGCAGTAACTACACACAAACCTATAGCATTCCCACCAACAGTGTCTCCTGGGAACACCTGAGGTGGACAGGACAGTGGCCACTCTGAGGCCTGAAACCTTGCTCATTTGGATGGACAGGGCCTACTTAAATAACAGGCAGTGGTAGTCAGACCCTAAGGTATACTCAACCTAAGGTTGACTTGTTTTCAGCACGTGACACCCCTGGGAACTGAAGTCTTCTATGTATCCACTGAAGATGGCCAGCAAGGGTAATGCACACTGCCTCACTCCACACCCTCATACCCACCCCAAGACCACCTCATGAAACAGACTGCTGGGGCATCAAGTGACGTGGACACAATGACTGAGGGCCGACCAGAGCCCCCACATTCAAATCACCTTGGCACAGGTCAACCTTTCCATCGGCCTCTGAGCATCCTAAGCCATTGCACATTCTTTAGAGTCACCTACTTATCTCACAGGGTCATGTCAAAAGATATCCCTGAAATCCAAAAGCAAGCATGTTCTAACCTTTGGAGATTTTTTCTTCTTTTCTTTAATGAAGTCATCCTCAGATTCTGATGCTTGTCTAAACTGTAGGGTTCCCGAGTTAATATAAAATCCTCCATATTTTGTAGTCAAAGAAGCAGGAACAAGTTCATCATACTGAAGAGAGAAAACATACTGTCAGCTCCAAATTCTAGTTCTATGGACCAAAGGTGCAAAGTGGCTCTTAAGAGATGGAACTACATTTCTTCTTTTTTTTTCCAGTACCAGGGATTGAACTCAGGACCTTGCACTTGCTAGGCAGGTGCAGCACCACTGAGCTAAATCCCAGGCCCAGAACTACATTTCTTTTTCCCACGTCAGATAGCATAAGAAAATATCCTTCCTGCCAGTCACGATCACGTGAGCTACCACGTGTTGAGACAGAGTGGTCATCATTTTCAGACAAAGGACTCACACCCTGGGGCCAGGAGGCTGCCTTCCCTCATACCAGTGCTACTGAGGAGTGCATGCTGCTCTGCCCACATCCCTTATCTTGACCACTATCTGTATGAGCCAAGGTATGATCGTTCTGAGATTGCACTTTCACCAGATACTCACTGCCTCAGAGTTATCGATGAAGGAATCCGACTCATCATAACCATACCCCATGTCAATCAAGTCCTGAATTCGGTCTTTTCTACGTTTCTTTCCACCCTAAAATTTAAAAGAAGTCAAATGCTTTTTGATAAGAACACATAACTAAATGTTGCCTTGAACTTCATCAGCTAGTAATAACGACTGTCAAGTACTGCAACAGTTACACACCCCAGAATCTCTTTCCCTGAAGACCTTTGTAAGGGGCAGATATGTACCTGCATAAAATTAAGACGGAAGTATAAACTACATAAATGGCTTAAGCTTCATATCAAAACACTTTCTCCAAGGCAGGATAACAGGCCTTCTTGTTTATTCACCTGTGTAGCTCACACACTAGCTCCTACTAGGGAAGACTTCTATACCTTAATGCATTTGTTTAATAACTATATCATGTTTTCTCTGAGCTCTCTACTTATTTCCAGATTAGTGTAATTACATGATAATCCACTAAAGGAACATGCAAATGTCTGGAAACCTCTCCCACCAAATGAGGTTCTTTTGTTGCCCAAGAGAGAAAAATCTTACATATTTTTCTTCAAATTTCCGTGCAAGGGCCTCCACTTTATGTCTTTCCTTTTCTTCATCATTAAAAGGATCTGAGAGATCTTTCTTCTGTAAAGAGATCATCCCACAAAAAATAAAAGTCAAAAAAATTGTCATAGCTCTAGCCATAGAACCTTTACTGACTACCTAACGTCCATAAACTATATAATAAAAGAACTATCTTTCAAAAAAGACAAGGTAAAATACACACGTTACTATCTCATCAGTATTTGTCAATTGTTTAAAAAAGTAAAACTTCCATTCACGTAATTCAACAAAACTTGATTAAATGCCTAAAATCATCCATCAGAAGACTAGACTATTGCACTTTAAATGCAGAAAGGGTCTTAAATAGGAGATGCTCAATCTTTAGGGAACTGTTAACGATAGCTGATTTCCTTTGTAACCCTGTAACTTACTTTATGTGTTTGAAAAAATTCTAAGGGGTCCATAAGCCAAACCAGACATCCAAAATAGTGAATAGCTCAAGCAGATTAAGAGCCCACTGAATGTAATGTAAGTTCTCGCAAACTGCTCTGCCTCCCTGTTCAGAAAAGTAGTCTCAGTGGCACTTGGGTCAGTGCTACCAAAGTGAAACTCTGGTTCACCACACCCACTCCCCTTGGAAGTCTATCTTCAAGGGTCCATCCTCTCATCTTGTCCTCCAATTTCAATAATTAGTCCAAATACTTTCCTTTTTTTTTTTTTTTTTTTTTTTTTGGTACCGGGGATTGAACTCAGGACCTCATACTTGTCAGGCAGGTGCTATGCGCTGAGCTAAATCCCGGCTCAACTTTCACATGACTTTCTAAGTTTTTTTTGTTCTGTAAGATTACCCTTACATTTTTCTCATCAAGTAAATTTTCCAGAGTTGCCCCTTAAGATTCTGCAACAAAGAATCTTAATTTTTATAAGATTCCTGTGACAAATATGCTTAAGACTTCAGAACAGACCAAAAACACTTAAGACTGGACGCTGTTTGGAAACAAAACTCTCTTATTCTATCCCTCTTCTATCTCTGCTGAGACCCATCCACAAGCATCAGTTATTAAATGATTTATAGCACATATGTATAACAGGATATTATGGAACATACTACAAAATGTTCATACCACAAATGGGTGGCTTTAAAAATGTGTTTATCTGTATCTTCTAATTTCTCTATAATGACCATATATAACTTGAGCAGTTAAAATAATTTTAAGAAATCCTACCAATTTTGAGCATTATTGGATTCAGCATATATTCCTTTATACCTGACAAACAGTAATCTTCCAATAACCTGCTAAGGATATAGCTCAGTGGTTGAGCACTTGCATAACATGCATGAGGCCCTGGTACTTTTCCCAGTACAGGAGAAAAAAAGAAAATGAGTACCAATAATGACTATTTCCCAACTATATAAAGGTCCAGCTCTGTCTGAACAGAGCATTCTGGACATAAACTCTCCTCTGCCCAAATGCTCTGGTCTGTATTTGTAGCTGACTTAAACAATAATCATATTGTAACTTCTGTTACCTGCACTGGTATAATTCTCCTACAACATCTACAAGATTGCAAGTTCCTTTGAGGCTAGGAAAGCATCTTCCCCTCTTCACAGAGTCCACGGTGTCTAGCACAGTGCCTCACATTGTAAGGAATATATGCTAAATGAATCAATGCACAAATATATCACATTATATTATTCATTCATTTTCTCCTCATCCCTCCCCATCTCTCTCCTTGAGCCCTCAGTTCTGGGGATTAAAGCCAGGGCCTCCCACATGCTAAACAAGTGCTGAGTCTACCATTGAGTTATACCCACAGCCTAGTTTGTATTATTCTTTTAACACTGCAGAGTATACCTACAATGATTCAGGGTCTCACTACGTAGCCCAGGATGCCCTCGAACTTCCAGCAATTCTCCTGCCTCAGCCTCCCAAGTGTGGGATTACAGGTGCTTGCCACCATGGCTGGCTCAATGTTGTTTATTATATTAATTAGCCATAATTCAAATTAGTCTTTGATGCGCTACACATTTTTCTCTAGTATAAGTCAAGATAATTTTATAAAGAATTCTCTCCCTTTGTGCCAAGCGGCAAGATCAGTTAACCACATGCTTGTTTTGGACATGATTCTGGGGCGCCTACGCCTCTCTAGTCTCACTTTCCTACTATGAAGTCCCATGTGTACATGCTAACACCTACATGATAGGTTGCAGGGCAACTTGGGGATACTGAAGTGTACCTTGTCTCCAGGCTGAAGGCCTTTCACTTTCCCTCGTATATTCTTCACCAGCTCAGGGTAGAAGAACTCTGGGCAGCGTTTGTGATCTGGTTCAAAGAGGGTAAGAGTAATCCGAACAGCAGCTGCAGCTGGCTCACAGTCCTGATGCTGCTCTGCTCCCCCAATCTCCTCTTTCCGGGACTTCTTCAAAAGCGCAGGATTCAGAGAACCTGGGAGAGAGGTGAACTGGACCCTGTGGGACTCCGACATGGCTACCAACAAGTCTTAGCAGGTGTCACTGCATGGCTTCTGTTAACATTGAAAAGAAGGGCCAGGTCAAACCAAGATGATAAAAATAAACATTTTCCTGGTCTATCATATAGATTTAACTTTGGGGAAAGGTGCTGAGGCTAGAACCCACAGCCTGGCACATGCTAGGCAAGTACTGTTCCACTGAACTATATCCCCAGACCATAGATTTAAGAGAATTTCACTGTTAACAAGACTCCATTATTAAATCTTTTTTTGCTGTTGTTACCGGGGATTGAACTCTGGTCCAGACCTTGTGCTTGCGAGGCAGGCAGCAGAACCAGAGCTAAACCCCCAGCCCTATTAAATCTATTTTAATTACCATGTATTGCTTTTTTCTGCTTAATACTCATTCTAAATATATATTTTTCTTAACTATGTGAAAATCACCCCACATCCCATGGTTTAAGTCAAAAAGAACTCGTTATACAGTCAAATTAAGCTTTTCTCCCTAATGACACCTCTCATTTCTTTATGCCTAGAATGCCCTCCTCCTACCAGATCTTAAGTAAGAATTCACCTATAGGGTCTTTTATAGATTTTTTTTTTTTACATTTAACCCTTTAACCCAATTTGAACTTACTATACTACAAGGTATGAGGACAGGTTCTAACTTGGGTTTCTGTCCAACACCAATCACTAATCTTCCTTTCCCAGCTGATAGTATATAACAAACTAATGTCCAGATATGTAAGGCCTATTTCTGAAAACCACCTGTTACATTAATCTAGTACTTAGAGATTCTTCAACCAAGAATGTAGTTTTGAAAAGTTCAAAGCCATCTTTTGATATTTTGAATTAAAGTTCATCTTCATTATTTTTCCTTTTAAATAGTATTTGGCTTTCCCAGTTTATTATTTCAGATCCATTATAGAATCAATTTGGCAAGTTCCCCCAAAAGTTTCCCTTTGAAAATGAATCACAAATATGAACTCAGGAAGATGTGTATAATGTAAATCACATACGTGCAGATATTAGGACATATCTGATATTCAGTCTTTTCACTATAACCATAAAACTGAGCTAAAACTTGATAAGAATAAAAAATATAAAAATGAAATTAAATTAATTCTTTTCAGGCAGCAAAGTGATTAGCAGTAAAACATGGCCAATGGGAACACCACTTATCAACTGCTCTAAGAGGATGAGAGTCCCCTAAAAGAAAGCTCCAAAAAAAAGAAAAAGAAAGAGAAAGCTCCAAAGCCCTCAGAACGTTTGTGATGCACTGTTAAAATAAATCCCACCTGAAACCTGAAGGCTTACAGGTCCCACTCTGAGGGAGCAGGCACAGTATCACTCTAAGAAGGAAATCAGCAAGCTGTTCAATAAGATGAAGAAGAGAGTCTTAAAAATAGCAACTAGATCCAAATGTCCCTGTCCAGCAAGTAATTTAAAAATGTGACCTATCTCAGTCCAAGTTTTAGAGACTGCAACTTCAATCCACCGAGCAGGTAAAGCTGCTACACTTAGTTGTGAAGGCCTGAGATGGTACAGAAATTGAACCAGAGGACAAAGTAACTCAAACTACAATATATCAGCACTTAGAAGTTAGATTTGAGGATGTTTATAACCATCACAAGATACTGTTCGTTCTAAGTCATTTGAAACATTTAAGAGAATCAGATATATTAAAGTATGACTTGTTGGACATACAATTTTAATTTTAAATCCTTAAGAAAATAAATTCTAAAATGTTTACATGTTTAAAAGAACCTGATTTACATTTACATATTTATTGATTTAGGAGAGTAAGTTTTTAGAAACATTCGCTATTAGGTTTACAATTTCAAGAAGTTTGAAGTATTTGAGAAAAAAATATAAAGCATTAAATGCAGTTTAAATCATTTAAGGGAATTGAATTAATCTGGTGAAGAGTTAATTGTTTAAGGGAGTTTAATCTGTTAAACTGGTGACTTAATTGAACCTGTCAAAGATCAAGTACTTTTGTTTTTACATAAACATTCTTAGATGTGTAAATAAAATTTATGAGAAAGCTTAAGTCTTAAAAATCACTAAACTTTAAGTATTCAACTTTAATGAGTTGAATATTATTTAAAGTATTCTATACACAAAAACATTCCTCTTAACGAATTCCTCAACTAATTAGGCAAAAACCCTAGTCTCTTTTGTATCTCAGGTTATTCCAGGAACTGTGTATGCTTTTGTTATTGTAAATATTGTACATCCTTTTTAACCATCCTTTCAAGCTGGTTACCGGTGAAAGAAAAATTAACTTTGCACATACTAATTTTGTAATCAGCCCCTTTACTGAATTGTTTTCTCTTATGTTTTAATAGATAGTCTAATCAACAGAAAGGATAATTGTCTTTCCTTTCCTGAAAAATAATATTGATTTTTGTTTCTTTCATGTCTTATTGCATTGGCTAGAACTTCCAGAGCATTAGACAATATATCCTTTGCCATATTACTTTAAAAGGAATGCCTCTAGGTCAAGTGTAAACATTAAAATTCCCATTTTTCCATCAAGTCATTACAATATCCTTCAAATCCTCAAAAATTAAGGATTTCTAAATTAATAAGGTGTTGAGTTTTACTGTTATTTCCCATAACTTTAAATATGCTACCCAATCAGTTTGTCTTTAAAAGACCAGGCACACTGTAAAATGAGAGTCCCTGCAATTAATTCAAGGCACTTCAGGGAAACTGGTCTCACAAGTCTCTGCACAACACAAAGTCTACGGGTAATGGACCCACCACCTTCTCAAGCAGGTGGTGACTCAAGGAGAATCTAGTTTGAGGTCAACCCTCAACTCGGACTTCCTGGAGCCTGTAACTGGGAGTGGGACCTTTTGTAAAGTGCCATGCTTCCACCCGATCCGCAAGTTTGGGCAGGCGTCCTTCTCCGTGACAGCTAACAGTTCCCGTTACACTGACATGTCTTCCTGCTGTCACAACTTCTTGGAAAGTGTCAAACTACAGCAAGGCTAACGCGAGAGCCCAGCTGGACAACGACACGCACCTTTGTCCCCAGCGCCCATGAGGGCCTTAGAGGTCCCCCCGCGATGGTCCTCATGCCGGCCCGGACTCTGGGCTGCCGCGCGGCTAGCGGCCGGCTCCCAAGCTCTGCGTGCTTGCGGCCGCCCGACCCAAGCCCCGGCCCATGGCCGTGTCCCCGCCCCAGGGACGCTTCAGCCGCGCCGCGCGCCCGCCCAAGAGGAAGCGAACAAATGCCAACTCCACGTCCAACAAGCAACTCGGCCAGCGAGCGCTCCAGCCGGACTTGCGCGCAGACCCGAGGCTCGGACGCGGCTCCAAGAGGTGGCCGTCGAGAGGGCGCTCCACGGAAGCCAGCCGCGGGCGCGAGGGAGCGCGGCGTCCTGGCCCTGGGGCGCGGACACTGGGGCTCCGGGGTCTTCCGGGCTGCGGCCAAGAGGGTACCGCCGGGCGCGGGGCAACAGAATCGGGAGGAGGCTGGCTTCAGGCCGCGCCGAGGTCCGTCAGGGCAGCGCCCGCACGCAGCGAGGGACCGACCGGCGCCTCGGGCTCGGGAACGGCCCGGGGCCCTCGCCCGACTAACGGAAGCGACGAAGGGGAAGAGGACTGAGTCCAGCGTCCGGGGGCGGAACAGGCGGCGAGGCCAGCTCTCTCCTGCTCTCGGCCGGCCGCACCGTCGTCGCCACTGCTGCCGCCACCGCCGCCGGCTCAGACCCCAGACGCTTCGTTGTCACGAGCCGGAGGGAGGGGGAAGGAGCCGGGAGTCTCGGAGCTCCGGCGCGCGGAGACCGCGGTGCCCGAATCACGTGCTGCTGCACCAGCAAATGAGCACCCGCAGGCGAGGTGACGTCTAAGGAACGGCGAGGTTGATGACAGCCGGGCTCCGTCATGTGGTCGGGCCCACTCCAATGGGCGGCACCCGGGCGACGTGAAGTTCCCGGCGACCCGTGCGGCGGCGGTGGTTGGGTGGTAAGATGGCGGCTGTGAGTCTGCGGCTCGGCGACTTGGTGTGGTGAGTGCAAGCGGCCCGGGGCAAGCGAGATGCGCAGCGGATCTGTGCCTCTGGGCGCGGGTTTCGAGGCCAGCCCCAGAGCTGCCTTTCCAGGCCGTGGAGAGGGGAAGACGAAGTGTCGGCGCTGCAAGTGGCGCTGGGCGGAAGGGGCAGTCCGGCCCCGGGGGACTGAGGCCGAGGGTGGCCGCGGCAGACCCGGCTGTGATCCCTGAGGCCGCCTCGGGGAGGGCTGCGTTTGGGGCCCGGACGCCAGCGGTCACCGCGGAGGGAGCCCCCGGCACCGCCCGACTCTGGAAGTCCCCGATCTCTTGGGTCTTGCTGGGACTCTCGGGAAAGCCGGAGAGCTGGGGAACCCGCGGGGCCATCGCGCCGGGGCAGGTCCGTCAACACCCGCGTTGCGATGGGACCGACCAGTGTGGGCAGCTCGACCGGGGGTGTCGAAACCGGATTGCTGGGATTGCCCGGTGAGGAAACGGAGGGGGGACTTCTCCTTTACCACCATTGGCTTGGCAGTGACCAGTGCCGCCTTGGGGTGCCTCTCAGGGTCTGCTCCTGTGTCCCTGACAACCGCCAGAACCAAGACCTGACAGTCGTCGCCGTTCTTGAACTGCGTAGTTTATTTCTTGACCCACTGGAAAGCTTGCATTAGCACTTGTCAAAGCTGGGTTGATCTCTTAGTGAGTTAAACTAGACTTAGGGGAAGTCTGTGTTTACAGAGGGAACTGCTCTCCCACCCTAGTCACTGGGAGGCTCCAGACGAGTGACTCTGGACGGTTTTGTTGTTCTGTATTCCTTGTCAGAAGAATGCCCAGACCCCAACGCACATACTGTACAATTTTCCATTCTGTGTCTGAGGGCCCTGAGTCCAACTGTAGAAGCCAGATTAAGAACTCTAGTCTGTCAGCTTTGTTCTGACCCTCGATGGCACCACCGAAGATTTAGGAGTATAAATTGCATATTGTGTGGGTTGAAGGAGATGGACTGGCTTTTCCTGTACGAGTTCTGACTCTGTGCTTTCTCTAGGGGGAAACTCGGCAGGTATCCTCCTTGGCCAGGAAAGGTGAGTGTCTTGCTGTCTGAAGTTGGGTTTGTGGAAGTGAGAAATGGAAGATCCCTCTGTTTCTAGCATTTAAAGTGGGCACATGTAGATAACTGAGTTTTGTTTTGTGTTTGTTTTTTTGATAGTATCGGGTACTTTGAAGAGGTAGTACAAACTAGATCATTTAATCTGCAGTAGTCACTTATTTCTTGAATTAGAGATGGTTCGTGAAATTTTTAACCGTGGAACTCAATCCTAATTTGAATTCAGCCTTATGCTTAAATCTAATGAGAGGAGAAGAAAATTAATTCTCCAGGAAAAGTCTAAATGTAGGTTAGTGAAAAGCCAAAGTATTTTTGTCCCAACTAAGTTTAAATCTTCTTCCCCTATTGCCATATGTGCTGCTCCAGAGCATTTTTGCAGAAGTTGGCATTCCAGATTTTGCATGAGGTGATCCATCCTAGCTTTCCAAATGTTCTGCTTTTATATTCTTGCTGGGAATCCAGGAAATGTCGTTAGACTCTGCAATATGGTGTTTTCTGTGCTGCAGTTGTCCTTTATTTTCACTGTTTCTTGTCTCATCTCTTCCTGTACCAGAAGTATTTTGAAGAATGTCCTCTGTATTTTTTCACTGACATTCACATTGGAGCAAAACTACTTGGATAAGAGAAACCATAGCAGTAAAAGGAATATTGTATCCCCACTGAAGATTGCTACATGTTAGCTCAGGGAATTAATAGAATGCTTGCACATTTTACACATCTCAAGAGAAGTGCCAGGGCAGGTTATTAGGTCTTTTTTGGTCCCTTCCTTTCTTCCTGCTTTCCTTTCTTTCTTTCATTTTTACCAACTTAAAGTTGTGGAAAATTACTTTTCTAATTGGCTGTGGTATTGTCATCAAACCTTTGTTTCCCCTCTTATCCTCCAGATTGTTAATCCACCCAAGGATCTGAAGAAACCACGTGGAAAAAAATGCTTCTTTGTGAAGTTTTTTGGAACAGAAGATCAGTAAGTAGTACTCACCAAGAGTTCATGTCGCCTTTGGGCATTTATCTGAGTCTGAGCCACTGTGAGAATATTCTAAGGATTCTTAGTTCAGGCTTCTTGTAGTGTGTAAGAATGCTACATCATTTTGGCTTTGTACTTAAATTAAAGGTACTATGCTCATCTCACAGAAGTTGTGCTGGGGCTAGTAACAGTGTCAGTGTCAGGTAAGAACTTGAGTTCATTATCTAGATATGATAGTCACATGGAAATTGTTTTTCACATCTTTGTTAACACTATCAGCAGTTCTTTTATAAGAGCCATATTTGCTTCCCTTTCAATAGTTATACATTATTGTTCATCTGTGAGGTCTACAGTGAAAACAAATTTTATTTTTATTTATTTATTTTTGCAGTACTAGAGGTTGAATACAGACCTTCACATTGAGCTACATCCCCCGCATTTTTTTTTCTTTTTTTTGATAGAGGGTCTCACTAAATTGCCCAAGCTAGCCTGGACCTTGCTATCCTCCTGCCTTGCCCTCTCAAATAGCTGGGATTACAGGCATAAATCACCACACCTGGCTTATTTGTCTTAATAAAAGTAATCCCATTCTTTTTTGTAAAACTAGGTGAATTGTTCTGATATTACAATAGTATAGCATTATTACCAGATGTGTGCTAAAGTTGAAGGATCCAGGACCATTAATTTGAGATTCTTTGACCTGATAGAGGGCCATCTAAGAAATTGTACTGAAGAGAAAAATAAATGTTAACTTACATTTCCAGTGATTTTTTTTTTTTTTTTTTTTTTTTTTTTTTGGTACCAGGGATCAAACTCAGGACCTTGTGCTTGCAAGGCAGGCACAGTGCCACTGAGCTTAATCCCCGGCCCTCCAGTGATTTGTTTAGTTTTCTTGTCACTACATCAAGTTGATTATCTGGGTCTAGATAAATAGCTTGATTTCTTTTAAGTATTTATGATTCCTATAGGAAAATGGAACTTGAGGTTTGAAAAAAAAAGTCTAACCTTTCTGATAAATTTAACAGTGGTAGTTAAAATATTCATTACTAGAAAACAATATATAATATTACATATTAAAATCTCTTACAAACTATGCTTTACTCATTCAGAAGTTTATGCACCTAAGTGCTCTTCCTGTTTCTCACATTTACACAGTAAGATATACCTCACCCACAATTGTCTATCACAAGTCAATTTAGCACCCTTATGGTGGCAATATTTCAGAGGTGTCACTAGCCCTGAGTTGTGTGAGCAGAACCTCTAGAAGAGGGAATGTTGTCCTACTGTCATGGACTCCACAAGGAAGATTATCCTGATGAAAAGAACAAGTGAGCATGTGCATACTCTACATTGCTTATCAGTGAAGGAATTCCTAGGAAAGTGTTGTGGTCCCCACTTTCTAAGTGCTCAATTAAATGACAAGACTTAAATAATTCAGATGGGATTGTGTGCAGAGTGAGTGGTGGAAGCAATTACAAAAGGATTCTGGAAGAGAGAGAAGTCAGTGGAGAACAGTGAAGCCTAGGAAGGGTGATGAATGAATTCACCTCTAGAATGAAACAATTTGGATGGGTGGGAATGATGGCAGTCTAGGCCATGAGGATACTATTAAGGTGGGTAATATGGTGAGGAAGAGGTTCCCTACCTGGGGTAACTGGTGCTTGGGAATATGGTTGAATGAACTTGATGGGCTAAATGAAGAATTACACAAAACTAGGAACTCAGCCAAGATATAGGGGACCTGAATGATACTGTTTTTAAATCCTTAAAGGGTAAGCTGGATGTAGTGATGCACGCCTGTAATCCCAGCACTCAGGAGGCTGAGGCAGAAAGATCACCATGAGTTTGAGGCCATCCTGGATTACATAGCTCAAGGACAGCCTGAACTATATAATGAGACCCTGTCTCAATTTAAAAGAAACAAAAAACTTAAAGGGTAAATGAATAAACTGATCCTCGTGTATAAAAAATAAGAAGTAGGACACAAAAAATTGAGAGTTGAAGGAACTTGAATGCTCAGCCAGGCAAATAGGTGCAACCAATGATAAAGGAGGAAGATGTGCACTGAACACAAACATAACCTACTGGTAGTGATGGTAGTTGTGATGTGATTTCTAAATGACTATAGCTCTTTTGGATGGGCCCATAAGCACTAAGTGGATATGGGGCAACTGCTAGGCATGACTTTAGGCCTTTTAAACTCCTTTTATTTCCACATTTAAAAAATATATATATATATATTATATATGTAAAGATTGGTGGTATAGCTTCGTGGCAGAGTATGTGTTTAGTATTTTTGAGGCCTAGGTTCAGTACCTAGCGCGCGCACACACACACACATACACACACACACACGTATAAAACCCATTTAAAAATTAATTCACTGTGGGACTAACATGTTATCTTTTTTGTAGGAAGGTAGTTAACTTAGAGAAACAAAGAGTATGCATTTATAGCACTTCTCTAAGGGAGGAATGCTTTCCTAGTAATCAGTGTTAAGGCAGATTTTATTTAGTATCTTTATATTATCAGAAAATCTCCAGACTGGCTGATGGCAGCAAATTACTTTGGGGAAAGAGCTCTGGATTTGTTAAATGACCTAATGTGTATTCAGATAATTCCTGTGTGACCTGGACAAGCTGTTTCAACTTTCTAAGCCCTCAGGTCCTCATTCTTCTAAGCAAATGCTACTCCTACCTTACAGTTTTAAAGGAAAAGTAGTGTCTCTTATATCAGGTGTGATTTGGCATATAGCAGGTGTTCAGCAAACATCAAGTCTGATACAGATCTGTTATAAGAAAGAAAACAATGATAAGAAGCCCTTGTCTGTAAGTAAGGAAAATGGAAGCAGACAGATTCTGCCCTGGGGGGTAGGGTGTATATGTTAGAAAAGAAAGGAATGTGAGTAGTAGATTCCAAGGATGTCAGCCAGGTGTAACCTCTTTTGACCAAAAAGGTTTTGAACATAAAACAGTACATTGTTCAACCTTTATGTAAAACTGGATTGTGTCTCACCAGGAATACTCTGGGCAGGTCAATTCATGCTTCCAACTTTCTTTTTTTTTTTTTTTTTTTGTACCGGGGATCAAACTCAGGTTCTTGTACTTGCGCAGCAGGCAGCGAAACCACTGAGCTAAATCCCCGGCCCAGTGCTTCCAAGGTTCTTGACAGAACTAGTCAAGATTCCAATCCAGATGAGGACCTAGCAAACAAAACATTAGGACTCTTTAATGTGAGAAAACAAAGACTGAAAAAAGATCAGGATTCAAATTTTTGAATCAGTGAATGGCCTTCAGGTATTGTGTTAGGGATACTACAAATAGAATGTGGTGTACATGTGTTCGGGATTGAGTGCACGGACTATCTGAAACATTTAGGAGGTGGCATGGACAGGTAATACAAGTGGATTTTTTAGGGATGAGAACTAATCTCTGAAGAGCAATGCTGTAAATGGCTACATTAAAGCTGGTTCCATCTCACCATTAATGAATGATATCAAAGAGGTGGCAGGTGGTATGATCCTGGCCCATCCAGCAATGGAAGCTCTATTGGTTACTGGACCCTGGCACAGTTGGAGAGGGTCTGACCTAGAAATATAGAATTTGGTCAGTGATTCTTAGTTTCAAAATTGACATACTGCACATGGAAAAAATAATTGTCGATATATATGTGTGTATATGTATGTATGTTTTAGCCATGACCTTTTTATTGAAAAAGGATAACCACTTATAACAAGATACACAATGATTCTAATCTTTTAGAAACCTGATTTTTCTCTTTCCCTTCTGCCAAAGAAGTCTAACGAGTTGTGTTGTTATCCCACTGAAAAGAAGAGTGGGCCAGACCTACCTAATCAGGCCTCCCTAGTGAGCGCAGGCCTTAAGAAGATGGCTAGATTCAGCTCTCCAAACTAGATGGCCAAGACAGAATTGCCCACGATCATTTTAAAAACTATTCTCCCGGAAATACAAAGGAAGAAAAAAGCTTCAGCGTAACTTTGCTAGCTGTCCATTTGACTGCAACCAAATGTTAGTGCCAAATGTGTGAGTTTACCTTAAACACATCTGGCCAATGATGATGACCCATCAGAGCTCAGGGTTTAAAAGTTTGGTCAGTGGAAAGGGATAGCAGAATGGAGGGAGCGTGGAGTGTTCATTTAGTTTGCAAGTGCTCAGAAGCCACCAGGAACAAACCAATTCAGGAATACTGTGGACAGATAAGGGATAGCTTGCAGGTTACCACCTGAGTTTCCATAGCATTCTTCGTGTGTGTGTGTGTTCGATCCTCACCACTACCCACTCAGGAAGTGAATAGAGTTGTCATTCTGATTGTTTTTCCCAGATAAGGAAACAGAGGCCAGGAGGTTGAAAGTTTAAATGATAAGATGTCTAGGATCCCAGCCTGCAGTGCTTTGTTTTTTATTTTGTTTTGGGTTTTTTTGTGTGGTACTGAGAATTGAACCAAAGGCCTTCACAGGGAGCTATATACCCAGCCCTTTTTTTTCTTTTATTTTGATGCAGAGTCTCACGACTCTTACTGTTTCCCAAGCTGGTCTTGAACTTGTGATTCTCCTGCCTCAGCCTCCCAGAGTGCTGAGATTATAGACAGTGCCACTACACCTGGCTCTGAGGTGCTTTTTACATCAAGCCATATCTATGGTGGCACAGGCCTGGCTGGTGTAAGGTGTCTGAGTCAGTACTCAAGGTAATTCTTCTAGGAAAATCTGCAGTGGCCAGTGCTGAAGAGTATAATGGGTTGGAAATGATGAGCATTCCTTTTTCGTTTCACCTGGCATTGATTGACCCGTTTTCTGTATACCCAACACTATGTAACAGAGGTAGGCCAAGTACATAGTGAGGGCCACTATTCTGGATGTTTGACTGAGATAGCAGTGTCCCTGTGCCAGGGCTGGACAGTAGACAGTAGCTCTCCTAGAGCGCATCCAGCTAGATTGTTTTCTCCTAGCAGTCCAGCATTTGGGAATATTTCCAAGCTTTAGAAACACAGTCTTTTAAATCTGTCTTGTCTGCAAGTCTTTGTAGTCTTTTAAATCTGTCTTGTGTGCAAGTCTTTGTTGGTCACCCCCTGCCTTGGATTGTCAGGCAAATGATCTACCACTGAGCTCCAGCCCCCAGCCTCAGCCCCCCCCCCCCTTTGGAGACAATCTCCCTGAATTGCCCAGCCAATGAATCTGGGTGAGTCAGGATGGAAGCAAGTCAGAAACCATCTCAAAAGAGAAGGTTTCCGGGCCAGGGATTTAGCTCAGTGGTTCTACCGCCTGCCGCACAAGTGAAAGGACCCGAGTTCGAATCCCCGACACCAAAAAAAATGGGCAGGGGCCAGGAATTTAGCTCAGTAGCACTGCGCCTGCCTTGTAAGCGCAAGGTCCTGAGTTTGATCTCCGGTACTGCAAAAACAACAAATGGCAGCTAGGCCTGGTGGCACATGCCTGTTATCCCAGCCAGCCACTAGGTTGAAGCAGGAGGATCACCTTGAGCTCAAGGCCAGCCTGGGCTACATAGTTAGGTCAAAACCAGCCTAAACTATATAACAAGACCTTGTCTCACAAAACAAAACAAAATTTTTTTAAAAGGCAGGTATAGAAAGTGTTTGCCAAGTACTGTTCTCCAAATCCAGATGAGAAGGGAACCCATATCTTCTAACCCTGTTCTTGTTCTCCTCTTTGGACTTTGTGCTCTTGTGTTCTTTCTCTCTGTCTCTTGGTTTCTCTATGTTTCCCCTGTCCCCACCCCTCCTCAAACTTCAGCCCAGGTCTTTGGTTTTTTGGGGGGTATTTTTTTGGTACCAGGGATCAAACTCAGGACCTTACACTTGGAAGGCAAGCATAGTGCCACTAAGCTAAATCCCCGGCCCCAGCCCAGGTCTTTCTGTCTAGGCAAAAGCTAAGATACATATGAAGGTATTTGAGATTGATCATAGCCCAGCCTCTTTAATACAATACCTACATATATGATTTTCAGTGAAGATCAGAAATGTAGACTTTTTAAAAATGTTGATTTTTAAAATTCATTTTGAGTGGAATAATCTGAGTGATTTAGTAGTTCTGTGCTCAAAAGTGAAATGACTCTGCAGGAAGGTCCTAGGTGATTTTACTCCTCTGGGCTGTTAGGTGCAGTTACACCAGCAGCCAGGTTGGAACTTCTGGCCACAGTAGACTCCAAGAAGTCATGGGGACATATTCTGGGCAGTCAGAATCACCCATGTTCTACACGGAGGCCTTTAGTATTGATTTTCTGTTTTCTAGAGATAATAGATGTTTATAGTTCAAAAAGAATCAGGCTATAAACAGTAAGTGGATCCATTTATCCCTGATCCATTCAAGTAGACTAGTTTTTGTGGTATGTCTCTCCAGAAATACTGTTGCAGAATCAAGTTACGTATTTTTGTTTTCTGATCTTCACATGAGTGATAGCATACTCTACACACTGCTCTTCTTGCTTTTTTCTCTTAACCAAATATCTTAAGGGGACCCTCTGTTTCCTTTTCTGTAATGGGCAGTTAGCTTGTGTTAAGCGTTTACTACCAGAGCAATGTGTAATTAACTTTGTACATAAAAGTAAACCCTCAGATTTTATACACATCCTGAGTAAGCCTGATTTTTCTGACTTCCCAGGCCACAGCACATTGGCTGAAAAGGTGCAGCTCCATCTAGGCCTGGGGAAGAGGATGTGAGGAAAATTACAAGCTTATAAGTTATTACAAGGAAGTAAACAGAAGTCATTTAGGGCTGGAAGTATGGGGTAGGGCACCTGATTAGCATGTGCAAGACCTTGTGTTAGATCCCCAAGTCAACCCTTCTACCACTTTAACCCACTGGTAGGCTGCTTACCCTCTTCCCAGATGTGCATGGAAGACATTATTTACCCAGTGATTATTGAGCACCAGTTACATGCCAGCCTGGCTAGGGTGCCTCTGTAAAATAGTGGGGTACTTTACTAAAATTCTGGCTGAAAAGCACACCCTATTTAAGAAGATGGTTTTGAGGCATAGCATTTAGAGAATTCTATTTGGAAGACCAAAGTAACTTGTTTGGTTTGCTTACAATAGTTAATTCTTCTAGGCTCTGGTAAGCTAGTTTTTATTGACTTTTTCTGATGTGACAGGATGCTTCTCTGACAATAGATCAGTTTCCTAAATAGATTAACATTTCTTTCCCTTATCCTCTTAAAGTCATATTTGTGCTGCTATTTGTTTAGGAAACTATTTTTAATGTTTCAGTGATGGTTGCAGAGAGGAAAATTTCATTGTAGTATCATAAATTCCTCTTGGAAGTGAATGGAATTTTGACTGTACTACTCCTTCTGGCAGAAGTCAGTAATCCATGTAAAATACTTTGACAAAAATAACGGGTGTTGATTTATTGGCACTTCCTCCACAGACATCTTCGGTTTGCATTTTCTCTGAAGCAGAAGTTGATGGAAGGCTGGGTGAGAGGCAAGGATGGCAGGAGCAGGAAAGAGTGGGTGCAATCAGCACTCCTTGGAGCCTGTTGTGTGGCTCCACACAAGCCACCTTATTGGCTTTCTCCTCATAATTTGTATGGGTTTCGGCTTCTGACCTGCACTTCTCAGAAGGACAGAGCAGGTCCTGAGTACCATGGCAGTGTGCACTCCACTCCTGACACTGGTTGTCATCTCAGCCACCAGTTAGTGTGGTGGCTTGACTGGTTTTGTACCTGACTGTCCTATGTTTCATTAGAATCTGTAAATTCAAGGAGAGGCAGGAAAATTAGCTCAATAACATACTTGCCAGGAAATAGGGAGTTGAAATCTTATTCCGTGTATCTTCCCTGTAGGTAGGCTCATTGACTTTCTCATGTCAAACTGCAGGCTCTAGGCTAGTTCCTCCCTGGGAAGCATCAGTTTCTATAGCTGTGGTTGGAGCTCTGTGCTAGAGACAGTGTTTGTGACCCACGTGTTTTTTTGTTTAGCCATAGATTAATTGCCTTGCCCTTGTTTCCCACAGTTCACTTTCAGGCTGACAGTCTCGGGTCTGTCGTGTTTGTTCTGACCTCTTATCAAAACTATTAGCACAATACTCAGAAAACAGGTAGCTGGTAGATTGGGAGCATTATTTTTGTGTGTGGAGGTTGGCACTTTTGTTGTTATTAGTGAATATTCCCTAGCTCTCTCTAAGGAAAGAACTTTAAGTTAGTGAGGTAGCCCAGTTTCTATATCCTTAGCCTGACCCACTTTTTCTGAAGATTGTGCTATGAGCTCTGTGAAGAGTACAGGATAAAACATATGTAAATCAATACCTTGCCAAATATGTAATATTCTCTTTTATACTTGGGTTGTATAAGCTGAATGGCATTTAGGGAGACCACAGAAAGCCAGCTGTAGTAAACTTGCTGAGGTTTGCATGGGAGGACAGGTTTTCCAGAATTAATGGCTGTTTTTTTCATGTTCATATGTTAGATATCGATGGTAGAATTAAAAATTAAGGGACCAGGGATTTAGCCCAGAGGCACCGTGCCTGCCTTGCAAGCTCAAGGTCCTGAGTTCAATCCCTGGTACCCCCCCACACAAAAAATTTAAGTATCAGTGGGGGTCAGGGATGAGACTCGGTGATAGAATGCGTGTTTAGCATGTGTTAAGCCCTGGGTTGCTAGTACTGCTAAAAGAAAAGCAAAATTAAGTATCAGAGGGATGTATTCTATGATTAACTCTGGAAAAGAATCCCATTTCTAAAGGCCTCCTTTTGTGACTGCTACCTTTCTCTCAAACCATATGTTTTATGTGGTTTAGTAGCCATGGATACCATCATTTATGAACAAATATAGGCTCAGTGGCTACAAATACCTGTTAAGAACAGCAAATTTTAGAAGTTAAATATATTTACATCACAGATTCTTAATTAATGGGCAAATCATAAATCTAGTTCCAATTGTTGATGGACAGCAAGTATTTTCTTGCGTGGTAATGCTGCCCTGATTCATAATGCCCCCATGTGCTCTGATTCTCAGGGATCCACATGTGGTCTTTATGCTGTTCAGTGATTATGGGAGACTGTCTCCAGATTTTTGACTGCCCTGAGCAGTGTGTGTGTGGTTGGGTGTTGAAGGCTGGTGAATAAAGGTGGAATTAGTTTGTAGCACATTTGGTTTCACTCGAGGAATGTTCTGATTTGTAGTGGTGGTTACTATGGTTTCACTTGACTTGTTTTAAGAAAATACTTTAGGTTCAAGAGTTTGAGATAACATGTTTTGAAAACGTGTTGTGGCTCTTTCAAATTTCAGTTAAACCAAATGGGTGTTTGCATTCTGCTCTGGTGAGAGCTTTGGTACTTTCTGATATGTGCACTATGGATCTTACCTTTCTGTGTTTGTTTTCTGATAGTGCCTGGATCAAAGTGGAGCAGCTAAAGCCATATCATGCTCATAAAGAGGAAATGATAAAAATCAACAAGGGGAAACGATTCCAGCAAGCTGTGGATGCCGTGGAAGAGTTCCTCAGGAGAGCCAAAGGGAAAGACCAGGTGAGAAAGCCTGGCATTTTCACTTTAACACCAGGCTGGTTACTTTGCATAGTTACTAGCAGATCAAATGTCACCCAGCCCACAACTCTATTCTTTTGAGTTGCCTGGAGAGAGAGCTACTTCAGTTCTAAGATATCAGCCTTTTGCTTGTCAGCCTGGAGCTCCATGCCTATAGCTCACCTTTCTGAGTACCTTGTTGCTTTTAGGAAACTTGCTTTGACTCAGGAAAGTAGTTTAGCTTTTGAGTGCAGCACAGAACTTAGGAACACAGCCTCCAGATATATTCCCTGCCTGAACTTTAAAGTCCACTTCTTAGCTTTGGGCCTGTAAACAAGGGAGTGCTTTTGGTTTTTTATTTTTACTTTTGAAATCTGCTTCCCCAGTGTAAGTGGGGGGGGCCTGCGGAGCCTTCTTCATAGGGTGGCCACGAGGGTAATTCACAAAAGTGCCTGTAGCAGTATATGGCACATGTTGTTGGCAGCAGCAGCTGTTGTGGTGGTTACCGTTATTATTATTAAACTTTCAGACATCATCCCACACTTCTGCTGATGACAAGAGTCGGCGTAATTCCAGTGAGGAGAGAAGTAGGCCAAACTCAGGTGATGAGAAGCGCAAACTTAGCCTGTCTGAAGGGAAGGTGAAGAAGAACATGGGAGAAGGAAAGAAGAGGGTGTCTTCAGGCTCTACAGAGAGAGGCTCCAAATCCCCTCTGAAAAGAGCCCAAGAGCAAAGTCCCCGGAAGCGGGGTCGGCCCCCAAAGGATGAGAAGGTTTGTCTTATCACTGTAGCTCCTGGGATTAGTGACGACTTTTGTCTAGGTAGAGCTGGACTCTGCAGTATGCTTCCATTCACCCAGTGAAGTCTTGTATTAAGTGCTGCCCTAAAGAGTCCTGCACAGTAGATAAAAGGCAGATGCACAGGTGTGGAGGAACGTGAACCAGAGAGCAATGCACCTGAGCCAGTGTAGTGTGCAGGGCCACTGCTAGCAGGACTAACAAGCAAGGAGGGCAGGCTTTCCAGAGGCAGGGACATAGCCTGCATGAGGCTCTGTTGGTGTGAATGTCTCTGTGAGGTGATCTGAAAGATGAAGGTGGGTTGTTACTGGATTGTGGAGGGCCTTCAGGTCTCCTTAAGCCACTGGGGACCTGTGAAGCTGTATGAGCCGGGTGTCAAGGTGGCAGTATGATCATGAGGCAGAGAGTAGGGGCTGAAAGCTAATTAGAAGGCCAAAGCCAGATGCATGTTCATGGGATAGTAGATGCTGAAAGGAACATGGGAGAGGCTCATCAGAAGAAGTGTTCTGACCATTTGGCAACTCATCATGTGAAGATAAATGTGGAAAGGGAAAAGGAGGTCAGTACCTTTATTTCTGGGAAAATGGTGATAGCTTCCTTACATAGAGGAGTCAGGAAATGGAGCTGGCTTACAGAGAGAAAAAAAGAGGGCCCCATTCCGTGGGCCTTTAGGGTATCTTGGGAGAGTTTTGTTTTGAGGGGGAGGGTTTCCTGGCAATCGTACCCGGGGCCTCACATATGCAAGGCAAGTGCTTTACCACTAAGCTACACTCCAGGCCCTTGTATTGTTCAGAATGTGGTGAATGTGAGGCAAGGCCTGGACAGGACTGGAGGTTGAGAGGTGAACCTGAAGGAAAGAAAGGTAGATCCCTGAGACCATTTGAGCTTATCTTGGGAAAGTAAGGAGGGGAAGAGTAAGGGCAGAGGCTGCTCTATAAAGGGAACACGTGCTCATTGATGCCAGTCAGAAGTACTGACCAGTCAGAATCAAGTGTGCATAGGATGTTTCTCACCTCACTAATAATACTTGGGTCAAGTCTCAGAAACCCAGAAGTAGTCTGTGTGCAGAACTCGGGGGAAGATCAGCAGCAGGATAAAGAGAACAGGAACCAGATGACTGGCAGAAACATTGAGTGAGGAGGCCATGATGAATACAACACATCTTGGCAGGGCTGGCATATTCAAACACCAGCAAGCCCAAAGGAAAAAACAGTTCAAGTGTGTGGGGAGAGCAGGAGGGCTGGCTGTAGCTTAGGCCTGGCCAGACCACACTCCATCCATGGGGTTCTAGCCATCTCCTGCCTGGTTTTCCTCAAGAGAAGCTGGAAGCACATATTTGTATGTGGGACATCCTAATTTTAAATATTAGAAACTAATTCAAATTGTAAAAACACTTTATGGGTCTAATGGGCCATCCCTCTGACTAGGCTAAACCAGTGGGCTGCTACTGTGAGGCCTCTGGTTAGAGAAGGTTTTTCTCACTGTTAGAACGGCCCAACGCTAAGGAACACAAAGGAAAGCAAACATCACGGGGGTGCCCCTACCTGGTGCCATGACCCAGGAGGTGGAGAAAGTGTAGAAAACTGCCAATTTAAGTACGTAGAGAGCTTTACACAAAGTGTGATCTAATCTGATCCGCAAAAGATATAATGTGGCTTCTAACTTTATTCCCTGGTGATCCAGAAGGAATCTGAGCTGTCAGGTTTTACACTGTTTTCCAAACTCGTTTTGTCTTGAGACAAGTGTCTCACTAACTCCTGTGTTATTCTAGAAAGAAACAACTTCCTTTTGGAGAAAAGGAATTATAATGGAGAGGTTAGAACTAAGGCCCTAAGATTGAACTGTGACCCTGTGACTTGCTATATCCCTGTAACTTTGACCACATTTCTTTACTTTGATTTCCTTGCCTGATCATTGTGCTTTGTAGGTTTGTTGTGAGAATTGAGTAAACAACCAGAGCACTGAGGACAGGGCCTGCGGTGCATTAGGCATCTGATCTACCTACTTACCTTGGTTGTCTCAAGGGTCAGAGCTGGTTGTACAGTGAAAGGTGGATGGTCCCTTTAGTGGAGCCCCAAAGGTCCCTACCCAGGCCTGCTTCTAGAGACTTCTTCCATGTGCCCAGCAAAAAGCACTTTGCTCTTGGGTCTAAGTTATTCATTTGTTGGTAGTACCATCACTCGGCCAAGTTTCAGTCCAGGAATTCCACCTGCTGTTGGGGTCTTTACTGCATGGTCTTTAGTAAAAGGATGTGTCCTGAAGAGAGGATAGAGTTTGCTGAGGTACAGGACAATGAGAGTCATTTCAGCTCATTACCTTCAGGGTACAGGGAATATGTACCCCAGCACTTGAATTTTGGTGCCTCTTCCTACTTGATCTATCTATCATGTAGCCTCAAAACGATATGTATGTGTTGCTATAGTGATTCCCATTTGTCTGGCAAGCTCCTCTCCGGAACAGTGAACAGTTGCACAGGCCAATAGCTAGGCCGAGCCCAGGTGAGTGCTGTTCTGGGCAGAATTTCTTAGCTCAGGAGGATGAGTGGAGAAGGCTGACCTTGATCATGCAGGTGTCAGTTACATGTAGGCAGGTGAGGTGGGTTTATTTCTAGACTTATATTTGAGAGGTTTCCGTGCCTCCCATCATCTTGCTAGGACTATTCTTTCTTAGACCTGAGCTGAGAATTATTCTGCTCAGGTATGGTGGCACATACCTATAATCCCAGCACTTGGGAGGCTGAGGCAAGAGGAATGCCTGGAATTCAAGGCCAGCCTGGGCTGCATAGTGAGTTCAAAGCCAGCCTGAACTACATAGTTAAACCTTGTCTCAGAAACATACACAAAAAAATTGCAACTCTGAGCAAAGACTGTCCCAACAGAAATAGCATAGTCAAGCCTGTGGCTCTCCTGAAATCCCAAAGTTGCACAAGGAGCAGCAGTTTGGAAGTCAAAGCCTTTCCTTCCTGCTAGACGAAAGCTTTGTTCTCCTTACTCCCATTCTGTTGTCCCTAGAGCTCCATTGTCCTTAGCCAGATGACAGTTTACACTGAATACAATTTAAAATTCAGTTTTCAGCCAGGCTCAGTGGCACACACCTGTAATCCCAGCTACTACAGTAGGAGGCTAAGGCAGAAGGATCACAAGTTTAAGGCCAGCCTAGGCAGCCCAGTGACTGTCTCAAAATAAATAAAAAATTGTAAAAAGGGTTGGGGGTTGCCGGTGTAGATCAGCAGTAGAGCACTTGGCTAACATGTATAAGACCTGGGGTTCAGCCTCCAGCACCACCACCAAAAAAAATCAGTTCCTCAGTTATACTAGGTTGGTATCAGGCTCCATGATGACAGATATAGAGCATCTATCATCTCAGAAAATTCTTTTGTGCAGCACTGCTCTAGACCTTCCCCCAGTCCCAACCTCTTTATTTGACATATGTTCATTGAGCAGCTCCACCTTGGGCCAGATGCAAGTACAATATGTACAGAGAAAGCAGAATGATAGACCAGGCCCCCGATGAAGAAATTTATTCATTTCTTCAACAAATGTCAAACCTTGACCAAATGCCAAACATGGGTCCCCACATAGGAATGAAATGGACAAAACTGCCAACATTCTTGCTTTTCTAGAATGTACTTGGGAGCCAAATTCTCTGAGAGATTATATGTATAAAATAGTGTGATAATGATGCCAGCCATGTAGTAAGCACTAGAGGAGTGTTTGCTATCATCATAATCAACGTCACATTCTAATGGAGGGAGATACAGAGATCAAGTAAAGTCTCACTGAGAAGGGAACATTTCATTCGATCCTCAGTACCAAAAAAAAAAAAGAGAAGGGAACATTTCAGTAGAGCCCTAAAGTGAGCCTGTGAGCCAAGTAGACATCTGTTGGAAGAATTTGCTAGCAGTGCAAAGGTACTGAAGCAGACCCATGTTTGGTGTGTTGGAATTGGGGTTGGCAGGTGGAATACTGGTGGGCAAGGAAGAAAGAATTGGGACACAAAGTGAGAAATTAGTGTGGGGTAGGGATGACAGACTGTAGACCCTCTCTGTAGGCTACCATAATAAAGCTTTAGCTTCAGTCCATGATGGGACTTGATTGAAAGCCAGTTTTCAGCAGAGAAGTAACATGGTCTGACTTGACTTTTCAGATTTCTCTTGGGAAAGGAGAGAGAGGGTATGTAAAAAGATGTGTTATATACATGTACCAACTCCCTGTGAAAAATGTAATCATTATGTACTGCATACATGTACTAATAAAAATTTTAAAAATAAAAGATTACTCTGGCTGCTGTGTGGAAATTACACTGCAGGGGTCCAGAGTGAAAGTATGGAGATTTATATTGTAACCAGCCAAATATCAGGTGATGGTGACCAGAGCTTGGATATTAGTAGTGAAGATGGCAGGGGGAAGGGTTAGATACCCAGTTGTAAAGCGGTAGTCATTGCCAGTGGATTAGAGGGGAGGGGAATCAAAGACTCCAGAGATTCTGGCCTAGTAGAATAGGTGGGAGGAGCATTTTGGGGCAGGGGAGATGGAAAGTTTGTAGAACATGTCAAGATTCACACTGGCATCTAAATGGAAACACTGGAAGGGCCATCAAGGCAAGAAGAGAGGAAGTGGGAAGAGGAGGTACATGATAGCATCAGAGGGTTAGGAAGGAGCCAGGTGGGTTTTTAGCTGGAACAGTGGCCCTTTGCCTAGGAAGAGTGGGGCCAGGTGATGCTGAAGAGGAACAGCTACTGTGCAACCATCCTGAGTGTATTCCAGCTTTATCATGTCACAGCTGTAAGATTTGGGCAGATCTCACTAGCACTATGCAGCTTTGTTTTTTAAAAATATGGTGGATTCCTTCTGAAGCCACAGCCGTTTAATGTTCATTATAGACCATGAGAGAAGTTTGCTGTAACTTTGCTTACTACAGACAATGGCTGGGCTGATTGCCTCTATGCCTAAGAAATTTAGGTGCAAGAACTTTTTGTCATCTCCAGAGTGGAGAAGAGAGGCTGCCCTTGTGTTCATGGGAAGATCTCACCCTGTTTCTCCCAAAAGATAGTCATCAGAACCTTGCCTGGGGTTGGCTTGAAGTTACACGTAGACCATGGCACTTGCCAGGAGTTTTGTTCAGGTTTGAATGTGACTGGAGGAAGTACAGCGTCCTGATGCTCTGCCTTTCCTTCTGTAGGACCTTACTATCCCCGAGTCTAGTACCGTGAAGGGGATGATGGCCGGACCTATGGCCGCGTTTAAATGGCAGCCAACTGCGAGTGAGGTAAAGCTTTCACCTGCAGGCAGGACAAGCCACTGCCATGTCAGCAGGTTTCCTGATGTGCTGTGTGATCCTCTTTTTTCTTTTTCTTCTTTTCTCTTTTGTTTTTGTTTGCTTATTTTAATCACAAAACAGTACAGAAGTTCACAAGGTAAAAAACCCCTCCAAGGGCCAGGGATGTAGCTCAATGGCACAGTGCCTGCCTGGCAAGTGCGAGGCCCTGAGTTCGATTCCCGGTACCAAAAATAAATAAATAAACCCCTCCACCCTTGGGGTGAGCCTTGCTAGGTTTGAGTAACTGACTACAACATCATTCTGCCCACTCAGCTCTCTTGCACGTGTAGTTCTGGTTAAGTGGAATCATTCTGCTCATTTTTTTCACTTCATATTTAAAAGCACACGCTCATCAATAAACACAACTCTTGGCACCCTGGGATTATCCTGCCCTTGCTGTGGGCTGCACCTGTTGCTGGGAACTGTCGTGAGCAGCCATGGAGATCTGTGGCTGTAACTACTCTATTCCTCTATCAGAACTGACCTTCAGGAAGGCAAATCCCTTGATTGTCTGGCCCTAGACAAAGGAAGCCAAAGCCCCAAAACTGGAAGTACCCTGGGATTCACTGTAGCATAGTCTGCTGGGTTGTCTGAGTGCTTGGTGAATATCAAATATTAAAATGCTGATATCCTTTTTTTTTTTTTTTTTTTTTTTTGCTGATATGCTTTTTAGTATTTTCCCACAGTGTTACTGGAATAATGTGTATACCAACCTGGCAGAAATGTGTCCATTTCCACTTGAATCCAGTATTCCCCTAGTTGGAAAATGTAAGCTATTTCCAGACAGCTGTGAAAGGGACAGAGCACAAAAACCCTGTAGCCCAAAGAGTGTCCAATTCAAAGGCAGGAGGAAGATCGTTTTGGTGGAAGGTAGCTTGTTGTATTTAATTGTTTTCTGGTTTCAGCCCGTCAAAGATGCAGATCCTCACTTCCATCATTTCTTGCTGAGCCAAACAGAGAAGGTGAGTGACCCTGTGAGGCTCTTGACCCTTGTTCGAGGGCCTAGCCAGCCAGGCAGGTGTGCCCCCCAGGAACCTCCTCAGCCATTCTGAAAGTTAGGCTCTGCTTGTACATCACCCAGAGCAATGGTCAAAAAGTCACATATAAGCCCAGGAGGAAGTCAGGCACTGCTGAGATTAAAAATAAACCAAAAGACAGCTTTTAAAACTCAGCTAGTTGCCTGGTAGAAACGTATGCAGTTGCCTTTATATTCTAATAATGGGAGCCAGCCATCGTGAACTGATAGCCCGTGAGGTAGCCTGTGGGGGACACATCCTGCAGCTTACAGGTTAAGGTCGTCTCTGCACCCTGTGGCTGTGGAGGGAAGCATCCCAAAGTCTGAGGCCATGGGTTGCACCCAGCCTTGCCAAGATCCAGTGATAGTTTGTGGCTTTGGAATTGGAGAGATTTATGTTCCAAGGCCAGTAAGACCGTCCAGCTCTATAACTCTGAACAAGGATTCACTCAATGCCTGCAGTCTCAATAATTTGGTCAGATAAAAGAGCTTTATAGAGTTAACACAGAGAATTTAATAAAGTATGTGTGTTAACTTTCTAGTGTCTCATTTGGAGTTCAGTAACATTATACAACAAAGAAATATTTTATGTTAATTTCCCACTTGAGGCCTAATCTTTTAGGGTAATTATAGTGAAGATCTATTAACCATTCCATTTAATAAATGGGCTTTCTCCTTCTTATTAGCCAGCTGTGTGTTACCAGGCAATCACAAAGAAGCTGAAAATATGTGAAGAGGTAAGTAGCCTCCTCAAATCTCCATTTTTATTTTTACCTGGGTTCTCCCAGTGGGCAGACTTAATGGAATAATTTGTGCTTGCTCTCCCTAGGAAACTGGTTCCACCTCCATCCAGGCAGCAGACAGCACAGCTGTGAATGGAAGCATCACACCCACAGACAAAAAGTAAGACCTTTGATGGGGAGGCCTCCTGGGCTTGGGTTCTGCTGGGGCAGATGAAGTGACCCCAAAGGGGCCCTTATGGGTTATGTCCCAGTGATTGATGAGATTGAACAGAAGAGTGAGAGAGCTGAGATTCTTAGTGATCATGATTTGTCTGGGAGCAATTTGACTTGCAGGAGACAGAGTTGTCACATAACTCTTTAGTGGGGTCTCCTGGGCATAAGTTCAGTGGTTCTATAACTGTTGAGCCTCCAAGCACAAGTACCTGCTTTAGAGGTTCTCATACTTTCCTCTCCCTCAGAATCACCTGATGACTTGTAAAGCTGACTTCCACCCCCAGCCAGGGCATCTTCATAGGTCTGGGATAGACCCCAAGAATTCATATTTTTAGCAAGTAGCAAGAGTGCTGTTGCAAGTCAGGAGACCACACTTTGAACACCACTGTCTTAGTGGACCTATGATAGAAGCCTCAGAATTAGCCACAGCAGAGAGAGATGAAGATGTTTAGAAGAAAAGCTCATTCTCTTACCCTCCCCAGCTCTTGGAACTGTTGCCTCCTGGTCCTTCTGGTGGATCTGTGTGTTGCTTTCTGCCCTGCCCAGGCTGAGTGTGCCCCTAAATTGTGGTGCCCAAGCCTGAGCTTACCATAGCCTTACCTTTGCTCCTCTTCTGTAGGCCAGTTGTAGGCATAGTCACCTGGTGGAAAGGGTTTCTTTACTAAGAAGTCATATTCTCATAAGCAAGATAACAAGTCTGAATTTTCAGTTTGTCCTTCTATACAATTCTTTCCCAGTCTAAAAACTTCATGTTTTATTTGTACTGTTGAAATAACTAATTTTAGAAATGACTGGTAGTGAGCTTCCCTTTGAGAGTGGAGGAAATAGCAACACGTTTTATGCTGATAAAAGGGGAGGCTGGGTGTGGTGGCTCATGCCTGTAGTCCCAGCACTTAGAAGGCTGAGGCAGGAGAATCACTGTGCGTTCAAGGCCAGCCTGGCTGACAAAGTGAGTTCAAGACCAGCCTGAATTACACAGCAAGACCCTGTCTCTAAAAACCAAAAACGAAAAAAGGAGGGATAGGTATTATCCATTAATTTAATGAGGATTGTGTTGGTTCTAAAAATAAGGCCACATCAGATTATATACAGGTCTCCAGGAGACAGGCAGGAGGATCAATCCTAGCCCAGACAACTTAGTGACTTAAGGAGACCCTGTCTCAAAATTAAAAATTAAAAATAAAAGTGGGGAGGGTGCTCAGGATATAGTGTAGTGCAAAGACCCTGGATTCAATCTCCATTTCTAGAGGGGAAGAAAGGTCAAGACAGGGCTGAGGACCAAATCCTGCTATGCTTACCCAAGACCTGGCTTGCCCTTCCTGTCAAATCCTTTTTAATACGAATATGAAAACAACTACAAAGCAAACCAATTATGTTCCCATCCATTATTCTACATTGACTCCAAAAGAAAACTGTCAGTTACCATGTTAGAGTCCAGAAGCTTCTTCATCCCTGGGTCTACTAGGTTTCCTAAAACATGAAGAAAAGAGAAGTAGCCTATCTTGATTTAGAATCATGGGGGAAATTGTACTATCCAAAGAGCTGTGAATGGCAAAAGATACCTCCTTGTTTTTAACCCTTGGCATTAGACATAATAGACAAGGGGCTCTATTTTGATGAAAGTGGTGGGTTCCATTTTCAGTTTTGATTCAGAAGACTTGGTGTGGGCTGGGACAGAGAGACTGTGAGCAGTATGTATTTTAGCAAGAATTAGGGGAACCTCTGAGTAGAGGAGCATTTTGCAAGGGTGATTCCAGAAGACTGCAAGTACAGAGAGGATAATACAGGCTCAAATTTAAGAAATGGCAGAAGGTTGGAGAATCACAAATGAAGAAGAGGCATTGTTTGGTCATTGTCCCATGCAAGAGGAGATTAAGATGTGCATGAGCCAGAAAAGACATTGGGCCAGGATGAAAATCATTTACAAAAGTATGTAGAAGTAGTATTAGTAATGACTAGCCCCTAAGCTTTGGGGTTTGGGGAGGAACCAGACACAGGAAATGAAGGTAAAGAGAATGGGCAGGCTGTTGAATACACAGTCACAGGGGGTCACAAAAAACTGTAGGTAAAAGGGTATGTGGGAGAGGTAGGCACAGGAAGAAAATTCATACACTGGAAAAGATTGGTTCCAAAGCTCATGGGAAGAGCTTACTTAGCGAAAAGGGCCAAGGCTCACCATACCTGACAGCAGGAGGGTCAGGTAAGGTAAGGGTGAGGGTCTGGGAGAACCAAAGTTGGGAAAGAGAAGTGCAGACTGATCCTATTTCCCACAGTTGGAGAGGTTGCTTTGCTCCCCATAGAGTAACACATTGCCTCTATGACTTGTCATGGATTCTGATGTGCTCCAAAGTAGCATTGAAAGTCTTATGTTTAAGGTGGCTGATCAGAAAGCCATTTCAGTGTTAGAGGACATGTGTTCTGACTGCAGTAGTGAAATGGGAAGCTCACATGCTCTATCTAAAGCAGGAAGGGAACCACAATTGAAAGACTTGCCCCAAGCCATACAAGCAGTACTTTCTTCTGCAGCAGTGGAGAGTTTAAAAATGCCCATTTGCATTTAGGGACACTTTCAGACCATTGCAAGGTAAGAAAAGGTACAATGTGGCTACAGTGTGCTTGACTCTGTAGATGTAGCATCAGTGCCCTGGCTGGTGTTCCCAGTGGCCTGAGGTCCCATCCCCTACCTTGTGCTGCCGATGGATACTTCTTGACATGTCTCACCCACTGTTCCCTGAACTCATCAGTCTCTGTCTCTTTCAGGATAGGATTTTTGGGCCTTGGACTGATGGGAAGTGGCATCGTCTCCAACTTGCTAAAAATGGGTCACACAGTGACTGTCTGGAACCGGACTGCAGAGAAAGTAAGCATCAAGGGTGGGGCTTGTCAGATCTTGGAGTGTGGGGTAACTAAAAGGGAGACTTTCTGCCTATGGTCTCTATTCAGCATTGTAGATGGAGCAGAGTAGAAATCAAGCTTAGTCCAGGCAGGTGGAAAGGTAAGATATGTAAGCTTAGGATGTTGTTATTAAAACTAAATATTTTAGGGCCAGGAGTGTAGCTCATTGGCGCCTCACCTGCCTGGCAAGTGCAAGATCCTGAGTTTGATCCCCAGTACCAGAAAAAAAAAACCTAAATATTTTTAAATACCCAGGGGGTATATAGTGAAGGTTAATTTTTCTTCTCCCTGCCATTACCTAAGATAGCTCATGTTAGGTTTCTGTATCCTTTTTCTCATGTGTGTGTAGGGTGTGTGTGTGTTATATTTGAGAGTGGGGTATGGTGCATGTACTCAAATCTCATCCCTTTGTAGCGGCTGCACTGTAGCTTCTGTGTGGGCCATATTGAGTGGTGCTGTGCATCAAAGTGTTCTGTGGTGATGGAGAGGTGCTATATCTGCCATCGTGGGTGGAAGCCACTGGCCCCAGTTGACTGGAACGCTTGACATGTGACTAGTACAACTGCAGAATTAAATTCTTTAATATTTTTTCATTTAAATTTAAATAGCCTTATGTGGCTAGTAGCTGCTATATCAGACTGTGTAAGTTTGGAAGCCTTTAACTTAGGTGGTAGCTTCAGGAGACCAGTGTGTGCCCAGAAATGGAATTCCAAATCTTTAAGTGTGTATCTTTTATAATGGAGAGAGTCCATGGACCCAGGTCCTGAGAAAAGATGAACTACAGTGTGAATACCAGGAAGCTACAACACTGTTGTTCTTGCATGTGGTGAGGAAAGAGAGACTAAAGAAGTGCAGCCTCTTGGAGCATGTGGTGTGATCGAGTGTGCATTTTTTTAAGCATTACCATGTGTGCACAGCAGAATGCTGCTGGGCCCTGTGATTGGTAGGCAGCAGTGAGGGCTAAAGTGTGACTGTTGAAGGAGGTATTGGATTTGGCCGACGATACTGAGTTAACAAAAAATGATCTAGGAGCTGAGGGTATAGCTTAGTGGTGCATGTACTTAGCACACAGAAGCCCTAGTTCTATTCCAAGCGCCAAAAATAGTTTTAGGCAAAGTAAAAAATTACTTTGCTGGGTAAAGTACTTTTCAAAAGCAGAGAAATGGTTGGAGAGTCGTGAGGGCCTGGGGAAAACAAGCACCATCGGCCACACTCAAGTGTCCAGGCCTCAGTTGCCGAGCACTGGGTAAGTGCTTTGGGGACCAAAGTCAGTAGTGAGATCTTAGAAACCCCACTGGCAGGAGATTTTGTGACTCAGACATTCTTCTTAGGCCTTGCTGTTGCTAAAGGAAAGGATAACCAGGAAATCTAGGCATACACAATCACAAGGACACCACAGAGAAATCAGTGGGTTTGCATGAGGAGTGCATTTCCCTTTGATAGAAGTGCCTCCGGCCATTCTCCATTCCTGATAGGAAACCTAAGTGTTGTCAATGTGACTGTCTTCCTAGCTTGACTTAGAGAAGGCAGCAGAGTGAAGTAGTTATAATTTTAGGATGCAGGCAGGCAGACTCAAATTGAAGTCACAGATCTGCTACTTCTTCAGCAAGACATTCTTCCCTGACCCTGGAAGTCCTCACGGTGAGGTGACAGTGGCGACTTCTTCACAGGGTATGGCAGTTAAATGATGGTCTAAAATACTTAGCACAATGCTGACCATAAATTACTTAGGAATTGTCATCTTCATAAAGCCATTTTAACAAAAAAATAAAATTAAATAAATAATATTTTAAAGGCCATTTAATGGGGCTGCAGGTGTGGCCCAGTAGTTGAGTGCTTGCCTAGCATCCATGAGATCCTAGGTTCATTTTCCAGCATGCCCAGGGTGGGGGGTGGCATTTAATCCTTAAGACAATCCTTGTGGAATTTTTTTTAAGGCTCTTGATAAAAATGATCCTCTAGTTCTTCTGGAATAATAGGAAACATCATTTAATTTCCAGAAAAGAGCAATGAGGAGGAGGACCCTCCCAACCAAAGATGGAAACAATCTAAAACTGTATTACTCAAAGGCTGCTTGCAGAGACTCAGGCTCACCAAGTAGAATCAGGAGCTTTAGACCACCTTAGATAACAGTGGCTCACTGGGAACCAGGGCAACACAAAAAAGAGGTAGTCAGAAAAATGGGTTCCAGACAACTGGTTAGAAATTTGGGAAAATGCTAATCTCACTTCCTACCACTTATGTATTTCAAATCAATTAATGAATTAAATTTTTAAATGAAGAACCAGAAGAAAATAATTAATGTAAATCTTTCCAAGCCTAGATCGATCCATTCACTGAAGAAAAAGATCAACAGTTGTTTTGATTTGTGTTACTGTGGACTAAGTCCAGAGCCTTTACACTGAACTACATTTCCAGCCACTTTTTGTTTTTTTAAGACAGGGTCTCACTAAGTTGCCCAGGGTGGGCTCATCCTTAGGTTCCTCCTGCTTCAGCCTCCCGGAGTCCTGGGATTACAGGAGGGGGACAGCGTGCCAAGCTATCCATAGTTGTTTTGATAATGTTCCCACACAACAAAAAGTATACCAAGTAGAAGTATTTTTAGCAAATACAGGAAAAGGGTAATATATTGATTTGTATTAAACATATAAGGAAAAATAGCTCACAAAAGAGAAAATAATGGGACTTTTTTTTTTTTGGACCAGGGATCGAACTCAGGACCTTGTGCTTGTGAGGAAGGCTGCAGCACCACTGAGCTAAATCCCCAGCCCCTAAAGAGAAAATAATAAACAGAACAAAGTTCATTAGTCAGGAATGAGCAAAATGTGTCAATCAAAAAGGTGCCATTTTTTGACCAATTAAGTTACCAAAATAGAAAAAAATTTAAGTGTATTTATTGAGGCTGGGTTTGTGGCTCAGTGGTAGAGCACTTGCCTAGTATGTGTGAACCCATGGGTTTCATCCTCAGCACCACAAAAAATAAATAAATGTATTTAAGGATGCTTACAGGTTGTTTTTAAATTATTCAGTGCTAATTATTTGAGAATTTGCAGGTCATCATTATAAATTGACCATAGCCCTAATAGAGACCTAAATTCAAAACATAGCTTTATATATAAAGATATATGTTGATGTCATTTATAATTAAAGATGAAAGCTGGCAAAATATCAAACTGCAGTGCAGCCATCAGGTAAATTACGGTGTATCTCTCCATGAAATATTCCACAGTCATCTTAACATTATGATTAAATGTGAATCATACAAAGTATATAATAGGTGCTTATAAAATACTAGGCCCAGATTATTCTAATTATTTCCTTAAATTTCTCTGGAAAAAAGAAATACATCAAAATATTAACAATTTGTTTGTCCTGGCATGTTCTGGATGATTTTAGTTTTTGGAAAAGAAAGGTTAACACTTTCAGACACTGAAGGAATATTAATTTGGCAGCATTGTTGGGAAACATCCCAAAAAGGAACAGCAGCCAAGAAGGAGGAGCCCTGCTTTCTCAGCACAGGGCTGGTAGGGTACTCTGCATAGACAGGTTTTGCCACAACCGACACAGCACAGAGGGGCTATTTGTCAAGCAGCAAACCTTCAGTAGACATTTGTTTAATGCCTCCTGTGAAATAGCACATTATTCTAGGTACCCAGTGCACAAAAATACAAGGGAGTCCTTAAGAGGTCCGGTCTACTTCCCTTAAGAAGTCAGACCTCAAAAAAAAAAGAAGAAGTCAGACCTCCACCTCTGTTGTCCTAGGCTCCAGCCTGGCCTCTTGCCTTGGAAGGCTGATCAGGAGGATTAGTCATGCATCTCTGGCCTGTTGGCATGTTTGTTGTGCACTGCTTGCAGCTCACGTTAGGATCTGTGACTTTTGCAGTGTGATTTGTTCATCCAGGAGGGGGCCCGCCTAGGAAGAACCCCCGCTGAAGTTGTTTCAACTTGTGACATCACTTTCGCCTGTGTATCGGATCCAAAGGCAGCCAAGGACGTAAGGATCCCCTCTCCCCTCCGCATCTCAGGTGGTAGCCAGGAGTTCTGGCTGGCCTCCTCTCCTACTCCCCTGCATACTGAGTGAGTGTCTGCATGTGGGGGGTTGAATTTCCCATCTGGGGGCCATCTCCTGTTGTTAATGGTGTTTGCATAAGTTGAATACAGGCTGCCTTTAATTCAGAACAAAGAATGAAAGCTACTAGGGCCCATGAAGTCTGTGCTGATATGGTTCCTGAACAGGCTCCAGGTATTCTTAGCCAGAAGCTTTGGGGCTGATTGTGCCTTTGGAGCTGATTGTGCCTTTGGACCAACAGCCAACTTCCAACATTTAACTATTGCTGAATTTGTATGTGTTAAAAGTTCAAGTGTAGTAGTCATCCTGTTGAACTGGTGACTGGTCTAATTCACATAAATCCAAAGAAGCCCTCAAAAGTAAAATAATGAATTTCTGTCTTTAAAATGTCAGGGGTTGGGGAGGATAAATAAGAAATACTGGAAATACTTTCCTATCCCTTGGTTACTTAGTGGCTCTTTCCTTTTCATCCATATTAGTTAACTTCTAATCAGGAAAGGCACAAAAAAAGCATCAGGCTTCTGATCTCAGGTCTGCAGGTGCTCCTGAGCATCTAGCTAGGAGCCTGGGCTATTGCTTTTCCCTTGTGTCCCCACAGCTTGTGCTGGGCCCCAGTGGTGTACTGCAAGGGATCCGCCCAGGGAAGTGCTATGTGGATATGTCAACGGTGGATGCGGACACAGTCACTGAACTGGCCCAGGTAGCTGGCTCTGGACCACCTTTCAATGGGAGCCCAAGGCCCAGGCTAACCACACATGTGTATACAGTTTGGTTACACTACAGACAAAGCCAGAGAGAGAAGAGGAGACACCAGTAGCCTTAGGACTAGTCTGTCTTCACACTCCACCTTCAAAGCCACAGCTAGTCTGAACAGCTGTGGGAGGCCTCCTGCAGGCTGGGTGGGCACTGGGTTCTGTGGCAGCCAGCCTTTCAATGAGAAGCAACCCAGACATCAGCATGGCCCTTTTGGTTTAAGCAACTACCAGTTTTGGTGTCCCTCCCTCCCCATCGTCTGGGTCCAAGTAAGGGAACAGTGACTTTGGACCCATGTGTATTCTGAGCTGGTTGAAGTCAGGGACAGGCAGTGACCAAAGGGGAGGTATGCTTAGCCAATAACTGGAATAATCACATTTGCTCCTTGGTCTTTGTCAAAATTCCAGAATAAATGGGAGTCTACACACAGACCTTAACTTTTCTCTTATTAATACCTTAGTATACACGTGGAGGATGTGCTAATTGACTCTACACAGCCATAGTCCTTGGTGCAGGTGTCAGCTTTAGGACCTCAGCACAGAAGGCCACAGGGCCCCACCACTGTAGTTATGGCTGGTATGATGAGAAGCCATGGCCCCCAAGGACTTTTTGCTCCCTACCTGAAAGTGCTATGAGAGGCAAGCCCTCCAGAAGCTGTGACTTTCTATTGCAGGTGATTGTGTCCAGGGGGGGACGCTTTCTGGAGGCCCCAGTCTCAGGGAATCAGCAGCTGTCTAACGACGGGATGTTGGTGATCTTAGCAGCCGGAGACAGGGGCCTGTATGAGGACTGTAGCAGCTGCTTCCAAGCTATGGGGAAGACTTCCTTCTTTCTAGGTAACATGCCTGCCACCTGTTAGGGCACGTCAGGCCTGGAGACTGGGGGGACCACACACTGGTGACAGCATCTGTCCCACATGGCCTCCCTGCCAGGTGCCCTGGGGGAAGGTTTCCTCTGACATGCCTGGAAGGAAGGACCCAATTCTGTCCGGGGCAGGTGAAAGGGGCTCCCCGGGGTACAGGGCTGAGGGTGGGCAGAGAGGCCTACTTGACTGGTTCTTGAGATGTGACCTTGCCTCTTTGCCCTGAGTAGGTGAAGTTGGCAATGCAGCCAAGATGATGCTGATTGTAAACATGGTCCAAGGAAGCTTCATGGCCACCATTGCAGAGGGCCTGACCCTGGCCCAGGTCACAGGCCAGTCACAGCAGACACTCTTAGACATCCTCAATCAGGGACAGTTGGCCAGCATCTTCCTGGACCAGAAGTGCCAAAGTAAGTCACCTTTCACCTCTCTTTTCACATTTTACTGTTTATTAGAGCTGGGGAACTGGGCCAGGCAAGTATCCCACAACAGTTTCTTTTCCTGGGTTCACGGGATGTGAAAGGTATTCCCTCCAGTTAATCCGTTGCCCCAGTCAGAGGAAGCCAGAGACACCATAGATGGAATTTGGAGCACAGGCTGGTTGCTCTGTCTCGGGTGTCCAGGGGACCAGCAGCCTGTCTGCACCCTTTGGAGATGCTGGTGTTGTGCCCTGATGGAGCTGGTTTTCTGTAGCGTCCTTGGATGTCTTCCAATAAGTAATTCTCCCTCCTCAGATATCCTACAAGGGAATTTCAAGCCTGATTTTTACCTGAAGTACATCCAGAAGGATCTTCGCCTGGCCATTGCCCTGGGCGATGCCGTCAACCACCCAACGCCAATGGCAGCTGCAGCCAATGAGGTAAGAAGGGTGGGGGGGGCCCAAGTCTTAGGACCCTTTGTTTCCTTTTCTCTTGTATTATTTCTGTTCCTTTACTTATTTAGCTTTTGTTTGCTCACTTTTGATTTTTCACATTCTATTCTCACCACATTGGGCTGGGGAAGGAAGAACTCAGAGATGTATAGAATTGTTTTGTTCTGTTGTTTTTCAGACAGAATCATAGTCCACTTTCTAATTGTCTTTAAATTCAAAATCT
This sequence comes from Heterocephalus glaber, assembly GCF_053883595.1. Lineage (NCBI taxonomy): Eukaryota > Metazoa > Chordata > Mammalia > Rodentia > Bathyergidae > Heterocephalus > Heterocephalus glaber. The sequence goes on along the minus strand of NW_028258467.1, from coordinate 5,849,284 downwards.
GGATCTTCTTTGGTCTTTTTTCTTATCCTGTTTTTTTGTTTGGTTGGTTGGTTGGTTTTGAGACAGGGTCTTATAGTCTAAGCTGACCTGAACTCGCTATGGCCCTGTCTGGCCTCGAATTTATGCCAGTCCTCCTGCCTCCACCTTCAGGGGCTAGGGTTACAGGCATGCACCACCTCACCCTGCTTTTTTCTAATGCCTTGTAGAATCTTAGATTATTGATTTTATACTTTTTTCTTTATGACTTGAGCATTAAAGATATAAATTTCCTTCTGTGCCATGCTAATTTCCCTTGTGATTTCTTCTTTGATCTGTGGATTATTTAAAAATTTGCCCAGCCAGGCATTGTGGTACACCTGTAATCCCAGCTATCCAGAAGGCTGAGACAGGAGGATCACTTGATCCGAGGAGTGCAAGGCCAGCCTAGGCAACATCATAAGATCTTGGCTCTTAAAAAAAAAAAAAAATGTATATATATATATATATATATATATATATATATATATACATTTTTTTTTTTGTCCAATATTTGGGTTTTTCCTAAATTTCTTCTTTTTTTTTCTCCTAGATTTCTAATGGTTATTGGTTTATTGGTTTCTAATTTCTGCCTCAGGGTTAGAGAATATGCCCATATGATTTTTTTTTTAACTTTATTTAGACTTGTTTTATGACCCAGAAAATAGTCTGTCTTGATGGATATGTTGAAATGACTGTGAGTTCTGTGGGTTGTATTTTCTGCAGCTGTCTGACAAGGCAGTTAACAGTGTCTTTCACAGCATTTTCCCATAGCTATGTAAAGACCTTTTTTGTTTTTTGCAGTACTGGGGATCAAACTCGGGATCTTGTGCTTGCGAGGCAGGCGAGGTGCCACTGAGCTAAATCCCCGGCCCTATAAAGACCTTTTTGATCTAGCTCTTTAAATTGTTGAGAGGCAGCTTTTATAATCTCAAACTATAATTGTGGGATTCTGTTTTTCCACTTTAATTCTGTCCTTTTTTTTTTTTTTTTTTTAACGTTGGGAGAAATAGTATTTTATTTTCTTGTATATCCTTTTATTGATACATTTTAGGTGTACAACACAATGACATTCATCATTGGAGATATACACCTTTACATACTCTCTTAGTTATTTTTTCCCCCTTCCCCTGCCCTCCCTTCAACCCCTCCATCCCTCCCTATTTACAAAGACTTTGTTTCCTTTTTTCATTTTCTCATATTAATTCCATTCCCTTCTTTCCTTTCCCCTACCCCTCCCACTTCCCCTTCCCCTTTGCCCCTTTTCTTCCTATTTCATATTATCCATTATACCTTTTAGTCCTTATTTACATTTTCAGTTTATCACACTAGAGAAACTATTTGGTATTTACACATGTATGTCCTGTTTATTTCACTTAAGAGTATCGCCTCAATGTGCATCCATTTAGCAATAAATGTCTCTAATTTCTCATTTTTTATGGCTGAGTAGTACTCCATTTTATTTAAAAACCACATTTTCTTGATCAGTTCTCCAGTTGGTGGGCATTTGGGCTGTTTCCAAGTTTTAGCTATTACAGACTGTGCTGCTATGAACATGGGTGCACGTATATCACTGTGGTATGATTCTTTTAATTCTTTGGGGAAGATCCCCAGCAGGGGAATAGCTGGGTCAAATGGGACTTCCAGTCCTAGTTCTTCTCCATACTGATTTCCACAGTGGTTGCACCAGTCTGCACTCCCACCAACAATGGAGAAGGGTTCCTTTCTCCCCAAACCCCGGCCAGCATTTGTTATTGGTTGATTTCATGATAGCAGCCATTCTTTCTGGAGTGAGGTGGAATCTCAGCATTGTTTTCATTTGCATCTCTCAAATGACCAGTGATGTTGAACATTTTTTTATATGTTTTATTTGCCATGTCTACTTCTTTGTGTGAGAAATGTCTGTTTATTTCAGATGCCCATTTTTGGATTGGGTCTTTAAATTTGGGAAGTCTGATTTTTTTAAGTTCTTTATAGATTCGAGATAGACCTTTGTCTGAGGGACTGCTGGTGAAAATTTTTTTGGTGAAAATTTTTCCCACATTGTGGGTTGCCTCTTCACACTGCTGGTAGTTTCTCTTGCTGTGCAGAAGCTTTTTAGTAAGAAGAGATCCCATTTGTTGATTGTTTGTGCTAGTTCATGAGCAACTGAGGTTTTGTTCACAAAGTCTTTTCCTACCCCAATGTCTTCAAGAGTTCTACCTAACTTCTGTTCCAGCCGGTTCAGCGTTTCTGTTTTAATATTTATATCTTTAATCCATTTTGATTTTAGTTTAGTGCATGGTGAGAGATACAGGTCTAGTTTTAGTCTTTGGCAAGTTGAAACCCAATTTCTCCAGCACCATTTATTAAAGAGTCTGTCTCTCCTCCAGTGAGGGTGTTTGCCTTCTTTGTCAAAGATGAGGTGGCTGAGTGTGTCTGGAGTTGTTTGTGCATCTTCTGATCTGTTCCACTGGTTCTCAGGTCTGTTTCTTTGCCAGTACCATGCTGTTTTTATCACAGTGGCTTTGTAGTATGGTTTCAAGTTGGGGGTTGTAATAACCCCTGCCCATTTTTGCTTAATATCTCTGAAACTCTTGATGTTAGGCTCTTAGCTTTGTATGATTGCTATATCTTCCTGGTACACTTGACTTTTTTCTCCCCCCCCCCCTCCATCCTAAGAATTGAACCCAGAGCCTTTGCACAGAGCTATATCCCCTGCCCTTTTTATTTTGAAAGAGGATCTCTCTTAAGTTGCTTGAATTTAAAGCTGGGCTTGAACTTGTGATCCTTCTGCCTCAGCCTCCCAAAATGCTAAGATTACAGGTGTGTGCCACCACAACTGGCTACATTTTAATTGGAGTGTTTAGTCATTAGCATCTTTCCAGTTGATGTATTTATTAAACATGCACTTTTCAAAATAGGTTTGTTTTGGTTTCTTGCTTTGTTTTGGTTTTTGGTTTTGGCTTTGTTTTTTTCAGGTGGAGTCTCACTGTGTTTTCCAAGCTAGCATCAGATTCCTGGGCTCAAGCAGTCCTCTATCTTCAGCCTTCTGAGTAGCTGGAACTGTAGGCACATGCCACCATTTCTGGCTTGGAAACAATTTTTTAGGATAGTAGTTTAGCTCATCCTTACAGAAGCTTAACCTTTAGAGAAAATAACTGAGCAATATTTGTCTTTACTATACAGTTACAATAAAAACAACAAAAAGCACATATATGAAACATGGAATCATTTATATTAGACACTGTAATTTTCAGGTACTGTCAGCTGGTACTTTTTTTTTTCTTTTTTTGCAATACTGGGGATTGAACCCCAGGATGTTCTACCACTGAGCTATGTCCCCAACCCTTTTATTTTGAGGCAGGGTCTAAGTTGCCCACACTAGCCTCAAGCTTCCAATTCTCCTGCCTCAGCCTCCTGAGTAGCTAGAATTACTGGTGTATACCACCTGGGCCAGCAGCTGATACATATTTTGATTATGTTAAAAAATAGAGGTCTCAGGAGGCTTGTTGCAGCAAAGAAAAAGTAAGAAATATGGTACAGTTCTTGAACCTTGGACCTACCTTGAGTAGTGGAGAATCTATAGCATGTGTGTTGTAGCAGGCTGTTTGTATCATTGAAATCTCTAAAAGGTTCACCATCACTCGTTTATAATCTTTCATTCCTAAATTCTGTGTTTCCTGTCCCTTCTTTGTTTTTCTTGTTTTGGTTTGGTTTGGTTTTTTGAGACAGTTTCTCTATGTAGTTCAGGCTGGCCTTGAACTCACGGTGTAACCCAGGCTGGCCTCAAACTCACTGGGATCCTCCTGCTTCAGCCTCCCTGGTGCTGGGATTACAGGGTTGTGCCATCATGCCTGGCTCCTCCTGTCCCTTCTTGTCTGAACATTTCAGAGTACTTATTTTATGGCTTTTTCAGATTGCAGTACTATTTCAAGTCCTTCCTATATATCCAATATGTAAATTGACTCTTGGCCTTGAAGTTCCTCATGTATTTTATAACTTTATGGGAGCTCCTCTTTAACTGTAGTTACTTTGGAAGGATTCCATGTATGGCTTGGGCTGGGAAAACTCTTTTGAAATGGTTTCTGACTTGCTTCCAACCTGACTCAGCTAGATTCATTGGCTTGGAAGTAGTTTTTGGTTGATTTCAAAATGGAGTCAGTGAATAGTGTGAACTTAGGGTCTGCATTGGTCAAAGGTCAGGATCTTAATAACTAGTCCTTGAACATTTAGTGTCCATACTGAGATGTATTTAGACCTGAAAACTACCTTTTTTTGTTTGTGAGGTAGGGTACTGGGAAATTAAACCTAGAACGTTAAACATGCTAGGCAACGACTCTAGCACTGAGTTATATTCCCAGGCCTTTTTTTTTTTTGAGATAAGATTGGGCTCAAGGCCTTGAATTTGATCTCCTGCCTCAGCCTTTCAAGTAGCTGGTATTACAAGCATTCACCACCCTTCCTCTTTCTTTCCTTCTTCAGGTTATTTGGATTTTTTTAGAATTTCATTTTCATTTATCTGTTGGCTATTTCTTTGCATTACCTTTTGGAGATTTTTCTGTTTTGATTTTGGTTTTCTGGGGTTGAGGGAGGTTCTGCTGGTTTGGTTTGGTTTGGTTTGGGTTGGGTTTTTAATTTTTTTTTTTTTTTTTTTTTTTTGGTACTGGGGATTGAACTCGGGTCCTTGCGCTTGCACAGCAGACATCGAAACCACTGAGCTAAATCCCCGGCCTGGGTTTTAAATTTTTAAGACAGGATCTCACTGTATACTTCAGGCTGGCCTTGAACTCACTATGTGGCCCATGCTGCCCTTGACTTTGCAATGATCCTCCTGTCTCAGCCCCTGGAATGTTGGGATCATAGGCATGTGCCACATCCCTAGCTGAATTACCTTTTAGTGGTTACTCTTAAGGATTGCAGTATGCATCCTTAATTTCACTAGCACCTCTGGGATGGCTGCTGATTGCCTACCTTTCTAAGCTCTAGGGATCCATTGGGGATGGCAGGCACAGCAGTGCAGAGGATGATGTGGGACATCCTTGAAGGGTTGGTTGTCTGTATCAAGGGACATTACCATAATTACTGATGACACTGAGCATTTCCTATCCTTTAGTAAATTTAATCTTCACCATAGCTCTGTGAAGGTCAATACAGTACCTTCTGCAGATCAGTGGCTGAGGCCAGTGTCAGGCCAAGAGTCATACTTGGCAGCCTTGGCTCCAGGACCTGCCTGCTTAGCTGTCTAGAACTGCCTACAGGAATCAAGGCCAAGCGTTCAACGCAGCTTTGTGACCAACCCCTTTGTCTTTTTCTTTTTTTTTTTTTTCCTAGGTATACAAAAGAGCCAAGGCACTGGACCAGTCTGACAATGATATGTCCGCCGTGTACCGAGCCTACATACACTAAGCCGTCAACACCCTGCCCCACTCCTCTGATCCTCCCTCTGCCCCCTCTTCCCAATGTGGGGTTGGGGTCCTGGGACTTAACTCTGGACCAGTCTGCCTGTCTCCATTTCCTTTTATACAGACTTGAGACTCGCCATTAGCACAGCACACAGCAGTACCCCTCCCTGACACCTGGGAGGGAGGGGTGTCACAGGGTTGGCTTGTGAGGAAGCTCTTGAGCTGGGCACTGCCCTGGACTAGGTGGTTACACACACACACACAAACACTCACTCACACACACACACACACACACTCACCCCAGGATAGAAGCTGCACAGAAACTGCTGCTGCCTGGCTTTTTTTCTTCCAAGCTTGTCTTATCAAACCCCTTCCAGTTGAGGAACTAGAATCAGCAGAGGTTGACATTGTGTCCACGTCCCTACCTGGACCCCTGCAGGGAGAGGCTCAGGGCCAGGATGAACCAGCACCGACTCCCAGCAGCGGCTCCTGTGGGCCCTCCAGCCTCAGCTGAGGAGGATTTTCAAGTCTAAGCTACCAATGTGCAGCCACCTCTTGTAAAGGCCTTTGTAAACTGAGAAGAGACTGCCACCATCCCACACAGGTGGACTTGGCTCTGCAGCAAGAGCAGTGAGCAGCCAGCCTGCAGATGAGCACGGCCACCCAGCTCCCCTGCTACTGCTCAGCACCCACTGGCACTGCAAGCCTGACCTGGGTCGGAGGTCCTTGCTTCCCTGCAGTGGGAGCTTGTTGCTCAACAGGCTGTTTTAGTGTTTGGATTTGCATTCCAGCCCTTGGGAAGGGTACCCTCAGGACCCTGAGCAGTGAAGAGTGAGGGCAGCTCCTTCCTGTTTCCGTTATGCCACAGTCTTCACCTGGCTCTGGAGAGCCATTGAGCTGGCCACACTGGCCCAGCTTGCCCTGCACAGATCCTCTGCATGTCCCATCTCTTCACTATTCTCTCCCACTTTTCCTCCCATGGAGACAGTATTTCTGTCTGTCTGTCCTATCTTTGGTGCAAACCCAGCCTGACCAATGATGAGCATGTCTTAGGCTCAGTTCTTGATAGGGAATGAGTGTCTGTTCCAGCCAGCATCATGCTCTTCAGCACTGCCCAGGTCGGGGTTTGTCAGGTGGGAGAGACCTGGGCCTAACCTATCAACCTGAACTAACTGGTCCCTCAGAGGTGGAGCTGGGACATCCTTGAGGCCCTAGCATTTCTCCTTGGATTAGAGGACCAGAAGGGGCTTAAAATGTCACATGAGAACAAGAAGGAGTTACCCCCAAGGGATGTCAGCTTTTTCTCCCTCTCATGGGCTGGGTTTTGCAAAGTCACAATTTACAGGTGAGCATTTACAGCGGAATACTTAACTATGTAAGGTGGCCACACTGGTGTGGGGCAGGGGAGATGTCCTCTGGTATGGCAGACTTGTTCACTGGGATTTCGAACTCACTTGAACACAGCCTGTCCTAGTCTTGGTGGACACTGAGGGTGGGGGTGGGGAAGGCGCTGTAATGAAACCGGTTAGTCATTGTTGTCTTAATATTGTTGACGATTCTGTAAAGTTTCTTTTTATGAGTATTTGTTTAAGCTATTTCACCTTTGTTTTTTGAAATCCTTCCCTTTTAAGGAGAAAATGTGACACTTGTGAAAAAGCTTGTAAGAAAGCCCCTTTTTTCCTTTAAGCCTTTAAATGGCAAATCTAGGTGATTAAGGTTGTGAATTTTTATTTTTGCTTTATTTTTAATGAACATTTGTCTTTCAGAATAGGATTGTGTGATAATGTTTAAATGGCAAAAACAAAACATGATTTTGTGCAATTAACAAAGCTACTGCAAGAAAAATAAAACATTTCTTGGTAATACAGTTGTGCTGCGAGGTCCCGCAACGTTTGGGTCCTCGACCCGCAGGCCATCAGCATCCAGGTCTCGCCTTCCCAGGGAAGCAGGGGCGAGACCAACGGGCCGTGTAGCCAGGCGAGCCAATGGGGAGACTAAGCAGGAACGGGCCGCTCCGTGGGCCAATCAATGGGCGTACAGGGACCTGGGGGGTCCTTCAGTGCGAGCCAGGAAGGAGACAGGTGCCGGCGGTATCTACGCAGCCTGCATCTCCGGATCCCGCCGGTCTTCTGAGCTGCCGGCCAATTGCTGTCTCGGAGACGGCCTAGGGGTGGGGCCGGCACCCGCTCCACCAATCGGCGCCGAGAGCAGGGGTCGGCGTCGCGTACAGTCGGGAAGAAGGGGACAGCCCTGGGCGGCAGCTGAGATGATGGCGACCGCGATGGCAGCAACGGGAGCGGAGCGGGCGGTACTGGTGAGCGGGCAGTGCTGATGAGCGGGCGGGCGGTGGGCGACGGGTGACGACGGGCGGTGACCGCCGCACTGCTCCGCAGGAGGAGGAATTCCGCTGGCTGCTGCACTCCGAGGTGCATGCCGTGCTGAAGCAGCTGCAGGACATCCTCAAGGTAACGCGCACGGCTGCCCCCGGACCTTTGCACTCGCTGTGCCCCCGCCTACCCTCCTTCCCACTGGGGCCCTGCTACTAGTAACGCCGCACCTGTTTCCTGGGCACCCTCATAGTGCTAGGCGCAACGGTGCAGACAAGGCCCCCGCCTCGGGGAACAAAATCTAATCACGGCCTCAACGAAGCCGCACCCAGCTAGCACCAGCAGATATGCGAGTGCAGTGAGTTCCTGGAACCGGCAAGAGCCCCTAAAGCAAGCCCTACAGCTCCAGCAAGGAAGGCTTGCTTTGAAGCAGTGACATCTACTTTGAGAGCTAAGGATTCCTCCTCTCCCCCCCAGTGAAATCTCATCCAAGCTACTCAGCCTCTCTGGGCCTCTCTTTCATCAATTACAAAAATAGGTAACAGCGCTGCTGTGATGATAAATAAACCAATGCCTGCTGTGGTCCAAACTGTGCTCCCCACACCCTAGGACCTCAGCTCAGCTAGGAGGCCACTCTGTCCTGCTTTCCCTGTGGGAGACAGTAGGTGCTCAATGTGGAATGACCAGATCTGAGCTCACTTGGGCCCTGGGGACAAGGCTGGGGCCACCCCACACCAGCTGAGCCCAGGGTCAGGCCAACCCACCTGTGCTCTCCCAGCTGACCCAGGTCAGCTCCTTCTGGAAGGAGCTCTGGCTCAACTCAAGTGGACTTGACTCAGTGGACTTTACTCGCTGCCCTGTCTCCCACAGGAGGCTTCTCTGCGCTTCACTCTGCCAGGTTCTGGCACTGAGAGTCCTGCCAAGCAGGAGAACTTCATCCTGGGCAGCTGTGGGTAAGCTGGGCAGAAATCCAAAGGAGGGGCTCCATGGTGGGGATTGCTTGGGGACAAGAGGCATGGCTGCAGCGCTGCCCTGCAGGGAGGTGGGTGTGCAGTGCATCCTGGACCAGCCAGCCGTAAGCCAGCAGTGGGAAGAGCAGCCAATGGCGGGAAGAGGGGCCAGCGGCAGGTCCCGTCTGACCCTCACATGTTGTAGCACAGACCAGGTGAAGGGCGTGCTGACTCTGCAGGGAGATGCCCTCAGCCAGGCGGTGAGTCCCCCAAACCCTCATCTTCCCATCCTGCCAGTGGGAATGCCCTGGGCGCTTCCTGCTTAGCTCCACCATCAGTCAGCTTCATTACTCTGATCAGTATCCTTGATCTCTCTGACAGCAACCCCTGGACTTCCTTGTGGGATTGGGGTGTGGGTTTAGTGAGAAGTGCAGGAAAGCAGTTGCTTTGCACTCAGCTCAGCCTGGCTCCTGGACACAGTGAAGCATGGACATTGGGAGGATCCATCTGGCCCCAGATCAGCGTTGAATCAGCCAACATCTGAGTACCAGTCTGCGCCCAACCCTGTGCCAGGCACCAAGGCGTGGGGGAAGGTCCCTGTCCTTCATGGCTTCTGCCCATTGGCCACCATCCTGTGATAGCTACCTTCCCCCACCGCCCTTCCCCTTTCTCCATCTCTTTTCCCTTTTGCCTCCTTGTGGCTCCTCTCAGGCCTGAGTTCCTGTTTTCTGACCTCCCCATTTGCCACCACCACCACCCCCAGCTGAGACCTCAGGAGCCTCTCACCCTGTGGAGTGCCAGGGGCCTCACCCCTCAGGGGTTCAGGAGCTTAGTGTAGCCAAAAGCATGAAGATGTCCCCCTGCCCCACTTATCCCACTCTCCCCATCAGGATGTGAACCTGAAGATGCCCAGGAACAACCAGCTGCTACACTTGGCCTTCCGAGAGGATAAGCAGTGGAAGCTGCAACAGGTAACTGCAGACTCAGGAGGGGCAGGCAGGGGCAGGCCCAGCTGGCTCCTCTGGGGCTGGCCTGGAAGATTTGTAGCCACAGATGGCCTGAAAGTGAGTTTCCTAGCAGCAAAGCTGGGCCCCACAGCCTTCTTTGTGTGGGGAGCTGGGAACCTGTTCCTTCCTGTGGGCTCTTTGGCTCTGCTGGGACAGCTGATACTCCCCCTGCACAAGCCACTCCCCTGCCTGAGCCTCCAGGCACTTCCTGTGGCTCTGGAACCAATCCCGGGATTTCTGCTAGCCCCCACCAGTTCCTCTGGCTCTCGTGGGTCTCAGCTCAGGAGTTACCTCCCTAGGGCCCCCTCTGTGTTCCCGCCCCACTATGTTGGTTTTCTCCTGGGTGGTCTTGCAGACTTGTCTGTGTCTGTCCTCTAGAACGTAAGTTCCTCGAGGGCAGAGAGCAGGGCTGCCTCAGCCCCTGGAGGGTGTGGGCCTGGCTTCTGGAGCACGGGAAGAGCAGCTTCAGGGTGGAATGGGCAGGTCAGGCTCCAGCCCTCCCACCCAGGGTCAGGCCCAGTGTGGCTCTGCCCTGGAGCTGTGCCCTAGAGCCATGCTGAGGCCTACAGAGGACCCACCCTAATAACTCCTGCGTGGATGCTGTTTTCAGATCCAAGATGCCAGAAACCATGTCAGCCAAGCCATTTACCTCCTTGCCCACCGAGATGAGAGCTACCAGTTCAAGACAGGTGCTGAAGTCCTCAAGGTGAGCTGCCCAAACCCAGCCTGGGCCCCTGGAGACCTCTGGCCCTGTACTTGTGTTTCTGCTCCCTCATGCCCAGGCTTAGCATTAGGCTGGCTCTTTCTCCTCCGTGTTCACATGTCCCCCTGTAGCATAGTGGCTCACAACCTGGGATCAGTCCCTGGCCCCCAGCTGTGAACTGTGCAACCTGAAGTCATCTGCTTAGTCACCCTGTGCCTGTATTTCTTCACCTGTAAAATGGAGACAAGCTGTAGCAGCTGTTAACCATGGTAATGAGGTAAAGTGGCTTCCCACAAGCACCCAGCTACTGCTATAGTAGTCATCACAGTGCTAGCTGTGAAAGTAATTTAACAAGTGAAGTTGGGTGTGGTGGTGCATGCCTGTAATCCCAACACTGGGAGGTTGAGACAGGAGGATTGCAAGTTGGAACACGTTCTGGGCAGTTTAACAATTTAGTAAGGCCTTGTCCTGAAATTTAAAAAAAAAAAAAGCCTGAGTTGCAGCTCAGTGTGAAGACCTTGGGTTCAATCTCCAGTACAGTACTGAAAAAAAAAAAATTGGGCCAGGGATTTAGCTCAGTGGTGTCGCCACCTGCCTCACAAGTGCAAGGTCCTGAGTTCGATCCCCGGTACCAAAAAAAAAGGAAAAAAAAAATTAAAGTGAGGCCACACGGCATGTAGGAGAGATGACTTGGATACCTAGGATTTGTGCCTCAGCTCTGCCCTTGATTTGCTGTGTCCTGGCTGGCTCACCTTTGGCAGTAGCTGCATGACCTCCGGGAGGCAGTGGAAGCTGGGCCTGAGGAGTAGGCTAAGGCTTTGCCCCATGGCCCAGAGAAGAGGGAGGCCTCCAGATGACTGCCCTGCCTACTGCGACTGGGCTTACCCTTTGGAGCCTCAGTTTCCTTACTGCAAAAACTGAAGGCCTCAATTCCCCCATCCCACCACCTCTTCCAGGATGCTGTCCCTAGCCTGTTGGACCCAAGCCATATTTGGGGCCCTTCTAAGCCTTCACGGCCAACTGCAAAGCCTGTCCTCTGGGGCTTATCTCCCAGAATCCTCATCCCCATGGGGCCAGCGCCAGGGTCTCCACCACAACCTCCTGAATGGTGGTCACCCGTGCTGGTGCTGTGGGGTTCAGGCATGAGAACTGTGACACCCCAGCGGGAGTAGGGGCCAGGGAAGGTGAGGACCAGGCCTGATCCTGCATAGCAACTGTAACTCCACCTCCCCAGCTCATGGATGCTGTGATGTTGCAGCTGACCAGAGCCCGAAACCGGCTCACCACCCCAGCCACTCTCACCCTGCCCGAGATCGCAGCCAGCGGCCTCACGGTCAGTGCCTCAGCCAACTCCTTCTTGCTATAGGAGGCCCCCCATAGAGGGGCCCGGCTTGCCCCTGGGAGGGAAATGAGTGCCAACCTCTCGATTGCTGCTGGTCAATCTGCATCTGTGCGTTTCTTGGTGGGGTTCTGGGCCCCTGTCCCCTCTCTACCAGATGTCTTTTTTTTTTTTTTGGTACTGGGGATTGAACTCGGGACCTTCCACATTTGAAGCAGGCAGCAGAACCACTGAGCTAAATCCCCGGCCCTCTACCAGATAGCTTAACGCTGCCCTGGGCCAGGATCCCAAACCAGCAGCACAGGAAGATCCCAGGGCACCTGGGGAAAGTCTGGAAACCTCAGTTGGTGGGAGGAGCATCTAGGGTAGGCATTGGGATCCCCATTTGGTGATTCTACAGAAACTGGGCCCCCAGGGGTACAGCCTGCGGTAAGCAGGACCTCACCCGGCTCCCCACTTCCTTCCCACCAGCGGATGTTTGCTCCTACCCTGCCCTCCGACTTACTGGTCAACGTCTACATCAACCTCAACAAGCTCTGCCTTACAGTGTACCAGCTACACGCCCTGCAGCCCAACTCCACCAAGGTGAGTGGACCCCTACCCTGCCCCACCCCGTGCCCACCCCAAAGGCTCTGAAAGCCTGACCAGGTTCTGTGCCTCTGCCCAGAACTTCCGCCCAGCTGGAGGCGCAGTGCTGCACAGCCCAGGGGCCATGTTGTAAGTTCACAGGGGGGTCCTGGCACACCTCCCCCCACCCTGTGGCACCTGGCGTTGGGCCCAGGCCCACCCAAGGGACCTGTCCCTCATCCCCCAGCGAGTGGGGCTCACAGCGCCTGGAAGTGAGTCATGTCCACAAGGTGGAGTGTGTGATCCCCTGGCTCAATGATGCCCTGGTCTACTTCACTGTCTCCCTGCAGCTCTGCCAGCAGCTCAAGGACAAGGTGTGTTGGGAATGCTGTGGGGGAACAGGGTCTCAGCCCCCAGATGGCAGAACTCTTGAGGCCCTTCATTCCAGGGCGGGGGCTCTTGTCAAACCTCCTAGCTGGCCCCAGTCGTAAAGCCCGGTATATCCGTGCACCAGGCAGCTAGGCCACGGTGCCACTTGGAGCCCTGCTCTCCCCAGCACTGACCTGGACCTCACCCGGGGCCTTGGAGGGGCTGAACACATCCCCAGCATTCTGCTGACCATCCCCTCCCTTCGCAGATCTCCGTGTTCTCCAGCTACTGGAGCTACAGACCTTTCTGAGCAGCGTCCCCCAGGAGCCTGTCCCCTGGGAGGGTGGCTCCTGCCCACAGAATGCCTTTCCCCACCTACACAGTCCTCAGAGTGTTATTTATCTCCCTCACCCACCCTGCCCCATTCGCTTGCATTGCTGTGGTCAGACCCAGGAGTATTAATTAGGAGGAAGGACACTCACTGGTTTCGTGTTTGGTTGAGGTTTTGTGTCAGGAAGGTGGAGCCAAGGGGTGGCCACACTCCCAGCCCTGCCCTCCAAGGCAGCATGGGAACCTTTGGACTGCTGGTGGCCAAGCCAGGCCTTTTCCTCCTCTCCAGCTGCCCCCGGGTGGTGGGGGCCACTCAGCTCCTGCTGAGGGAGGTTGTGGGTGGGGCCCTGAGCTGTGAGTTGGGAGGGAAGGAAAAGGGGCAGTGTGCTGAGCTGCCCTGTGAATGAGCTGAAAAGCTGGGATGTTTGTTCTGAAGCCTCAACACACAGCCTGTAAAAAATAAAGATCATCAGACTTTGCCTGGAATCCTTGTCTGTCTGTCTGTCTGTGGGGACCAGACTAGGTCTCCCTGCTTTTCAGTGGCCTCCCCTGTTCCCAAGGCCTGGTTTCCCCACAAACTTACCTTTGAGACAGGATCCCCTGGCTGCTGTGGGTCCAGGAAGGATGGGGTCAAAAGCTCAGGCCCTGTGTCTGAGACCATGAGCTGGTGACCCAGGGGGCCATTCTGGCATCCCGTGGAGCATTGAGCCCCCATGCTGCCCACCTGCAGGGTCTAGAGACACAGTCCAGGCTCAGTCATAAGCTTTATTTCTTTGGCCCCGGGACACATGCCAAGGCACTAACGTTAGGGTTCCATGGCCAAGTTATCCACTCCCTTGAGTCTTTCCTGCAAGAGAAGTACAGAGAAGGGCCGTGTGGGAGCCACTCCTTGGCCCCAGCTGGCCTCTCCCCACCTCTGCCCTTCCCAGGACAAGTCTACCTCCCCCAGGATCCTCTTCCTCTGCTCACCTTCCCGCGTTTCACCTTCCGGTGTCTGGGGGAAGCACAGCAGCAGTGACAGCAGCAGTGGGCAATGACCAGCAGCAACAAGAACAACACAGCGCCTGGGGACAGGACAGGTGTCCAGATGTGGCCCCGAGCAAGGCTGATGGCGGGGGTGGGTGGAGGCCATGGCCACACTCACCCACAAAAGTGAGAAAGACCACGAAGGCAGCAGTGTCCCACTCAGACTGGAACAGGTGGCGGCTCTTCAGTCTCCCCAGCACTTCCTGAGCCGTGACCTCCAGCTCCTCCATGGACAGGCTCATTCCAGACAGAGCCACCTGTCAGGGCCCCCAAAGGGCCACCTCAGAATGGGCCCTGCCTCCTCCTGTCCCAGGCCCAGCACCATTCTGTGTCACCTCCCTCACTATTCCAAGCCCAGCTTTTCTTCCACTCCTTTCCTGGCCCCATCCTGGGCAGCCCCCACCCCAACCACCATCCTCCTCCCTCCCTGGGAGTCCTGAGCAGGACAGGCCCCACCTGCCTCCCCACCAGTCTTCCAGCAGCTCCTCCACTCCCCCGGCCTGGAGGTCCCCAGTCCCGAGCTCAGACTGCTTCCTGCTTCCGGATCCACCTCACCTGAGGCCCTGGCAATCAGCCCCACCCTCCAAGGGCTGTCAGCCCCAGGAGGGGAACCCAGGGCCCTGAGGCACAGGCCTGGCAGCTGCCTCTTTCCCAGGGTTTTGTTTTCTAGTCTTTTCTGAATATGCCAGACCAGTTAGAATAGGTGGACACTCAGCCACTATTGACTTCCTGGATGAAGGAAGGGAGGGAGAAGAGCAGTAGGCAGGGGAGGAGAGGAGGCAGAAAGGAGGGAGAGCTTGTCCAAGGTCCTGTCACCTTCCCTGGGCAGTTTTCCTTGAAATAATCCTTACGAAGAAAGTGCTTATTGTCTCTCAGACGAACTCCTTCCTCAAAACCCGGGGTCTGGGCCCCTTGATCCTGACCTCTCTAATTCTCCCCAGGAAAGCACCTCTCTCCTTCCTGCTTTCATGGCCTGTCGGGGCCCAGAGGCTGTGTTCACCATAGAGATGGGGCTGTAAACTGAGGGGACACAATTTCTTTTTCTTTTTCTTTTTTTTTTGTGGTACCGGGGGTCGAACTCGGGTCCTTGCACTTGCGCAGCAGACAGGGAAACCACTGAGCTAAATCCCCAGCCAGGACACAATTTCTTGATCATGTGGCTCTTTCGGCAGGAAGAAAAAAAAAAACCTAATGTTAGGTGCTGCACCTCATACTGTACATGCCTTACCTCATGTTGATCCTAGTGTGGGTATTTTTGCTTTTCCCATGTCACAAATGAGAAAACTGAGGCCTAATGAAGTTAGAGCAACCACCCCAAGTCACACACCTAGTATGTTCATTTCCCGTTACTGCTGTGACAAATTCAGTGCTTTCAAACAGCACAAATTTATTATCTTACAGTTCTGAATGCCAGAGTCTAACATGGGCTGATGGGGCTGTGTAAAGGAAAATCTATCCCTTGCCTTTTTCAGCCCTTACACCCCACCCACATATGAGCTTAGGCTGGTTACCTGAACCCTCTCTACCTCAGATTCCTTATCTGTAAAATGGGTATATTACTAGTCCCTTGATAAGGCAATAGTTGAGGTTCAAACTTTCACCAACCTGGTGGGTCCCTCTGGGCTTCCACTGAGGCATTTCCCCCAGTTTTCACAATTACATGTCACTTGCCCTCACACAGGGTGAGTGCCCTGGAGGAAGTGTTTTGTCTGCCTGGAGGCTTATGATGTCCCCAGAAGTGCACCCTGCTTCTGTTCCTGCTCAGCTGTCAGGTCACTGGAACCGTGGTGTCCTCCACTAACAATGCCCTCGTTTAGGTTTGGTCTCGCTGGAGCCTGCAAGACTTCCCTGTTGAATGTGGCTCTGTTCCAGGGCCAGCTCTGCTGTATCCTAGGGCCCCTGCCACCCCACCTTCTGAGTTAAGCCTCTGCAATGTCAGCCCAGGAGTGAGACCAGCGGGAGGAGAGAGCACAAGACCAGGACAGTGTCACAATGAACAGGTTGGGCCAGGGCTGGAGGGCCTAAGGGATGGGGATCAGGCAGGGCATACACACCGCTGGCACAGTGCATCTGTAAACAGCACTGTGCGAGAACAGAGCAAGACCCGTCCACCTGCAGCCTGTCGCTCAGGGGAGAGTCGAACCAGAGTTACAACAAAGATGTTAGGACCTGCAAAGTCTGAAATAGGGAATGTCTGGCCCTTTACGAAAATGTTCCCTGCATCCTGGGGCAGAAGGCTGCTCAGAGTTTGCAAAGGCAGGTGCCAGACAGCAGGTAGGAAAGAACAGACATAGTGAGACGAGCCAGGTGAAGGGGCCATGATGTGGAGAGAGTAGAGAGGGGTGAGGACTTTGCGGAAGGGAATTCTGGGCTGGAGACGTGTCTCAGTGGTACAGCACATGCGTAGCATGCACAAGGCCCTGGGTTCCATCCCCAGCACAACATGACTAAGTGAATAAATAGTGAGATGTCCTCCATTTAATTACCAGAAGCAACAGGGACTTCTTATGAATGGCCGTCCTGTCCCACCCTCCTTTTTTTTTTTCAGTCCTGGACACTGAACCCAGGCCCTTCACACTGAGCTACACCACCAACACTACCCCTTTCTAATTTTTTTATTTAAGACAGGGTCTTGCTATATAACTAAGTTGCCAGGCTGGGCTCAAACTAACCCTTCTGCCTCAGCATCCGAGAGTGCTGGGATTGCAGGGGTGCTCCGCCATACCTGGCTTCACCCATGCTCATATCCTTAGCCAATGCAGACTACACTCTCTTCCTTCCCCAAAATGTGTGATATTTCTCTCACCTACTTCTGTCTGGGGGACATTTTCCAACCCCTCCTTACCCTGGCAGGTAGTTGTGGGTACTTGTGCTGAGACCTGCTCCGCTCTGTTTCTGGCTAGCATCTCTAATGGCTCACCAACCCCTTTTATTTCGAGATCCCACAGCTTCTAGAGTTTTGGTTTAACAGCTATGGCAGTAGTCATAGAGCACATGCCCGTCTAAAGAGGGCAGGGTGTCCCCAGCTGTCTGGAAATCCAGACATTCCTGTGAACAAACAGGACTCAGCCGGAGTGCCAGCCGTACCGCCTTCTCCCCTTGTGTCCTTGAGTCACTGGCTTGACCTGTCTCAGCTCTACACTGGTGGTGGCAACTGCAGTTACTCCAAGGGGTGATAACTACAAGGAAAACGCAAGAATCCTCTGCTTTGGGGCTGTGGTTCCTAGGTTGGTTCTGGTAGTGGAGTCCAAACCCAGCTCTGACATTTATCAGCTGATGGCTTTGGTGGCAGAAGCTGCCCTGGGGCCCTCAGCTCCCTCTCTAAGAGGGAGTCATAGCGTGATTAGCCGGGTCACTGTGAGTATGAAGGGATAGAGGGCCTGGAGGATAGCTGGGCTCGGTGTAATCCCAGCAGTCTGAAAGGCTGAAACAGGAGGATCAAAATTCAAACCCACCCCAGGCAATGTAGCAAGATCCTATCTCAAGCAATAAAAAATGTTTTTAAAAAGGAAGGGGAGGGGCAGAGAGGTAGTTTGATATGAAGATCTTAGGTCCAATCCCCCGTACCAAAAAATAAAATAATAAAGACCCTGAAGGATCAGCTCACATTCCTTGGGCCCCTTCCTGCTGAGGGTAGTAGCGTGGGGTCACAGGAGGGAGGGAGGGAGTGCAGATTCTGCAGTTAACTGCCGCCCTCCCCTCCCCCTCGACACACCCCCTGGGCCTGTGCTGCAGCTCCACAGGGACTCACCCACCAGGTAAGGCATGGTGTCCCCTGCGAGGCCACCACTCTGCATCCCCTGCCTGGGCCTTAGCCTCAGTCTGTCTCTGAGTCTCTATCCCCTTCACTCTGTGGCTTCTCTTTCTCTCCCCCCTCTCTTTCTCCATCCCTGCCAATTCTGTGTGTCCCCCAAGTGAATCAAGTTCCTCGCTAGAATGGGAGCCGCTCACCCATTTCCCCCACTCCCTGTGGCCCCTCAAGGACTCTTGCGGCTGCAGACACCCCTGACCTTTGACAAGTCTGAGCCACTGGCGGCGACCCTGCCTGCCCTGGATGGGAAGGGCAGACCTCTGGGGCTAGCACTTCTCAGGATGGGGTTCAGTCTCACCCACCATGAAGGAAGGGGACTGGCCTGACCGGGTGGCATTGAGGGTGGGCTGGCTGTCAGCAGAGCACTGAGCTGGGGTATGGGAATGAGCGCCCCGTTAGGCCCAGCAACAAGGCTCTTCTCCCCACTGCACCCCAAACAGGCATCTTTGTGTTCTTGGCCCCATGGACACCCTGAGACAATCCCCCTCCCCCTGCTCCTCGAGGCCCTCCAGCCCCAGGACCCCACCCTGTGAGACCCCTGCCCCCGTGGGCATTGAGGCCGTGCTGGACCAACTGAAGATCAAGGCCATGAAGACCGGATTTGAGTTCAACATCATGGTGGTGGGTGAGTGAGGAGCAAGGGGCTCCTGGACACAAGGCTTGAACATGGCGCCTCAACTCCCCAGCCTCGTCTCCCCATCTCTTAAGGGGTCCTGATCTTGGTACCTGGTAGGAGTGTTGTCCTTGAAAATGGGAAACACAAGCCATTAAAGACAAAAATTATCCACAAAACTCCAACCAAGTGGCAATAATGGGGAGAGAGTCAGAATCCTGGACTTGGTGACACAAGCATGATCTTGTACACCGCTACTGATGCTGATGCTGATTCAGTGTGATTAGTTTGTAAAACTAGCCAGGTAGGATGCCATATGCTTGTAATCCCGGCACTCGGCTGCCACATGTTCCAAAATGAACAAACATGCTAAGGGAAAGAAATCAATCACCAAAAGCCACATAGTGTATTTTCTACTCACAGAGAATGTCCAGAGCAGGTAAACCCATTAGGGGTGGAAAGTAACTTAGTAGTGCCAGGGCTGCAGACAGGGAAAAGGGATTGACTGCTTCAAAGGTACAGGGTCTTTATTCGGAGAGGTGGTGGTTATATAATATTATAAAAATACTTAATATCACTTTATTATGCACTTTAAAATAATAGTCGATAGCCAGATGTGTTGGCACACATCTGTAATCCCAGCACTCTGGGAGGCCAAGGCAAGAGGATTGCCAAATTCAAACCCAGCCTGGGCAACATAGCAAGTCTTTAACTCAAAAAAAAAAAAAAAAAAAAAAAATTGGGGGCCGGAGATTTAGCTCAGCGGTTTCACCGCCTGCTGCACAAGCGCAAGGATCCGAGTTCAATCCCCGGTACCAAAAAAAAAATGGTCTGGGAATTTAGCTCAGTGGTGCCTCACCTGCCTTGCAAGCACAAGATCCTGAGTTCGATCCCTGGTACCAAAAAAATAAATAAATATAAATAAAATAGTGGGGCTTGGCAGCACAAGCCTGTAATCCCGGTCACGCAGGAGGCCGAGACAGGAGAACTGAAACTTCGAGTCCAGCCTGAACTACACACCAAGACCCTGTCTCAATAAACAAAATGTAAATACATACGTATATGACAAAAAAACAACTAATTTTGTATCATATAAACTTTATTCCCATAAAGAAATGGGAAGGAGAGCATTGAACCAGACATTACAATAGTATGCATTTGTCAATAAACAGTTTATTTTCCAAACTGGGTAATCTGTAATCCCAGACTTTGGGAGGCTGAAGCAGGAGGACTGCTGTGAGTTCAAGGCCAGCTAAACTACATAGCAGGACCTTGCTTCAAAAAAAAAAAAAAAAAAAAAAAAGACCAAAATGAAATAGTTTATTTTCCAAAATATGATATTTATTTAAGAGTTTGAGACACACTGCCTAAAATTCGCACCATGACTGCTGTCATTGGTCCCTTCCAGGGCAGAGTGGGCTGGGCAAGTCCACAATGGTGAACACACTGTTCAAGTCCAAAGTATGGAAGTCGACCCTGCCAGCACCGGGAGTGCCTACACCCCAGACGCTGCAGCTGCACTCAGTGACCCACGGTGAGTGAGCCCCAGCGGCATCCCTGCCACCCCGCCCAGGCCAACCTGTCCCTCCGCTCTCCTCCCTCTGCAGTCATCGAGGAGAAGGGCCTGAAGCTGAAGCTCACAGTGACAGACACACCCGGCTTCGGGGACCAGATCAACAACAGCAACTGGTGGGTCAGGGAGCCCACTCCCGCTGCTGCCCTTCCGACCTCTGGGACACCCCAGCAGTTTCATCTTCCAGCCTCAGTTTCCTTGTCTGTACAGTGGGTGTCCTCAACACCCCCTCTAGAGGGGCAGAACATGAAGGGCTCAGCCGGCCATTTGCACAAAGTAAGCACTCAGTATCGGTCTGGGTATCACAGTTCAGGAGCCACACTCCCGAGTCAGAATTCCTGGGTCAGGCTGACATCACCAAGACTGGTCATGGTCATGGAGCTCTAGGAGCCTTGGTTTCCTTCACTGTAACTTGGGAGTGAGAACTCATTGGCTGAGAGGAGTTGGTCACAGACACGCACGCACACACACACACAAACACACACACACACACACACACACACACACACACAGCCAGGATCAGCTGCTTAATTTGTGGGATCCAGTGCAGTGACAATGTGGGACCTTTAATTCAAAAATTATTAAGACCATCAGCCAAGTACTGTACGGCAGCACATGCCTATAATCTTAGGTGTTCAGGAGGCTGAGGCATAAGGATCCAAGTTTGAGCCCAACCTGGGCAACTTAGTGACTTAGTGAGACCCTATCTCAAAAGAAAAACTAAAAAGCTCTGGGGATGTAGCTCAATGGCAGAGCATCCTGAGTTCAGTTCCCAATACTGCACCCCCAAAAATTTATAAGACCACAGCTTTCTAAGTTTGGCACCCTGTGTGACTGCACTGTAGCCCTCCTATGAAGCTGGCCCTGCACGTGATGCTTTGTTGAGCACCTACTATGTGCTGAGCTCTGCTCTAGACATGGGCAATCCAGTGAGGAACAAGACAGGTAAACACCCTGGCCTCCACGGAAGAGAGAACATAGGGAGGACAGATGATGAACAAAATCAGTTAGAGGGTAGCTGAGCCTGAAATACACTGTCCATGCAAGTCTTTATAAGAGAGAGACAGACTAGGGAATGGACCCAGAGAGCATCTCCAGCCCATTTTATTTTGAGACAAGGTCTTGCCCAGTTGTCTGGGTTGGCCTCAAACTTGTAATCCTCCTGCCTCATCCTCCCTAGTAGCTAGAATTACAGGCATGTGCCACTGTGCCTGGCTGAATCAAAACATTTGTGAGCATGAAAGAGATCACTGTTGATAATTACACTGAAGTGGGAGCTAGGGTGTAGCTTAGTGGTAGAGGAAGGCTGAGGGATCCATCTCCTGTAGGGGTGGCTTTGGGGCAGACTTCCTGGAGATGAGAAGTGAGGCACATGGATATGCAGGGGAACGGTGGTCCAGGCAGAGGATGCAGCAAGGGCAAAGGCCCTGTGGTGGGGCAGGCCTGATGCCTGTGGGAACAGGAGCGATAGGGAGAGGGTAGGAAGGAAAAGGGTGTGGGCTGGTGTAGGGCCTTGTATGGCAATGGCTTTTCTTTGGCTACTGGAGGTTGAGCAGAAAAAAGGATGTAGTCTGACCTTTGTTTCATTTTGTTTTAGTTTTGTGGTGCTGGGGATGGAACCCAGGACCCAGGACCTCAAGAATGTTAGGGAAGTGCCTACCACTGCACCACACCCCCCTCCCTGACCCTTCTTTTAAAGGATCTGTTCGAAGAGGGAGGAACCCACAGAGAGGAGTCAGGAGACTCCTTGCAGCAATCTTGCAAGAGTCAAAGATGGCTTGGACCAGGCCGACAGCCAACTGCATCATTTCATGCTCCCCTCGCCCTTACAAAGCAGGTGCTGCTATCTATGGTCCCCATGTTACAGACCAGGAAACTGAGACCTCAGGCTGAGAATGGCGTGGAAGGTCCTCTCTGTCTCTCTGATGATGCAGGGGAGGGAAAGGGTGATAGGGTGACAGAGTGGCCCTTGACAAACCGAGACCAGGAGTCACCCTAAGAGCAGTCCGTCCAGTGGACCAGGGAGGCCGAGCAGAGGTCCTGGGGTGGGGATCTGAGGGGAGGCGTCTCCACTCCAGCTGGGAACCCATCCTGGGCTACATCAATGAGCAGTACGAGCAGTACCTGCAGGAGGAAATTCTCATCACGCGCCAGCGCCACATCCCCGACACCCGGGTGCACTGCTGTGTGTACTTCGTGCCACCCACTGGGCACTGGTGAGGTGGCTGGACCAGCCTGGGGAGGGAGAAAGAGGGGTCCCCAGGGTGGGCTTCAGCCTGCCTCTCCCCTCACTTGTACCTTTGACACCACTGCTACTGCTGCCCCTGCCCTTCCCGGGCAGCCTGCGCCCCCTGGACATTGAGTTCCTGCAGCGGCTGTGCCGGACTGTGAATGTGGTGCCCGTGATCGCCCGGGCTGACAGCCTGACCATTGAGGAGCGTGAGGCCTTCAGGAGCAGGGTGATCTGGGTGTCCGAGCCAGGGCTGGGATCAGGGTGGCCCTGGGCAGAGTAGGCAGAGTGGGCTAAAGTCACCTGTGTTTGGTCCCCAGATCCAGAAGGACCTGAAAAGTCACTGCATTGATGTGTATCCACAGAAGCACTTCGATGAGGACGTCAACGACAGAATTCTCAACAGCAAGATCCGGGTAAGAGGCAGCGGGACCGCAGGCTGGTGGGACTGAGGCTGCTGATCTTTCCACTCGTCCTCTCCATCTGAAGGTTCATTGCTTTCTACAACTCAGGGAAATGTGCATGTATTTCCAGCAGACCAGAATTTCCATTCATCCACTAACTCCACATCCATATTCACAGAACAGGAGGAAATGTTCACAATCACATCTATAATATGGAGCTTCTATTCTGAAGCTATAAAGAACTCTTACAACTCAATAATAAAAGACAACTCAGTTTAGAAATGGAAGTAAGGTGGGACATGGTGGCACACCCCTATGATCCCAGCATTCTGGAAGGCTGAGGCAGGTGGATGGATCCCAAGTTTGAGTCCAGTTGGGCAGCTTAATGACTTAGCAAGATCTTTTGTCAAAATAAAAAAAGTGAAAAAGGATAGGGGATATAGCTCAGTGTAAAGGCCCTGGCTTAATCCCCAGTGCCACATACACACAAACACACAAAGGGTAAGGGCTGGAGATGTAGCTCAGTGTAGAGTACTTGCCTAGCATGCACAAGGCCTTGGGTTCAATCTTCAGCCCTGTAATAAGAAAAACAAAATGGGTGAAAGATTTGAATAGATATTTCTCCAAAGTTTTACATATGGCTGAAAAGCACACAGAAAGGTATCAAAAACCATCAGTCATTAGGGTAATGCAAATCAAAACCACAGTGAGAGGGCTACTCCACACCCATCTGAGTGGTGCCTTAGCCAGTTTTCTGTTGCTACAACAGAACACCTGAGACTGGGAAGCTTATAAAGAAAGAACCTCATTTAGATCACGGTTCTGGGCTGGGGCCATGGCTCAGTGGTAAAGCACTTCCCTAGACCACGGTTCTGAAAGTCCAAGATAGAGCAGTCGCCTCTGGCGAGGGCCTCATGCTGCTGCACCCATAGTGGCCATGTGAAGGGCAGCGGTGTTTGCAGAGAGGTGACACATCTGGTCCCACAAGAGCAACAACTCACTCTGCAGAAGGCGCTAACCTACTGGGGGCTCCACCCTCCCAACTGCCCCACCTCCTAACACTGCTGCAGTGGCCACCGCCTTCAACCAGAGTCTTTTCTCTCTCAATTTTTATTTTTATTAGTACATGTCCATGGCACATAATGATTACATTTCTTAGGTGGAGTTGGTATGTGTCCATATTACACCTTAACTCTTTATTCCCCCCTTCCCTGCCTCTCCCTCCCATCTCCCCAGCTCTCTTGGCTCCTTCCCCTCCCATTTACAAAAGATCTCTCTCCTTATTTCCTATTATCTATCTTTTATTTTGCTCCTTATTTATATTTGGGTTTCTCATATAAGAGAAACTATGTGATATTTAAGCTTGTGTGTCTGATTTATTTCACTTGACGTTACAGTCTCAAGGTGCATCCAGTTTTCTACAAATGACTCAAGTTTATCCTTCTTTATTGTGGAGTAGTACTCCATGGTGTATAAACACCACATTTTTTAATCCACTTATCTGTTGATGGACAGATAGGCTGTTTCCAAGGTTTAGCTATTATAAGTTGTGCTGCTATAAACATGGGGACACATGTACCACTGTAGCATGATGTCTGTAACTCTTTTGGGGAAATACCTAGAAGGGAAATAGCTGGGTGTAATGGAATTTCTTGTTTTTTTGAGGAATCACAATACTGATTTTCATAGTGATCATACTAGTTTACACTCCCACCAATATAGGAAGGGTTCCCTTTTCCCCCCAGCCTTACCAGCATTTGCTATTATTTGATTTCTTGATGATGGTCATTCTTTCTAAGGTAAGATGGAATCTCAGCATTGTTTTAATTTCTCTAATGGCCAGACATGTTGAACATTTCTTCATGTATTTATGAGCCATTTGTACTTCTGAGAATTATCTATTTATTTCAGTTGCCCATTTTTTGATTGAGTCTTTATTTGCGGAGTTTTATTTTTATTTTTTTAATTTTTTTTATATATTCTAGGTATTAGTCCTTTATCTGAGGAACAGCTAGCAAAAATTTTTTCCCTGAATTTGAGTTTGGAAAGAGAGACAAGCCACAGCACAGGGTCATAATAAAAAGAAATATTGGGCCGGGGATGTAGCTCGGTGGTGCCATGCCTGCCTGGCAAGTGCAAGGTCCTGAGTTCGATCCTTCATGGTGCAGGGGGCGGGCGGGGCGGTGCCTGGGTGCAGAGGAACCAGAATCCTCACACACCGCTGGTGGACTGCAGAGTTACAGATCAGGAAGACAGTCCGGCAGCTCCTCAAATGTGTAAACATCCCTTACTCTATGACCCAGTAACCACACTACCAGGTTGCAAACACATGTTCATGAAAACATAAATTCACACAAACGAAAATGAAACCACACATCAACTCAAACAACATGTACATGAATGTTCACTGCAGCACTGACCGTGACAAGAGTGGAAATGACCCAACTGCCCATCAGCAGATGAGTGGATAAACACAGTGAGCTCTACCCACACCATGGGGTGGTGCTCAGCACAGGAAGGAAGGAAGCATGGACACAGGCAGCAGCATGGGTGAATCTTGAACACTGTGCTAACCGAAAGAAGCCAGACACAAAAGGCCCGTACTGTATGATAGTATTTATATGAAATGTTCAGAATAGGCAAATCCACAGGGACAGAAAACAGATTTGTGTGTGCCGAAGCCTGGGGAAAGGATATAGGGTTTCTTTTTGGAGTAATGCAAATGTTGTAGAATTAGATAATGATGAAGGTTGCATACCTGGTGAATATACTGCAACCTACTGAACTACACACTTTAGTTAGTTAGTTGCTTGCTTTTGTGGTACTGGGGATTGAACCCAGGGCCCCAGCCCTTTTTTGATTTTTTGAGAGAGGGTTTCACTAAGTCACTAAATTGACTAGTCTGGGCTCAAACTTACCATCCTGCCTCAACCTTCCAGAGTGCTGGAATTACAAGCATGTGCCACCATGCCTGGCTTGAACTATATACATTGTAAGAGAATGTAGATATGTGAATTATACCTCAATAAAGCTATTATAAAAGAAGAGACAGGGGCCGGGGATTTAGCTCAGTGGTTCCGCTACCTGCCTCGCAAGTGCAAGGACTTGAGTTCAATCCCCGGTACCAAAAAAAAAAAGTGAAAAAAAGAAGAGACAGACAAAGGTAACAAGCAAGCTCACATCTTCATTTTTCTCCAAATCAACTGAATTCCTGCCCTAAGCTCCATCCTTCCACCTATGTGGCACATTCACTGTCAGTCCATCTGGATGCTGCAAAACCAGGACTCATCACCCATAGACCCCAGCCCTCAACCCCTCTCGCTGGGACTCTGCTAACCTACACAGTGCTTTCTGTAGGAAGGAGAAGTGCTTCCTTCATAGCTGGGGCCCGCATGTGGTTTTAGCCCCATCCAGCCTCATGGTCAGTTGTCTTTCTGTGCAGTGTACACATTACACATCTGTACATGGAGGACTTGCTTCTCATCAGTGACCCAATTCCTCTCTACAGCCCCTTCTTTCTCCTCCCCACTGAAGCAATGAACCCAGGTTCCTGTGTAAGATAAAAGCCTAATCTCCACCAGCTTGTGCTTTCTGTCCTGAAGCAGGCTAGACACCACTGGAACAGAGCTTGGGGAATTACAAGGAGAAAGTACTCAACATCTCAGTAAAGCATTCAGATACATGCATTTAGCATGGGCTGGCATGAAATAAGCATGCAACTATAGTTATTATTATTAACCTTATTCCCCACACAAATTAACTCTACAAAATAAAAATAAAAGTTGGGGATACAGCTCAGTGGTATATAGTGCTTGGCTAGGAGGTACAAGGCCCTGGGTTTGATCCCCAGCACTTAATAATAATAAGGGCTGGAGATTTAGCTCAATGGTTCTGGCACCTGCCTTGCAAGCACAAGGTCCCGAGTTTGATCCCTGGTACCAAAAAATAATAATAATAATGGGCCGGGGATTTAGCTCAGTGGTGCCACTGCTTGCCTCGAAAGCTAAGGACACAAGTTCAATCCCCAGTACCAAATAATAATAATAATAATAATAATAATAATAATAATAATAATAATAATAACCAGGCTCAGGGACATATGCCTGTAACCTCAGGTACTTGGAAGGCTGAGGCAAAAGGATTGCAAGTTCAAGGCCTACCAGGGCAACTTCGTGAGACCCTGTCTCAAAACAAGAAAATAAAAATGGCTGGGGATATAACAGTGTAGAGCACCCCGGTTTCAATTCTCAGTACTGCAAAATAAATAAATAAATAACATATACATATGCAGTGCTTTGGAGATTACAAATTTGAATTTGCACTCGTGACCATAATAGAGAGAGCAGCAAGATTTTACAGTAGGGTGGGCTTAGCAGACTTTTTGCAAAAGGTGAGATGGTAAATGTTTCAGACTCTGTGGGCCAGACAGTCTCTGCTGCAATTACTCAACTCCACTGTTGTGGTTCATAATGGCACAGACCAGGGAAGAGGAATGAATGGGCTTAACTTTGTGCCAGTAAAATTCTCTGGAGGAAACCAGGCAGCGAGTACAGGCTAGCTATGAGCCACAGGTTGCCAGAGCCTGGTCTATAAAGTCACTTATTCTTTTAAATTTTATTTTATTTTATTAAAAATAAAACATAGGGAGGGAAGGGAGGTTGAGGGGAAGGGGGACATGGAAAAATAGGGGTGGGATGTAAGATGTACAGGTGCAAATTCCCTACGAGTGTTAATGTATGCCTAAAACGTCCCGATAAATGTTGTGCTATTAAAAAAGAAAAATAAAACAAAATTTCATAACAATAGAATAAAAATAGTAACAGTTAATACATTTTTATCATTATCTTCAAAATAGTCACTCAGAGTACAAGACATAGAGAAAAAAGATTCTTACAAAGAAGAAACAAACAGATAATAGCACAAAACTTTCTTTCTTTCTTTTTTTGGTACCGGGGATCGAACTCGGGTCCTTGTGCTTGTGAGGCAGGCGACGGAACCACTGGGCTAAATCCCCAGCCCAGCACAAAATTTTCTTTTCAGTGAACTAAGAGAAGCTAGTAGTATAAATGAAACAAATTAGCATAATATTAAAATGTTTTTGAAACAGTGGAATAGGTAATTTGTCAGACACACGAGATTAAATATCACATGTTTCTCTTATACGAGAATATATACACACAAAGAGCAAAAAAGAAGAAGTAGGGAGAAGTTCAAGTACAAAGTCAAAGTCACTTATTTTGACCTCAGAAGGTGATCACTAGGCCTAGTGTGGTGGTGCATGCCTATAATCCTTGTACTTGGGAGGCCGAGGCAGGAGGATCATTCGCTGGGAGTTTGAGGGCAGCCTGGACTACATGGTGAGACCCTGCCTCAAAAACCAAAAACCAAAAAGAAAAGGTTATTATTGTTTGTTTCCATGTCACAAGTAAGAAGTTAATCTTAGCATATATTTTTCTATCTTTCTTTCTTTTTTTTTTTTTTTGCACTTCTGGGGATTGAGCCAAGAGCCTTGCACATACCAAGTGCAGGCTGTATCACTGAGCTACACTCCAAGCCCCAAGATTATATCATTAACAGCCGGGGATTTAGCTCAGTGGTTTTGTCACCTGCTGTGCAAGCACAAGGACCCGAGTTGATCCCTGGTACCAAAAAACAAAAAAAAAGATTATGTGGTTAACATGGCTATTAACAAAGACACAGATGTGTGGGGGTGCACACCTGTAATCCTAGCACTGGGAAGGCTGAGGCAGGAGGATCACTGCGAGTTCCAAGCTAGCCTGGGCTATGTGGTTAGTTCAAGGTCAGCCTGAACTACATAGCAAGATCCTATTTTTAAAAATATAAAAAAACAAAAAGACAGTTTCCAAGGGTAACTCTGCTAACTTTTCACTATGTCAAAACCTTTACTAGTGCTCACAAAGCCCTATGCCAGTCCTATTAAGGTCCCCATTTCACAGATGAGGCAACAGAGGCGTGGTGTTAGCTACTGTGTCTTTGGACTCCTTAGAACTTTCATCCATCCCGTTTCAACAAAGGACAGTGTCCCTGCCTCCTGTCTCAGTGGCTCCCCCACAAGCCCATCCTCCCACCTCCTCCTGTCCCTAGGAACGGATCCCATTTGCCGTGGTCGGGGCAGACCAAGAGCACTTGGTGAACGGGAGGTGTGTCCTAGGCCGGAAGACCAACTGGGGCGTCATCGAAGGTCAGTGCTGGGAGGCTGGGAGGATGCAGGGGAGGGCAGGTTGGAAACCAAGGTGTGCCCTATGCCTTTGGCATCCTTGGTACCTTCTCTGGACCGGGCAGTTAAGTTCACAGGGGACAGATAGACCTGGAAAAGGCTCCTCTCACCATCTGGGAAGCCTTGAGCAAATTACATCACTGGGCCTCAGTCTCTTCATAGCAAAATGGGGTTCTTAGGGTAACATCAACATCACAGGGTGCCTGGAGGTGGCAGCACCACTGCTTTGAACAACCTCAGAACTGCAGGTGCCCTATGGGCTCATTTACTGTGGACCGACTATGTGCCAGGCACCACTCTGTGCAGTTCCTGAAGAACTATAACAAAAGCAGGACTGATGAGTCCCTGTCTCCATCGTGCTAAGGAAACAATGGCAGAGGGAGAAAGACAGTAAAGGAAATTGGTGGGAGGGAGGTAGCAGGAGCCTAGGGAGTTGAGGGAAAGGCTGGAAAGTGAGGGAGAAGGAGCAGCCTGGACCTGGCCCCCGATTTATTATTATCAGCAGTACAAATATATGTATATTATCTAGGGTACAATAAGCATAATACGATATAATAATAATGGTGGGTTGAACAACTTTTTATAAGAATCACCCTACCAGGTCCAAGAACGAATTAAGGAATGAACAAACAAAGGAAGGGGAGGTGGGATAACACAGTGAGAAACGTGGGAAAATGGCAGTGGCAGGTCTCAGGTGGCACACAGTATAGAGCAGGTGCTTACTCAGTGCTCACTGAGGGCAGGGCAGCTGCACAGTGCCCGATCGGTACCATGTCTCACAGTGGAGAACATGGAGCACTGCGAGTTTCCTCTCCTGAGAGATCTGCTCATCCGGTGAGGCCTGGGCTGCCCTGGGGCTGGGGAGCTGGAAAGGGAGCTCCAGGGGTTGGAGTTGGGGTGTGGCTGGGGTTGACCTGCCTCCCACTGCCCAGCTCCCACCTCCAAGACCTGAAGGACATCACTCACAACATCCACTACGAGAACTACCGTGTTGTCAGACTCAAAGAGAGCCACCAGCTGCCTCGAGGGCCAGGATGGGTGAACCTGTCCCCCGTGAACCTGGCTCCCACCTCTGCTGGACAGCCGACTACACCCAGACCCTCAAAGGCCCGCAAGCGGGCCCAGGAGGAGCCCAAGTATGAGTTCTGAGCCCCAAAAGATCTGGACCTGCTTGGCTCCCCAAATTCTTAGCAACCAGCCCTCAACACACATCTGTGTCCTACAGCGTCTATTAAAGGTGGACATTGTCTTATAAAAAGCTATGGTTTGATGACAAAAGGCATTTTGTAAATGACTTCCTTGAGCTATCTTCAAGTGAAAGCATGGTTCTTTTAAGTAATAGTGTGAGATCCATTATCCAAGGTCCTTGAGAGGTTTTCCCCCTCCATCAAGATCCAGAGCTGGACTTCTCACTCCTGATCTGGGGCTGGACTATGAACACTACAACCTCTCCATCAGCTGGGTATGGTGGTACACGCACGTAACCCCAGCACTCTGGGAGGCTAAAGCAGGAGGTTCAAAAGTTCAAGCCTAGCCTGGGCAGCTTAGTGAGACTCTTGGCTCAAAATAATAAATTAAAAATGGGCCAGAGATGTAGCTCAGTGCAGAGGCCCTGAGTTCAATCCTCAGTACCCAAAACAAACAGATAAACCACCCTCTCATTGGTGGTGGACCTCTGGCTGTCTTCCCCGAACCCTGAGCCATGTGGGCCCCACCTGACTATTTTATTTTCTTTTTTTTTCCATTAAGTTTAATGGTACATTTTAGGTATAAATACAGTTACATTCATCACTGGGATCCTGTACCTTTCTTTACATGATGTATCTTGGTCCACCTGACTATTTTCTAAGCCCTACCAGATGAGGATGCTGAGCAAATGGTTCCTCACTTGGCATCTTGCCAGGCCACTGTGAAAATCCAGGTTGAGCATGTCACATACTCTCTGTGCCTCCGTTTCTTTTTTCTTTTCAGACAGGGTCTCCTCCTGGGTCAGCCTGGGATTACAGGTGTGCACTCCCATATCCAGTTGATCAGGACACTCTTGTAGCATTGATGCTCAGACAAAACTGATCCTTCCTCAAGCATGCTTGACCCACACCTGAGAAAGTGAAAAGACAGAGGTGCCAGCAATAGGATGGCTCCAGGCCAGGGGACCTGGGGCACAGTGAGTGAACTGTGCTCTCCCACGATGCTCAGCACCCTCAAAGATAGATGGATTTCACAGGGTTTCATGTGATGGGGCTGAAGTTCATTCAGTTCATTAATTAAAGGAAGAGGGACACCCATAATCCAAGGGACTAGAGGGACACCACACCTCCTGTAAGACCTGAGGTCATGGTGACCATTCAGTGACAACAGTAAGCAGTAGTAATATCCTAGCTACAAGTCACTGCTTTCGTCAAACCCTCGACTTCCCCAGGTGAATCACATGGTTTGTTTTCTGAATAATCTCCTCCATTAGACTGGGACCTCTGTGGCAGCAGAATGTCAGTTTCATTCCTACAGCCAGCGCATGGCAGACACTCAGGATACAACTGTTTAGTGAAAGGTCCCTGTGCTGCCAGCCTCATAGCTGTTGATCACTGAATTCACACACCTGCTTCTCCACTGTATCCTGGTTAACTCCAGGCTTGGATTGTTCTGGCCTTGGAGTCCATGAGCACACACACCACCCATACCCAACATCTCAGAAGGGGCAAGTTGAAACCTAGAGGATGAGACATTGCCCCATGCTGAAGCACATTCCCAAGTTTAAAATTAGCCTTAGGCAGTATGGAAATGTCTACAAGATTTCTACAGCACACATTCTTTGGCTCAGCAAATGCATTTCTAGGAATGGGTGTTAGAGATAATCCTGCATGTCTCAACCTCAGCCTTATTGACATTTAAGGCTGGATCATTCTTTGCCATCCTGTGTAATGCAGGATGTGTAGCTGCATCTCTGTCTTCCACCTACTATACACCAGTAGTAACTCCTCACACTGTGACAACAAAAATTACCTAGATATGTCACATGTCCCCTGCAGGGGGACAATCTCCCAGGCTAGGAGTAATGATGCCCATGCATATGTGTACAGAGTATCCTTCGAGGGTATCTGGAGTAGTAAAGGAGGGTCATACTTGTCAGGTCTGATTTAAGTGAGTCCTTCACAAACAAAAGGGACAAAGCAAACAAGCTGCTTTTATCAAACAACAGCAGGTTCTCAGTAAATAGGGAAAATGGACCCAAAGTCAAGTATATAACCCCTCAGGTGCCAAGAAGTCCAGTAATTGTGTACACACTTGAGCAGACTGTCCTTGGGCATCCAAGTCATAAATATTTCACCCCAGATTCCTTGGCCCCTTCAATATCTATATGAGCCTCATTCCTTTCCCAGTTAGTGGCTAATATCTCATCTCCTCTCAGAGATGAAATCTCTCCCAGCTAGCTGCCACTATCTCTCTCTCCCATTGGGCTCAGCCCATCCACACATGGATGAGATAAACTCAGCTTTTCCCAGCCTAACTGCTAGAGTCTCCTGAATTTCGTCTCTGTTCACTGAAATAAACTTTCCTTTCAAAAGCCTATTTCTGACAAGTGGATTCTTTATAACAATACTTTCTCTAGAGCCCCCAGAAGAGAATCCACCTCCTTGCATTTCCCAGTTTCTAGAGAATTCACTTCCTTGCATTTCTCAGCTTCTACAACTATGTTACTTGCTTGTGGTACCTTTCTCCATTTTCAGAGCTAGCAACTTAGCTAGCTTTTCTTTTTCTTGTGGTGCTAGAGATTGAACCCAGGACCTTTGCACTGAGCTACATCCCCGGCGATAGATGACAGATAGATAGATAGATAGATAGACAGGCAGAGACAAGATCTTATTAAGTCTCTAAGTTGCCCAGGCTAAGCCCAGGCTAAGCTCGAACTTGCAATTCTTCTGCCTCAGCCTCCCAGAGTAATGGGATAATAGCTATGTGCCACCACACTCAGCTAGCAGCTTAGCCCCCCCACACACACACACACACTCACACACTCACACATACACTCTGGTACTGGCTGGGGATTCAACCCAGGGATGCTCTACCATTGAGCTACATTTCTATTTATTTATTTATTTGGGATGGGGTTGTGCTAAATTGCCCAGGCAGGACTTGAATTTTTGATCCTCTTCCCTCACCCCTCAGGCTGGGATTATAGTCATGCATCACCATGCCCAGTTTAGCAGTTTAGTTTCTTGTTCCAGGGGTCACACTGCCTTGTTCTGGGTCAAATCCTCCTCTGCCTCTCTTGTAAAGATACATATGGTTACACAGGACCCACCAGGACAATTCAGAATAATCTCCCCATCTTGAAATCCTGAATTTAATCGCATCCACCAAATCCCTTTTATCATATAAGGTAACACATTATTTGCAGGTTCCAGAGCACAAAGTGGGTATCACTACCCGACATCTTTCAGCCCACTACAGGCAGCCAAAGCTTCCAGGGCCCACCATGCACATTGAAGCAGAAGGTTCTCCAGGGAACAAAACCAGGTCACTGCGCCAGGAGCTTGCATCTGTTTTACACCATTTGGTAACTCTACCATAGATGTGATTAATGATTAGCTGTGTAATTATTCTGTCAGTGTATGCCTCTTTTGGTAGAATGCAAACTCCAGGAAAACAGGCACCTGCTCACCGCTCAGAATGCTGGTGCCTGGTAAAGCTGACAGATATGATGATTCAATGTGCAGTTGGTTTTGTTGTTGTTTGTTTGGGGGTTTGTCTGAGACAGAATCTCACGATGTAGTTCAGATTGGCCTTGAACTGTGTAGCCCAGGCTGGCCTCGGACTCAGGGCGATCCTCCCACTTCTGTCTCCCAGCCTCAATGTACAGCTTCTTCTCTTCTTTTCCTTCCTTCCTTCCTTCCTTCCTTCCTTCCTTCCTTCCTTCAATGTACAGCTTTAAAACAGGTGAAGGGATGAATGGTTGTGAAAGAGTCCCAACCTCGAGAGTTAACGTTCTGTTCCTCTTTGTGGATTCGCTCCCTCCCTCCCCCAGTACTGGGGACTGAATCCTCGGCTTTCGCATTGAGCTACAACCCCACCCCTTTTAAAATTTTGACACGAGGTCTCACTGAGTAACTAGGGCGCCCAGGCTTGGCTCCAACTTGCGGTTCTGCTTTAGCCTCCCAAAGTTCTGGGATTACAGGTGTGCACCCCCGCCCCTCCCCCATGTGGACGTATCTCTATGACAAGGACGCGGCCGCCTGGAGGCTGAAGCAACTTCCTCTGAGCCCCTCGCAGACCTGTCTTTCGGACAAACGTAAAGCAGCAAGGGTGAAGCCCGGGCGGAAGTCCAAACCTCGGGTCTCTCGGTGGTAGGGGCGGCGCGGGCCACTCTGGGAAGTGTAGTCCGGTGCACTGCCCGGGACCCGCGCTCGCGACTTCCACTTCCGGTGGGGCAGGGTACCGTCCCCTCTCGCGAGGTTTTGAAATGGACGCGCGAGACCGCCGGGGTGGATCCGGACTAAGGGGCGGGGCCTTAGTGGAGGGGGCGGGACCAGGTGGGTTCCCTTTACCTGAGACCCCCGCCCCGGAAGCCAACCTGAATATGCGCCTACTGTGTGCACTTCGCTGCATTCCTTCGTCGGTTGCTGGTGCTCTTTCTCGTGTGTGGAGCTGGCAGAGGGAGACCTGGGAAGGTGCCCTCATGAGTCTATGAATGTTTCTTTCTCTCCAGGCCGAGCTGAGTGAGCTTCGAAGCACAATTATCAACCTGCTGGACCCTCCTCCTGAAGTGTCTGCTCTTATCAACAAGCTGGATTTTGCCATGTCAACATACTTGTTGTCTGTGTACCGGCTGGAATACATGAGGTACACGAGCCTTTACCTCCTGCACATCTGTGTTTGAGCGCAGTTTTACATTTTTGTGCCATTCTACACATGGGATTTTTTTCTAGCTCCTTCCAAGACCTAAAAGCTTTCCTAAAAAATCATACTAATAGGCTGGGGATAGTGGCACATGCCTATAATCCCAGTACTTGGCAGGTAGAAGTAGGAGGATCGCTGTGAGTTCAAGGCCAACCTGGGCTACATAATGAGTTCAAGGCCAGCTTGGACAGCATAGGGAGACCCTGTCTCAAAAAACCAAAAAAGAAAAAAAAAAAATAGCAAAAGCAAAAGCAAAACAGAAGCTAACAAACAAAAACTAACAAAAATAGCCTTTACTTGGGCTGGGGAATTTAGCTCAGCGGTTTCGCTGCCTGCTGCGCAAGTGCAAGGACCAGAGTTCGATCCCCGGTACCAAAAAAAAAAATAGCCTTTGCTTTTCTCATGTGCCCCTCCTTCATGTGGACCAGATGCTATGTCTAATAACACATCCCACCTTCAAATTCCATTATCATCCTATCTTTCATAGGAAGGGGGCTTCTGAGCAGTCTTAATTGACAATACAAACTCAGTCCATGGACTGGATGGGAGTCCCTCTGGGGAGTAGCCCTCACTGAGAAAAGTCCCAGAACATTGACTGAGCTGTTTTCCAAGACCACATCTGAATATAAATAGCTAATGTGATGTAGGACAAATCAGGCTCCAAAATAGTGCTACTGATGGTCTGATGCTCCGGATATAGCTATCACCACAGCAGCCCTAACCACTATGACTACTGTGACCTATAATTGCTGTCATGATAACAGCCATAGCTGGCTGACATGAATTGAGTGCCTCTGCTGTGCCCGGTGTTGGGCTAAATTTACAACCCTCTCCAACAAACCTATGAGATTGGAACTATTATTGAAGGACCCTAGTTAGCAAGGCAGACTCCATATTGCTGCTTGACCCACCTGCCTGCCCTTTAGATGAACTCAGAAGGAGGAAGCTTAGAAACCTCCTCCCCTTAGAGAGTCTCTTAGAAACAACAATTAATCAACTATTGTTTACAAATGTTCCAACAGCAGGACGTTCTGCTTCTGTACCTTTTGCTTGCTTTGCTAGTTCTATCCCATAGGGGGCCCTAGAAACTGTTGGCCTCAAAGGTGTATAAAACATGTTTGTCTCCCCTGAGTCGGGGCTAGAGTCTGATGCTTGGCTCGGGTCCCGGCCAGTAATAAACTCCTATGTGGATCTAATATCAGTCTCTGGTTGGCTCTCTCTCCCTGGGTGTAACAATTATATGCCCATTTTACAATGAGGGAACTGAGACAGAAGTTAAGTAAATGGCTCGAGGTTGTAATCTCTGATGTGAATTGAAACCGAAGAGATCTCATAAGTATGCTGCCTCTTATAAATGAAAGCCACAAGAAGCAGCCAGATAACTGGAGGGAAAAAATTACTGATGTCACCACCATCCCCTGTAGAATGTTAATATGGTTCCTTCTAGTCCCCCCAACCCCCCACCCACAAGGATATATTTTCAAAGAAAAACAGGCCAAAACAAAATAAGCAAAACAAAAACACTAGCAGCTTTAATGCTAGTGTGAATGACTAGAAACGCTGTCTCCTATCCTCCTGCAAGTGTGCCCAAGTGTTTTCAGGTTTTCAGGGCCCTGGCCTATTGGGAGTCCCTGAGAGTCCTATCCTAGCATAGAGAAGGAACCCTGAGGTCTTTATTCAAGAACTTGGCTAAGATTCCCAAACACTGGTATTGGGGATAATTTTAAAATGACACAGGGGAAAATGTGAAAAGTCAAGTTAAAGCCATGTGCATGTGAGCACCTAAGAATACAGGCTTAAAGGCCCAGGAGCACCCCATGGAGGAAACTGCTTGGGAGGCTAGTGTGGAGGCCGTGAACATGTACTCTGAGCCCCTGTTTTTGTGGGGAGCTTCCAGAACTCTGAATGGCTCTCTAAAGCAGCTGTGGGACAAGCACATGAATTTCTTTTCTTTTTTTATTCCTTTTCCCTGAAAGTTAAATATTTTTTTTTTCCTTTGCTCTGTCATGCCTACCTGGTAATCTGCATGCATGAAAATATTTTATTAGTAATTATATTTTATTGTGAAAACTATATCTGGATTTTTTAAACTTTTTTTGCTTTTTTAATTGGTTATACAGGTTAGTGAGTTTCATTTTTGTAGATTTATACATGCACATAACATATGTTGATTGTTTTTCACACTTTCCCATCACCCCCTTGCTCTGCCATTCCTTCCTACTGTCACATTTTTTGAGGGGGATTTCAATGTGTATGTTTTGTTCATATCCATCCCCCCATGTCATATTTTACTATAAAAAAAGTCCATGCTGCACAGAATAAAAAAGACAAAAATGAAACAAATGAATGGTACAGAAGAATCTAAAGGCAAAGAAATATAGGCCTCACTTTCCTAGCTTTTTGTCAGCCCCTCATTCCTGTACCCTGTGGATTGTCTCATTTTCCCCTCCACAAATTTTCTGTGCATAGGCAAACCTGTAATATTTGACACATACAAAAGCACAGATAGGCCTTTAGGAAACCTATCACTGGGACCCTACTGTGCCTGTTTGCCCTGTATTTTCTTTTCTCACTTAGTTATATCTCTTGGGTGTTTTTCTGTAACAGCACATACAGGGATGCCTCTTGATTTAGTGACTATGTGATATGTCTTCAAATGACTGTGCTTTGATATAGCTGACCAGTTTTCTATTAGTAGGCATTCTGATTATTTCCATTTTGGGTAATGCAGTCACCACTGTTAATAAGAATCCTTGCGCACATAACCTTTGAGATGTGGGGTTCCTGGGTTGAAAAATATGGGAATGTTAGGATAGATAGTACACATCACGCCCCCCCCAGAAGTCCAAGTTCCTTATGAATGGCAGGTGCTGTCTGTTCCTCATAGCTGTACCAGTTCTGAGCAGTGTCATCTAATAGGGACGACCTGGATTTCTCAAAATTATTTAAAGCTGTTCTCCTTATTAGGGCACTACGTTCAACAGATCCTGATCGATTCCAGGTAATGTTCTGCTACTCTGAGGATAAAGCTATTCAGAAAGACAAATCTGGTAAGTTTATTATTCTGCTACTTTCATGATGAATTGATTTATAATAAAATAAAAAGGAGTAATACTTCATATCATCTGTCCACATGGAGAAAATAGTTTTATGAAGTTACATGGTACATTGGAAAGTCAGCATAAAGCAGAAAAATATGTCTGCTAGCCAAGCATGATGGCACATACCTGTAATCCCAGCTACTTGGAAGGCTGAGGCAGAAGAATTGCAAGTTTGCGGGCATTTTGGGCAACTTAACAAGACCCTGTTTCAAAGTAACAGGAGCAGAAAAAAGGGCTGGGGCTGTAGTTCAGCACTTTCTCTGATCAATCCTCAGTACTGAAAATAAAAATTAAAAAATAAATATGTACATACATAAGTATTTCTGGCTGTGCCATTTCTTCAAGGAGCCCCAGTGCAGAAGGAGCCTACTGTCTATGTTCAGGTGCGTTTCATTATCCAGATGTTGATCCCTAATACTATCCTTTGCTGAAAGGAGTCAGAGCTCCTCAGATGGCCATTAATGGACCTGAAACATCTTGCTTTTGCTAGAGAGGGTTTGTGCTTTTTAGACAAGATTGGACACGTTCAGAGTGGCATGGCCCTAGACTGTGCTTTTTATTTTTTTAATTTTTTAATTTTTAATTTTTATTTTTTTTTGGTACCGGGGATTGAACTCGGGTCCTTGCGCTTGCAAGGCAGGCGGCGGAACCACTGAACTAAATCCCCAGCCCTAGACTGTGCTTTTTAAATTTCAGGATCAGACCGAGAGAACCAAGAAGCCAATTTAAAGGGCATCTCAGTAGATAAATCATCATAATTTGAATGCAAATATCAGTACTTTTTAAATTTTGCTTGATTAAAGCAAGTTTAGATTAGGAAAGCTATGAATTCAAAATGATATTATAAAAAGCAGAATTTAATATAAAATGTCTAAGATGGTAATTAAAAGAGAAGGGTGATACCTGGAACACAAAGATTCTCTCTCTCTCCCTCTCTCTCTCTGTATCAATCATTCCTTGGTATTCAAGGGATATTGGTTTCAGGACCTCCTACAAATAACAAAATCTGAGGATGCTCAAATCCTGTATATAAAATGGCATAGTATTTGCATATTACCTATATACTTTATCTATAGATTACTAATAATACAATATAAAATTATATAAATAGTTGTTATACTGTATTATTTGGGGAATAATGAAAAGGAAGAAAACGTCTGTGCATGTTCGGTACAAATGCATTATTTTTTTCCCAAGTATTTTTGATTTCATTCTTTTTTTTGGTACTAGGGATCAAACTCAGGACCTTGCGCTTGCGAGGCAGGCGTGGTGCCACTGAGCTAAATCCCGGCCCCGTTCCCAAGTATTTTTGATCTGTGTGGTTGATTGCTGTGATAGGTATTGAATCCACAGATACAGGGCCAAATTTATATATAATTCTGGTTTCTTCCAGTAAGTCTTTGTGAAATGGAGCCATATAGTTTCTCTTGACCTAAGCAGAAAGAAAATACACCAGGAAAGAGCCATACAGGAAAGGAAAAGGTCCAGCACCAACAT
Source organism: Heterocephalus glaber (assembly GCF_053883595.1). Classification (NCBI taxonomy): domain Eukaryota; kingdom Metazoa; phylum Chordata; class Mammalia; order Rodentia; family Bathyergidae; genus Heterocephalus; species Heterocephalus glaber. The sequence goes on along the minus strand of NW_028258467.1, from coordinate 5,809,905 downwards.
TAGAGGCTGTCTTAGTCACTTTCTCATCACTGAGACACATTAGTACCCAATACCCACAACTTAAAGGAGGGGAGGGGTCCATGGTTAGCTGGCTCTAAGGCAGAGAACAGCACAGCAGAAGGACATAACAGGAAACGCTGCTCACATCATGGCTTCCAGGAAGCAGCAATAGAAGGGAGGAGCAGGGGAAGGAGGTACACCCTTCCAGGTCATGTCCCAGTGATCTGCCTCTAACCAGCCCTCACCTCTTAACAGCAAGCCAGCTGTAATGCCTCCATAATCCAGTCACCTTCCTCAAGCCCAGCCTCTGAGCACATGAGACTGCGAGCACATTCCAGATCCAAACCACAACAGAGAAACTGGTTCCAAGACTGAGCCAGTAGGTGAAACATCTAGTGGGTGATAGACAGATGAGTTTGACAGAATAACCAGTTAAGGAGAGCTGGCTGCAGACACATCCATTATCATAAGGGTTTCCACATGCTAATTAGAAGGCGCTTCCATTTGAGCAAGACTTCAGGCCTGGCAGGAATGCCAGGACACCAGGCCAGGCTCTGTGGACCCTGCCCAAACAGGGCCTACATCATTTCTGGGAACATTTCAGAATATGTCTCAGTGCAACATCCCCTCTGACTCTTCTTGAGTGCATTAAGGGCCTCAGCTGTCACAAGTCCCAGCCAAAAGGACCAAATTCCTAGGAAGACAAAAAATAGTAGAAACTCTAGGAAAGCATAAAAATATTACAAAACCCCTTGTAAGACAAATCCAAGAGGGGAATAGGAATAAAGAGAGATGAAAATTGGAAAGAGGTTCAAAAGAACTCTCTGGACTGATGCAAATGTTCTATGTCTTGTTTGGATGGTGGTTGCATGAGTCTGTACAGCTTTGTAGAAGTCATCAAGTTGAACACATAAAATCTGTGGGTTTTCTTATATGCTATTTATACCATCATTTTAAAAAATTACAAAGAGCTAATATTGAGTTTGGCAAAAGTTTCAAGAAGAAGAAGCAGCAGAAGAAAAGACATGTATAATGGAGATAGCAAAGAAAAAAGTTAAATGTATGGAGTAAGCACTTCTTTACTAGTTTTCACCCTTCAGGAAGGGTGATAAATCTGGTTTATAAGTTGTTTTTAAAAACATAAGAAGTGTTGAAATATTAGACTTATGATTTGATTAAATGCTTAGAATAATTTGATTAAATGTATAATCAAGTTTAAACATGCAATGGGATTTGGTAGAATCCGTGAATTTTGATTAACTGGGTACATTTTTTGAGGAATGGTGATCAATAAATTTTTAAGGTTAATAAATGTATTAATATAAGTACAAGTAGTAGTGAGCAGTTTTTTCCGTGCCAGAAGCCATTAGCACACTGATGAATCTATCAGCTCATTCCTGCCAGTATAGAAATTATCCTGATACTCAGAACTGTTTTTTTCTGGTGAAAAGTCAGTGTTTAAAGAAATGTATTTACGAATCACCTCAGAGACTCCAAGATGCTGCTTCATGTAAGACTTTTTTTTAAAATAAGGAATTGTTTATAGAGCACTTCACAGCAGCCAGGAAATTCTGTGCATGAATTTATTTCTGCAACTGTGACCCAGTTGGGCTGGCCAGGAAGGACACTGCAAAGATTCTGGAAGCTCCCTCTGCTGGCAGTGGGGGAGGATTGGGAACTTGTTGCGGCCAGAGGCCTCTTCTAGGAGGGTTGTAGGGTTGGGGTCTGGGGCATGCTCAGAGTCTCATGCACATGTCCTAGGACCACTTTGGGGAGAGATGCCAACTGCTGTTCATGGATTTACTCCCCTCATCCATACTCCCAGCTCTCATTTATGGGGCAATTTTTGTACTGAGTTTTGTGCTAGACAGTTGGCTCACCCAGAGAGTCTTTGTTTCTAGGAGGGAGAATAAGTGGCAGTGTCAGGTAAAAGGGCCGAAGACCAAGACCAGACCAGGCCACAACAAGCCTTTATTAGGGGAATAGATCTGCCAGGCTGTCTCTGAACAAAGGAGAGCCAAAGCAATATGGCTGGGGCAGGGAGAGTCTTTTATAGAGACTGGGGTGGGGTTTGTAGGGGCAGAGGTGGGGTTGAGTGAGGTAGTGACTAGGGAATGGAGGAGCTGGTGATGTCAATAGGTGGTAGAAGGTGAGCGAGTATTAGGTTACTTTCTAGGTGGGAACAGGGTCATGCTGGGAAGAAGGGTTTATTCTTTGGTGGGAGCAACCATCTTGGCATGACATCACACAGGGGAGGGGGCAAGGCACCATAGGAAGAGGGCAGCTACTATACATAATAGCTGCTGAGGTGGTGGGAGACCTATCAGGCAGCAGATGTGGTGGTGCATGCCTGTTATTCCAGCATGTAGGAGGGTGGGGCAGGATGATCACATTGTGAGTTTCAGGCCAGCCTGGCTACATAATTAGCTCGAAGCCAGCCTGAACCACCTAGCAAGATCTTGTCTAAAAAAAACCCCCCAAAAATAACAACAACAAAATTGAAGCTGCCAGCCCCTGAGAGACCCAAGAGCCTAGCACACATTGCCAGCTTCCAAGAGAATACAGATGGAGTCAGATCTCTTTTGGAAACTGGATTCTCACTTGCCCCTCTGAACTCCAAGTTGCTGTTGCTGTCATCAGAGGAAATCAAATGGTACTTGGAATGATTTTCTCTGCACAGACACTCTTCCATTTTTTTCAGTATACTGTCCTCTTCTATGTGATTTTATTTTTATTATTAATTAATTAATTTGTTTGTTTGTTTGCTTGAAACAAGGTCTCGCTTTGTAATGCAGGGTGGCATTGAACTCATTGTGTAGCCCAGGCTGGCCTCAAACTCCTGGCAATCCTCCTGCTTCAGCCTTCTAAGTGCTGATTTTAAATTGATCATTTGTTTTGGGTCTGAGCATGTTACTTAGGTTAAGCCAATAAGGGTGCAGGTATTGAATTTACTTCATTTTCTTTCCTAAAAGAGATGGGAAGGAAACAACATCAGAGATATATACTATTCATGAATTTTTAGAAATAACTAGAAATCAGGGTATATGAAACATTTTAGCAGCTACCTGAAGGAGAGGGCTTCTGCCTCCTTCATGTATGTGTGAGCCAGGGCTCCTGGAAATAAGGCCAGGAGCTTGCTGCTTGCCTGCCAATTGCACAGTCAGTCAGTTCACTAGTAATCTGGAGCTACCTTTAGGTCCAAGAAGAAAGATGGCTTTTTTTAAAAAAAGTAAAAATCTCTTTAGATGCTACTATGTGATTTTTTTTTTTTTTTTTGTGGTACTGGGGATCGAACTCGGGTCCTTGCGCTTGCACAGCAGGCAACGAAACCACTGAGCTAAATCCCCAGCCCTACTATGTGATATTTATTGGCATCTGACCACTATCTGATTATTTGTTAGGAACTGATTTAGTTTTTTACCTAGCTCATATATGAAGCTGTATATATGAAAAAATATTACACTAAACAAATACCTCAAATAAGATTTCATGTACCCAACTCAGCCTCTTAAGGCACCCTCAAGAGTGCAAGGGTGATCTGGCTGTGATGTCTGTCACCCCATTGATCACCACAGTTGATTTGGCTGATCTAGCTGACTCTGTGGGGTTCCCCTTCCTCGCTCACCACTCCATGTGCTTCTCTCCTGAAGCTGTGCACTTAGTTGAAGAGGACAACCTTCCCAGATAGAGGAAGACTATTCTTTGGTCAAGGTATATGAATAGATGTGGTCCTCTGCTAGAATCTCTAAACAAACTCAAGGGAGCCAGGTGATCCTAGCTCTCAGGAAGCAGAAGCAGGAGGATCACCACAAGTTCAAGGCCAGCCTGAACTACATAGTGAGACACTATTTCAAACAAAACAAAACAAAAAACAGGAAAAAAATGGGAGAGGAAGGAAGCAAAGAAGGAAGAAGGGAAAGAAGGTGGGTTGGAAGGAAAAAATAAATCCAATGAGGCATTGACACCTGTAATTCTGAGCTTGGGCAAGAGGATCACAAGTTCGAGTCACTCCTGGGCAACTTAGTGAGGCGGCCCTGGGTTCAATCTTCAGTACTACAAACACACATAAAAAGAAGAAAAAAGAAATTGTCTCTACCCTTGGGAATCTGTCTAGGACACATTAATCACTTTCCATATTGCTGAGAGCTGTGTTGGCACCCATCTTTCCTTGTAATGAATAGCTATGAAAAGGCTGCGTGTCTCAGGCTCTATGCTAGGCTTGGGTTCCAATGCTGATAATACCTGCCTAATCTCTGCCTATTGTTGAGCCATCTGAAAGGCACTAGATGAAAGGACAGTGTAGTAGAGGTTGAAGTGGCATTTTCTTACAGTTCTTTCATTCATACTGTTATTCTCACTGCATTCTATTGCTTTTTTGTTGTTGTTTGTTTGTTTTTTTGGTACTGGGGATCCAACTCGGGTCCTTGAGCTTGCAAGGCAGGCGGGGGAACCACTGAGCTAAATCCCTGGCCCTCTATTGCTTTTAACATCCTGCTTTGCACCCTTGAAACAGTGAGTACATCCCATGCTCAGATCTTGGTTTCTAAATTCTCCAATAACAGGAACCAGAACTCCATGGAAAAGTGGTTGATTCCAGGGAGGGGTGGGCCAAGGAAAATATAAAATGAGCCTGGAATACTTTGTAGAACAGATTAAGTACTTCTCATCCAAAATGCTTGGAACCAGAAGTGTTTCAGATTTCAGGATTTTTGTATTTTGGAATATTTGTATGGACTTTACTGGTTGAGCATCCTTATCCAAAAATCCAACATCTGGAATGCTATAAATTGCAAGATATTTTTTTGGGGTGGTAGTGATACTGGGCATTGAACCTAGGGCCTTTGCACTGAGCTATATCCCCAGCCCTCTTTAAATTTTGAGATAAGGGTTTCACTAAGTCACTAAATTGCCCAGGCTGGGCTCAAATCTGCTGTCCTTTTGCCTCAGTCTGCCTAGAGCACTAGGCTTACAGGTGTGCACCACCATGATCAGCTTAACTCTGCAACTTTTTGAGTCTCATGTTGGCCCTTAAAAAGTTAATATTTTGTAGCATTTCATTTATTTTTGGTACTATTTCAGATTTTCAGATTAGGAATGCTCAGCCTGAACCAGGAAGTAAGGATGTGGTAAGAAGAAAAGAAAATTAATAAAAGACATGTCAGGAGGACATGGGAGCCAACCTGAGAGCTCCAGTCAGAATGATTTGAACAGCAAAATAGCTGTAGTATTTTATTTTTTTTAATTTTTATTTATTTATTTATTTTTGGTACCGGAGATCGAACTCGGGTCCTTATGCTTGCGAGGCAGGTGGCAGAACCACTGAGCTAAATATCCGGCCCTGTAGTATTTTATTATAACCCAACAAGTACAATGGCTACTCATGAGTCCATACTGATTAGATTATTGAATAAAAAATAAGGAAGAGGGGACAACCTTTCCTTACAGTATTCCAGTTAACAAAAGTAGAATGGATAAGGGAAATAGGAAATCCCTGTGGCAGCCACAGTAACTACTTCAGGCAGAATGCACAGAGGCATGCTAAAATTAGTGGCCAAGATTTTAGAGGAATGGGATGTCTATATGATCTCAAAGTATTTTTCTTTAAATATTCATCAGTTATTGTGGTGATTTTTAACTGTCTCATCCATAAATCCTCTTCAGGAGATGGCACTTAATTCCCAGGCCCCAAGTGTGAGTTTGTTGACTCAATTCTAGTGTGGAAAGGGAAAAATAGTGACATGATAGTCAAGTGATCAAGATTAACAACAGTAGGGATAAAAGATAGGTATTACAGACCCTTTTCTGATATGACAAGAAGAGCATATTGCCTCTAAGAGTCTTGTCTAATCATGAACAAGCATCAGACACCCAAATACTCATGATCTTCAAAAGTATCAAAGTCACGCAGTTTTAAGAGCAGACCAAGGAATCAACACAGATAAGAAGAAACAAGGAGACATGCTGAGCAAATGCCTTGTGGGATCCAGAACTGAATCCTCTAACAGAAAAGGAACATGAATGGGAGAACTGAGAAGTTCAAATAGTGCCTGACATTTAAGTAACAGTTCTATTAGTGTCCATCCAAATTCAGCCTGATTGTATAGCAGATGTTAATATTCAGGAAAGCCAGTGCATAGAAACTCTGTGCTTTCTCTGCACTTGGCTCTAAGCCTAGAATCATTTCAAAAGAAAACATTTGCAAGGTGTGGTAGTGTAAGCCTGTAGTCCCAGCTATTGGGAGGCTGAAGTGGGAGGATCCCTTGAGTCTGAGTTCAATGCCAGCGGGCCTGTGCCTGATCTATGGAAACCTTTTTGTTTCAGGGGTGATGCAGTGTGTGATTGCAAAGTGTTCAATGCCTTCCTAAACATGATGGCAGATAAAGTAAGCCTCTTCAGAGCATAAGCATCCACCTGCTGCAGAGCATCATACAGGGGTACTATTCTACCTTCTCTTCTGAATCTAGGCCAAGACAAAGGAGAATGAAGAGGAGCTAGAGCAACATGCTCAGTTTCTGTTGGTGAGCTTCAACCACATTCACAAGAGGACAAGGAGGGTGACAGACAAGTACCTGTCTGGTCTGGTGGATAATTAAGTTCCATTTCCCATTGATCTTTGTGTGCATGTGTGTAAATGTTTGTGATTTGGAATGAGGGGAACTCATTCTTATATCATCAGTCCAGAAGACAATGGGTTCAGAACAAAAGCTCTCAGGGATGATGTAGCCTTCCCCAGAGTGTCAGTTAGTTTACTCCAGAAGCCTCTTTTCTGAGCTATTGAGATTTTTGGCCTTGATATGTAGTCCAGGCCAGCCTTGAGGTTGCTCACTGTGTAGTCCTGGCTGGCTTTTAACTCATGCTACTCCTTCTGCCTCAGCCTTCCGAGTACTGGGTTCATAGGCCTGGTGAGATTTTTTACAGTACCTATCTTGGTGACAGGAGTCATGTCCCTTTGTCTCTAAATCTCACCTACGATGGGAGGATCCAGCCCATCATCTCCTAGCCCAGGGTCCAGCCAACAGTCCCTAAGTAGAATGAGTAAACAATGGGCTTCTCAGGAGCAAAAGCCCACACTGGCACTATTCTACTCTGTGTGCTAGGAACCAAAGCAGACCCTCTTGGGACATGTCCCCACTCTGATGAGAACCCTCAGAGATGGTCAGGTCCACCCTCTCTGAGGTGTGCAGGCCAGTGGTAGTATACACCCACACTAAGCCTGCCTGCAACTCCCTGAAGGTCCAGGGGTTTGGGAGCTTGCTATAGATGCAGCATGCCTGGTCCAGGTAGCTTCACTATTCAAGGGTAAGTCAGAAGCCTGCCAGGAGCCACAAGAATAAGAACAAGTCTTACACATATGGGAGATGTGTCTGAGCCAAGCCTTTTGAGGAGTGTGCCATGGATGACCTTAAAGTTACATAAAAGCATTGCTTCTCCAGCCCTGAGGCCACCAGAACCCTCACCTGTTACTTTTAGGAGCTTTTTCTTTTTACCCTAGGGCAGTGTGGCAAACCTATGGCACATGTGCCACAGCAGGCTGTTTGTATCATTGAAAGTTCTAAAGGGTTCACCATCACTGCCCTAGAGTATCATGCACAAATTTTTTATCTGTGCGATGATGTGAAAAATATTGGGGAACCCTAGCTGATTACCAATAATTCTCCAGATAAATTACTAGAATTATTTTGGGGAGGGAGAGGGTATGGCCCGGCTAGTGTAACCAAGACAGCCTGTTGTTATCAGGGTTGAAGCAGGCCACCTGGGGCATGTTAGGCCTTGAGGAATGGGACTTGCTGGGCTTAGGAATCATTTCTGATCAGCCACTATGGACTTTACTGTGGAAAGCCTGCAGAGGGCTGGTGCCTGCCTGAGGGTATCCTGGCATACCACCTTCAGCAGCCATCAGCAGGTGTAGCTTGTGCTGGTGCAGGGGGAGGAGAAGGCGGTGCCCCACCCCCACTCCCACCCAGGGAGTGAAGGCACCTGGGAGGCTCGACTCCTGGGCCCTGAGAGCCTGCCTTGGGTATAGGTTTCCCCACTTGCTCTGGAGTGGGACTGTATTGAAGACCATGCTGGACATCCTGCAGACTCTATCCCTGTCGCTGAGTGCTGTGAGTATCCTGGGTGACCTGGGCTGGCCAACGCACCCACTGTCCACCCTGTGTTGTGGGGTGCTCCTCCAGTGATATGCCTGAGACTAATTTAGGCTATACGTGGTGAATTTGCTCATGGGAGGGGCCCAAATCCTGCCTGATGTTTCCCAGTAAGCTGCAGCAAGTCTGGAAGACCATGGTGGATGGGGCACTGGTGGGAAAGGGTGGCAAATGTACTGCTAGGCCAGTGGGTTGGCTGCGGACACCGCAGGAAGGCAGGTTGGAATAGGACTCTCACTGTGCTTACAGGACATTCATAAGGACCAGCCTTACTACAGCATCCCTGACGTGCCCTATCAGATCACAGTTCCTGACACATACAAAGCCCGAGAGGTAGGCCCTACCTGGTCCCTGCACTAAGGCCCGTTTTCACTACCATTCCCTGAGTATATCAGGGCAAGTACTTGACTACAGGAGGTCCCTCTGTACCCAGCAGTTTAAGGTGTGAGTGGTCTTGGCTTTGTTCCATAGTGAGGACACTGAGCAGTGCTGGAGTCCTGCTGCAGAGGGCAAGGGCTAGCCTTGGCCTCGCCTGCCTCCTGACCTGTGAGTTTCAGACATATTGACTTGGAGGCATATCACCTTTTTGCTGTTTTGGTAATAGAGTGGGACAGCTTTGGCATTGACTGACAGGCAGAGTAAATAACTCCAAATGAGGACGATGAACTGGGTATCTCCTCTCCCTGACTCAGTCTCAGAGCCCCTGCTATGGTAGGATAAAGCTCAGCTCAGCTCAGCTCTGTGCTCCTGCAGCCTGGGACAAGGACATAGAAACTCATAGAAAACACACCTGGTTAATCTGAACGGGATCCAGACCAGCTGTCACTGGGGAGTTTTCTTGTGCTGTGATGTGGCAGACATGAGGATATTTGCCACCCGGAACAGCCTTCCCTTTAGTTATTGACCTGGGATATGTTGCACTGTGTGTGCCTAGTGCAAGAATTACAGACCAGGGCCGGGGATTTAGCTCAGTGGTTTCGCTACCTGCTACGCAAGTGCAAGGACCCGAGTTCAATCCCCGGTACCAAAAAAAAAGAATTACAGACCACAGTGTATGTGACTTCCTGTACCCTGGAGCCTTGGTGTTAGAACATGATCATTATTAGGACTGCTGTAGCCAGGCACCATAGAATGGATAGGTTAAGGAATAGGAAATGATTTCCTCACAGTTGTGAGGGCTGAAAGTCCCAAGATCAAGGTATCCACACAGGTGGCTGCTCTTCATGGCTACCCTCTCACTATAGTATGTCCTTCCATGATCTCTCTGTGGGAACATATCCTTAGTGTTTCTGGGTGTTCAGATTTCCTCTTCACATAAGGATACCAACCAGATTAGATTAGGGACCATCCTAAGGCCTTTTAATTTAGTCACCTCTTTCAAAGTTCTGTCTTCAAGTACAATTTTATTCTGAGGTACTGGGAGTTAAGGTTTTATGAACATAGTTTTTTAGGGAAGAAACAATTCAGCCCATGTCAGTCACTACAACAGTCTGGATAGGCTGACTTCAGGTTATTAAAAAGCATTGTCAGGGCCAGGGATTTAGCTCAGTGGTCCTGCTGCCTGCCTTGCAAGCGCAAGGTCCTGAGTTCAATCCCTGGTACCAAAAAAAAAAAAAAAAGCATTGTCACCCACTTCCAGAGCATTGTGAAGGACTTTGCTGCACACTGTGGAATGATCCTGCAGGAGGCCATGAAGTGGGCACCTACAGTCACCAAGTCTCACCTACAGGTGCTTTCTTGAAGTCATCAAAAAGCGATCCGTGTGTGTTCATAATTTTTAATTTTTATTAGTACATGTTTGCAATACAGAATGATTGCATTCATTGTGGAGAATTGGTACATGTAGGCAATCTTGATAAGGTCCTTTGAGCAGTCCAGGGAGCTTTACACAGGCACAGTGAACTCAAAATACAAACAGCAGTAGTATGAATAAACAGAGACCAAGAACATCAGTTGGTATAAAGCCTGAGGATACTGGACACTCAGTACTAGCAACTCAAGGTAGTGCTCTGTTAGGAGCACCTTGATGGGTGAGTGTGCTGGCCGTCAGGACGGGCAGTCCTAGACCTGACCATTCACACCAGATGAGTTGCAGAGTGTGTGGCAGGACTTGGGGCTCCTAGTGAGATGAGTGGGGCCTGTGTGGTGGGCAGAGGAGGCCGCTGGAAGACCGCAGCAGTGCCAAGAGCTGAGTGCATTGAATAAACCTTAGGCAGAGCCAGGGACTTGTGTCCCAGTAAAGCTCTACCTGGAAAAAGACTACGTAGGCTGCATGAGTAGGTACATAAGAGTTTTTCTCAGATAAAAGTACTGGCTTATAAATGTGGATGACTGAAAGGTGAGCCATTGTTGTAGACAGTCAAAAAGAGACAGAACAAAAATGCCACAGTATGTGAGACTGGAGAGTCACCTTAAAAGGGGTCAAAGAGCTGGGTGTGGTGCCACACACCTTTAAGCCTCTGGGAGGTTGAGGCAGGAGGATCAAGTTCAAACCCAGTTTGGGTAATTTACTGACTTATCAAGACCCTCTCTTAAATAATTAAAGGGCTAGGGATGTAGGACAGTGCAAAGGCCCTGGGTTCAGTCCCTAGTACCCCACACAAAGTGTGGGGAGGGGGCAGATCAAAGAAAAGAAAAATGCCACTAGTAGGAATCTAGGTTAGCAAAGAGCAGGCATGTCAAGAGGAACTTATGAAATTGACCTCACATTTCAAGGCCAGTTCAAAGTGTTTTTGAGTCTGGGCCTGGTAGTTCCTGCCTGTAATCAAAAGTATTTGGGAGGCTGAGATAAGAGGGTTGCAAGTTTGAGGCCAGCCTGTGTAACATTGCAAGATCCCAACTCAAAAAAAGAAAAAGAAAAGAAAAATAGTTTCTAGGTATGGAATCCAGAAAGGGTAGAGCAGCCAGCTCCAGGAGCTTTTGAGGCTGCTTGGAAATGCATTGTACAAGAACATAGGGCTTGTATCTGGGATTGCTGTGAGTTTCCTCCTTCTGCAAAGGGGTTGAGCAGCAAGGGGGAGCTGGACCAGGTGGACCCTGTGTGGGACAGACCCACAGGCTAAGCTGGACAGAGCCACTGGGCTGGGTAAATAAGCCATTTGATGCCTTGTAGTTTTCACATTTGCACACTGGAATTCTTCAAACTGTGGCAGTTTTCCAAACTATTAATATTTGGGAAATAATCTGATTGCTGTTGTTTCATGTAATCTGTAGTCTAGAGAGGGGAAGAGCCCTTTAATGCCTAAAAGGTTTAGTGGACAAAAAGGAGTCAGTAGAAAGACTTTTTTGTTTTCTCTAGCATTTTCTCAGGTAACCTTGTCCTGGAAAAGAAGTAGAAAATGACAGAGCTTGAAATGCTCTGCATGTTTCCCCCAGGTGCCACCCTTGGCAACCCACCCCCATCCCTGCTTTCCCGTTTCCACAGCAGCCTACCCTTTCTGAGCATCACACAGCTCTCACTGCTCAGTCCCACCTCCCAGCCTCAGTCTTCCTGTCTGCCCTCATCTATGCCTAACAGAGTGGTTCAGTTTTAATAGCATCTGGTCAATATACTTCCTTTTAAACTTGATCACTAGCCACTCTCCATAACCATGGGATCCATGGATGTTTTTCTGTGGCCTAGTTTTATGTGTATGCTCCTGTGTGTTTTTCTGTGGGGAGTTAGTTTCTGTTGATGTATAATCCCCCAGCCCCCAACTCCATAACCTTACTCCTGTAGGTGGTGCTCTAGTGGTGTGAACCCCTGTGGTCCCAGATCAGGAGGCCTCCCTCCCACTTCTGGGCTCAGCCAGGTATCCCTTTGTTCCAATGCCTCCTCCATTGGCCAGCCAGGAGGGCTCAGGTGCTTGTCCTGGGCTCCTGATGTCTTGCCTGCCTTGGACAGCAGGGGTGCTGCAGCAGTGACCATGGCCTGTATGCAGGCTCCACCCCATACTGCTGCACACTGTCCATAGGACCAAGACCTTGTAGCTTATGTCCCAAGTGGCCAACACAGCTCTAGGTTAAGTGGTAGATTCTCAGAAAGGAGTGATCCTCTCCTCTTAACCATGTGACAGCCACTCTGGGGCTTGGGCCTTGTCCTCATTCATAGATGAGCAAGCAGCACCCAGTCATAGACCTTATTGACTATCTCAGAGCTGAGGAGTAAGGTGCAGATGCAACATTGAAACTTGGTGCTTCCTCTGCTACTCCACACCTTTTTTGTAAAGCTTTATTTTTCCCTTTAAGTGAAATAGCATGTTTTCTTCCTGTTTTAGGAATATCTGAACAAACATCAAAACTAGGTGTCAGGACTGTCCCAGCACACAGGGCTGGCCATGGCTACTGAGAGCATCCTTCAATTTGCCGGATACAACAAGCAGAACACAACTCTCGGGGTATGTGCAAACCTCCTGCTGAGCAGTGACACCCCCCCTCTTTAATTTGTGGAAGCAGCATTATAGGAGTGAGAGAAGGACTCAAGTTTATGTGTAGTTTGTTGTGAAATTCCCCTCTGTACACATGTGTTGGATGTGTGTGATGTGTGTTGACAGACAGGAGTTGGGTGACACTCGTGAAGGAAGAGGTGGCAGCCCAGCCTTGGCAACTCAGTGATTTAGAAAGAACCTGGTCAAAATTAAAAATAAAATTAGGGCTGGGGATGTAGCTTAGTTCAAAGACCCTGTCAGTCTCTAGTACCACAAATGAAGAGGACAAGGAAGAGAAAGAGGGAGGGGAGGAGGAGAACAGCAGCCATTAAAACAGGCATTTCCTTATTATACTTATATTTTTAATGTATAGATTTATGGAGATCAAAAGTTGATTTGTTAATGAGGTCAGATTTAGATTTGAGTGTCTGTATCCAAAAGGAAAGAAACTGACCTCTTTTAGATAGGGACAGCATCATTTCATAGTTAATGTTTATGTGGAATATTCACCTGGCTCCCTAATAGTTCTGGGGTGTGGAACTGCGCACATGTACTTCAGCTTCATCTTGTTCTGCTTGAGATTAATTTAGGGGAGAACCAGTTCACAATGTAGTGGTTTCTGAGTTAAATTAGAGCTGAAAAGTAAATGAGAATTAGAGCAGGCAGTTAACATCCAGTGATGAAACTGGCCAGCCAGTGTTGTGTTTTGGCATCTAACAACCCTAGTGCCCACTGCCCAATCACTCCCTCACTCAGGATTTGGTTAATCTGAACAGGAGCAGGACTTTCAGGGCATGTGTGCTCTTTGACTTTCTCAGCATCAGGTGTGGGCTTTACATGGGGAGGTACAGATACTGAGCACCCAGGAGGAAGGGTGGCAGGACTTCCCTGGGACCCAAGCAGGAAGAGAGGAGTCCTTGCCTAGGCCCGAGTGCTCTCTGGACTCTGTGCAGGGCCTGAGGCAATGCCAGGGGAAACACTTGTCTCCAGACCTCATTCATAGTAGAGTGCTCACCTCAAGGTCACTGACTTTCTCCAAAGACACCAGCCTCAGCACATGTGACCAGCTGAGCCATGTGCAGCCAGCACTCAGACCTTCCTGTGTTGGCAGGACACAGTGGGGTCAGTGCCCTGAACTAGGCCTCTCTACCACTTGGAGGACACAGTCAGGTGAGGAGAACTCACAGATTTTGACTGCGAGGGCTTATGACTACTGAAAGGGTCGCAAAAGAAGGGGGGGGCACACACGGACATTCAAGCAACCTTTATTGGGGCAGCAGTCTGCACCCTGCCGGGCTGACTCACAGGATGGAGACCAGCAACTGCGTGGGCTGAGCTGGAAGCTTATATAGGGATCTTGCAGGTGGGAGAGCACTAGTCCATTGGTGGGGGTGGGGGATTGGGGCTGGGGTGTGTAGCAATAGGTTTTGGTGTGTGTGTGTGGGGGGGGGTGGAATCACTGCATTCAGGAAGCCCCTATCTTACTGGAACATCTGACCACAAAACTGGTGGGGCAGAAGGACCTTAACTAAGCAGAGAGTCACTAACAAAGGGAGGTCATGCCTTAGCTATGCGGAAGTTCCCCGTTCCCTGTGGCTGGAGTGGGACAGGGGGAAAGGAGAGGAGGGGGCTTGCTCTGTGGGGGCTCTGAAATACCTAACAACTACTGCTTCAAAGAGTGATTAGGATGAGAAGTTTGCCAGGTATAGTGGCACATGCCTGTAGTGCCAGTCTGTTGGGAGCAATGCTACATAATTCTAGGGAAAAATCATTTGAGTGGGCCTAGTTCTCCTGCCTACAGCCCAGCTATGACATTCCAGGCATAATTGCATTTTGGGGTCACAACTGAGACCTCAGTGATCCTGCAATGCTGTAATCTCCAGGACAAAACCACACCTGTAGAGACGCCAGGGAGGAACCAAATCTTCATCTGCATAGTTCCTCATCTTCTTAGATTTCCACTGCCCCCCAGCCTTTTGTTACACCTTGTTTATCCCAATGTGAAGTACTGAACTCTATATTTCACTTGTTACTTTTGTTTCCCCATGTACTGAATAAAAGGTGCTGCAAGCTAGGGAGCTTTTGTCTTTGCTGCCCAGAGCAGCACTGATCAGACCCAAAGATCAGCTTCTTCTCAGTCTCATTTTTCTACCTTTCCTGTAATTCACCGTGTGCTGCTGTGGCTCGCAGGAGACTAGGACTTACTGCAGAGGTTCTGGTAATGTCCCCTTCCCCTGTTCCCTACACCAGTCCTCATAGGCTGAGAGGCAAGGTCCTAAGTAAGTTTGAGCCTGGCTTGGATATGTAGCATCGCAGCAATATCCTGTCTCAAAATTTGAAAAAAAAAGTTTAAAAAGGGCTTGTATGTAGCTCACTGCAGAGGCCCTGGGTTCAATCCCATTACAAACACACACATACACACACACACACACACACACACAGACACACACACTCCTTTTCTAGGATCAGGCCAGCTGACTTGTGAGAGATCTATTTTGCCTAAAAGATTTTAATCTTTGTTCTCAAAAAGTTAAATGTAAGTTAGGTTTTACCCTCTCCAATGCTAAACAGACAGAGATACATTTAGTTATGTGTCCACTTGTTAGTTGTGCTCAAGAACCTAAGATACTTTTGCCCCATAGAAAGCACTGGAGAGTGCAGCACCCTTGAAACATCTCCCATCATATGATGCTTTGAGAAGAACATTCTTGAAGGACAGTCTCAGCAGCAGGATATCAGCCTAATAGGACCACTGCATCAGGAAACCTCAGCAAGACCCTCCTCCAGCACCTCTTGGTGTCTCCTCTGCTGTCCTCTGGCTGATTTAGATTGGGCATACTGGGTACATGGGAGCAATTTTAGAAGGGAGAGATCTGGCTTGCACTTTGCCCTACCGTATGCCATTTGTTGTTCTGGGGGCTTTGTGTATCTTACTGCGTTGACCCTACCTGTGATAGCTTTGTGAGAGAGGCAGTTATTCTCACTTATTTTGCTTTTTTGGTACTGGGGATTGAACCTAGGGCCTTCATACATCCCCCAGCCCTTTTTTATTTATTTTGAGATAGGGTCTCACTAAGTTGTTATACTACCCAGGCTGGGCTCAAACTCAGAATCCTCCTGCTTCAGCCTCCCAAAGTGCTAGAATTACAGAAGAGTGTAATCATACCGGGGTTTATCCCCAGTTTTCAGGGGAGCACACTGAAGTTGAGAGACATTAAGTGCCTTCTCCAAGCTCACAGATGGTTAATGTCAAGCCAGGTTCAAATGCAGTCCTGGTTAATGCTAGGTAGGTGCTGTACCACTGAGCTATATCCTTGAGCTCCCCACCCCCACCGCATGATGCTAAAGGCCACACTGCAAAAAATGTAAAACACTTCTGACTTTGTGCATGTGTGCTCACATGCATGTGTGTATATATATATACGTGTGTGTGTGTGTGTGTACATGCACAAATGCAGTATCGGATATTGAACCCAGAGACACTGTACCACTGAGCCCTTTTTATTTTTTGATAGTCTCATTAAATTGCCCAGGCTGGCCTCGAGAACTTGCAGTTCTGCCTTAGCCTCCACCACATACAGCTATGTGACTTTTGTTTTGTTTTTAAAGAAGCTAGTTTAATATTGTTGTACAAGAGCCATATAATTTTGTTCTTGCTTGTGTTTTGCTTTTCCCCAAAATTTATATTTTCTCCTTTGACCCACTTTATGCCTACTCCCCCAGTAAAAAAAGTCCCTCCAAACTCCAAACATTTGAGAAATTTCTCTTTTATTAGTAGTATCAATATTTCAACATGAGTTGTGTCAATTTGTAGTAAATGATGCTAAAGGAAAAATGTGTGCCACTGGCTGAGCAGGAGCTGCAGAGTGGATAGCAAGGAAAAGCCAGGGTTAGGAGTGTTGCACCCAGTGAGAAAGAACCAACCGGAGATGGATATTAAATCCACACAGGAGTTTATTACTGGCTGGGACCCGAGCCAAGCATCCAACTGGAGCCCGGAGTGGGGGAGATTAACATAATTTATACACCTTTGAGGCCAACAGTTTCTAGTCCCCCCTATGGGATAGAACTAGCAAAGCAAGCAAAAGGTACAGAAGCAGAACGTCCTGCTGTTAGAACATTTGTTAACAATAGTTGATTAATTGTTGTTTCTAAAGAGACTTTCTAAGGGGAGGAGGTTTCTAAGCTTCCTCCTTCTGAGTTCATCTAAAGGGCAGGGAGGTGGGTCAAGCAGCAGTATGGAGTCTGTCTTGCTAACTAGGGTCCTTCAAGGAGAAGAAGCTGCCCAGGGTACTGAGCACCTGGGTCCAGAAGTGGGGAGGGCCTGGGAGGCTGAGGTTTACAGGAAGATACATATGAGGGAGTGGTTTGCCTTCGTGCTCAGGGGACACACCTTTCCAGACATTTGGGCAGCTGTTGGATGGTTAAGGGCCCTGCTAGCTTTTACTCCCACCTTCGGTCTCCCTTTTGCCATCACATTCAGAAAATTTTAGTACCAAGTGCCTTCTGGAGGCACTTCCCACATCAAAAATTTTTTATTTTCTTTTTCTTTTTTTTTGGTACAGGGAATTGAGCCCAGAATCTTTGCACTGAGCTACATCTCTAGCCCTTTTCTACTTTTAACTTTTATCTTAAGGCAGGACCTTCTTAAACTGCTGAATTTCTGATGCTAGGCTTGAACCTGCAGTCCTCCTCCCCCAACTTCCTGGAGTGCTGGGATTATAGGCATGCATCACGAATCCTGGCTACATCTAAAATTTTAAAAAGATCTTTTTGTGTGTGATATATCTGATTCTAGAACCTATTCTAAAGTATTTCATCGTATTTACTTATTGGCACAACAATTTTAGTAGCCCCTGGATCTGAACTTGTCATCTTCTCCTTCTTCCTCTTCCCTTTTTTTTTTTTTTTTTGGTACTGGAGATTGATGAGCTACATCTCTTTAGCCTTTCTTTAGTTTTTATTTTGAGACAAGGTCTCACGAAGTCTCTAAGTTGCCTAGCATGGGCTCTAATTCATGATCCTTCTGCCTACCAGAGTGCTAGAATTATATAGGTGTGTGCCACCATACCCGTTTGATCTGGACTTCTTAATTAGACTTCTGTGTAGTCATGAAAAAAAAAGGTGATGTTTTGACGATCTACAATAATTGCCTTGTTTTTTTTTCCTGTAGGCAAATCAGCTAACCGAGCACCTGGCTTTTGTGACAAAAGATTACTCCAACTTCATGGCTTCCCTGATTTGCACAACCCCTATGCAGGTGAGGTAATTTTGTCACCAGTGTCCAAGGTTTAGAGCATTCTCGTGGTTTGATGCCATTTGGCTCTTTTTTTGTGGGACATAAGTAATGAGTCTGAGCAATGTGGAATTCACTCAATTTAGGTGGCTTGAGTAGCATGGAGCCCCAACACTATTGGCATATTTTGGAGCATGTACCTCACATATGCATCTTCTGACTATGCTGAGGAATTCTGGGTTTTGGCTTTTTTTAAAAGTGGTGACAAACACTTGTTGAGTGCCATGCATTCTCCTGGGTACTTGCTGAGATGTGCACACTATGATTCTGATTCTACAGTTAAAGAAACTAAGGCTCCTGAAATTAAGTAACTTGCCACAGTCAGGCAGAACAGCTTTAGGAACAACCTCTCTCAGCTCCACTTTTTTTTTTGTACCGGGGATCGAACTCGGGTCCTTGCGCTTGTGCAGCAGGCAGTGAAACCACTGAGCTAAATCCCCGGCCCTGTCAGCTCCACTTTGAAGGCTTTCACCCAGCACACTGCAGTTTATTGGTGTAGTTTTTTGTTTGTTTTTTTTTTTGGTACGGGGAATCAAACTTGGGTCCTTGTGGTTGCAAGCCAGGTAGTTCCCTTATCCACAAAACACAGAAACTCATTGACACCATTGGGAACTATGAAAGTTTGTCAGTAGCCTGATCTGAGGGGGGCTCCCCTCCCCTGAAACACTGCCTCTTGTTTATTCCAGTGGTTGCTCTTCACTGGAGTCTCTGCAAGTAGAATCCATGCTCTGCTGAGTGACTGTTGACCACATGCTGGGAATTGCTGAGAGTCCATTCCACATTGATTTCAATACCCTGGTGGCAGAAGAAAGTCTGAATTTGAGAGAGAGATTTTCTTGGGGTTGGGAGTGGAGGACGAGTCAGATCTTCTTTATAGTTTATGAATCAGAAAACACTTCCTGGGAAAAATAATTATGTCTAACTTTAAAGACAATGAGGCAGCTCAGCAATAAAGTGCTTGCCTAGCATGCACAAGGCCCTGAGTTTAGTCCCTCGAATCTCAAACAAAAAGAATGCAACTGATCTTGTTTGAATCATTGAGTCTAGAGGAATTTTACTTATCTAGTCCATGTGTTTGTGTATGGGTCAGACCATGGGCACAGCACTGGCCACAAAAATAGAACAAGTCCCCTACCCTCAAGGAACATCTGCAGTAGTGGGGGTGCTAACAGGCATTTCTGGAAGAGAAATTCTTTTAGAAAAATCTGTTAGGTCTACAGTGGTAAAATGTGTTTAGCGTGAAGTCCTGGGTTCAACCCCCCGCACAGTGCATGCATGCTCATGTGCACACACACAAACACACACACACACACACAAACACACACACTGGCATTGCTGGTCCTATTGTGAGCATGGTCAGGTCCTCAACCAGGTCCTGGCAGCTGATCAGTTTGCTTCTTGCAGGAGTATGGAATGATTTGGTTCTCAGGTGCTACAGGCCAGATGTCTGACCTGAACAAAATGATGGTGCAGGATCTGAGTACAGCTTTGGACCACAATAATTCTCAGCACTATACACAGGCCACGTTCAAGCTGACTGCAATGCTCATTAGCAGCAAAGGTAATGCACATAAGCCCCGTGGAATTCTGGATCACTTCTAAGTGAATGTTTGCCAAAGTGGTTCTTAATAAACTGGAGTCCTGGGCAAAGAAAGAGGTGGTGCTCTCCAAATAGAGTTCTCTGTGGCATCTATGAGTGGAAAGTAAATAAAAGGCCATTGTTGGCCCTAGCTGGAGCTGACTGTCTTATCAACCCACAGAACCTTTGACCCAGCCAGGGTCAAAGGCCTCTGAATGACCTGTTTTTGATTCCAGATTGTGACCCACAACTTCTCCATCATCTGTGTTGGGGTCTCCTCCAAATGTTCAATGAGCATGGCATGGAGACTGCCTTGGCCTGTTGGGAGTGGCTGCTGGGTGGCAAGAATGGAGTGGAAGTGCCGGTAGGACACTGACCCTCAGTGTAGGCCTGACAGGAGATGCAAAGAGGCTGCCCTGGCAAGACCCTGGCCAGCCTGCTACCCTCTCAAGCCTTGGTCCTCCTCATAGATTGTGGTGTTAATGCCTGACTACACAAATATTGGAAAACAGAACACAGTTTGTTAGAGTGGCTTGTAGAGCTGGTATTTTTTCAAAAGATCAGTAGGGGGAGCCATTTCTCTACTGAAATTGGAAGACTGTCAGTTGAAGGCCTGTTGATATTGGTTCTGATGGGGGTGCCTGTGCATTCGTCGATGAGGATGGATTTTTTAAAAAATTAATTTTAAGGGCCGGGGATTTAGCTCAGTGGTTCCGCCACCTGCCTGACAAGCACAAGGACCCGAGTTTGATCCCCAGTACCAAAAAAAAAAATTAATTTTATTGGTGCATTTAAGGTATACAATATAAGGACATCATCATTGGAAATTTGCACCTTTACATAATCCATCTTGGTTCTTATTTTTTCCACATTCCCCTGCCCTCTCTTTAACCCCTCCAGCCCTACCTACAAAGACTTTGTTTCCATTTTTTTCCTCATGTTCCATTCCCTTCTTTCCTTTCCCCTACCCCTCACACATCCCCTTCCAATTTGCACCTTTTCTTCCTATTTCACATTATTTATTATACTTTTTAGTCCTTATTTACATTTTCAGTTTCTCACACTAGAGAAACTATTTGGTATTTACACATGTGTGTCCTATTTATTTCACTTAAGAGTATGGCCTCAATATGCATCCATTTAGCTATAAATGTCTCTAGTTTCTTGTTCTTTGCGGCTCAGTAGTACTCCATTTTATATTAAAAAAAAAAACAACACATCTTCTTTATCCAGTTTTCAGTTGATGGGCACTTGGGCTGTTTCCAAGATTTAGCTATTACAAACTATAAATATGGGTGTACATATATCACTGTGGTATGATTCTTTTAATTCTTTGGGGAAGATACCCAACAGGGGAATAGTTGGGTCAAATGGGACCTCTAGTTCTAGTTCTTTGAGGTATCTCCATACTGATTTCCACAGTGGTTGCACAAGTCTGAACTCCCACCAGCAATGGAGAAGGGTTCCTTTCTCCCCACACCCTGCCACCATTTGTTATTGGTTGATTTCTTGATAGCAGCCATTCTTTCTGTGGTCAGGTGGAATCTCAGTGTTGTTTTCGTCTGCATCTCTCAAATGACCAGTGATATTGAACATTTTTTCATATATTTATTTGCTGCTTTTACTTCATCTGAGAAATGTCTGTTCATTTCGGATGCCCATTTTTGAATTGGGTCTTTGAATTTGGGGGGTCTGATTTTTTTCAATTCTTTATATATTCTTGATAGTAGACCTTTGTCTGAGGTACAGCTGCTAAAAATTTTTTCCTACATTGTAGGTTGTTTCTTAGCTCTGTTGGTGGTTTCTCTTGCAGTGCCGAAGCTTTTTAATAAGATGAGATCCCAGTTGTTGATTCTTTCTGCTAGTTCCTGTGCTACTGAGGTTTTGTTCATGAAGTCTTTTCCTATGCCAATGTCTTCAAGAGTTCTACCTAACTTATCTTCCAGCAAGTTTAGAGTTTCTGTCTTACTATTTAGATCTTAAATCCACTTTGATCTTAGTTTAGTGCATGATGATAAGTATGGGTCTAGCTTTAATCTTTGACAGTCTGAAATCCAGTTTTTCTAGCATCATTTATTAAATAGGCTATCTTTCCTCCAATGAGGGTGTTTGGCTCCTTAGGCAAAGAGGAGGTGGCTGAGTATGTCTGGAGTTGTTTCTGCATCTTCTAATCTAGTCCACTGATCCTTGGGTCTGTTTCTTTGCCAGTACCATGCTGTTTTTATCACAGTAGCTTTGTAGTATAGCTTCAAGTTGGGGATTGTGATACCACCAGCCATGTCTCTGTAGCCTAGAATTGCTTTTGCTATTCTAGGTTTCTTCTGATTCCAAATGAATTTCTGGATTGTTTTCTCTAGTTCTGTGAAGTATATTTTTGAAATTTCTTTTTTTTTTGGTACTGGGGCTCGAACTCGGGTCCTCGTGCTTGCGCAACAGGTGACGAAACCACTGAGCTAAATCCCCAGCGATTTTTGAAATTTCAATCAGCATTGCATTAAGTCTATATAGTAGTTTTGGAAGTATGGCCATTTTCACTATATTGGTCCTTCCTAACCAGGAAGAAGGGATATCTTTCTATTTTCTTGTATCGTCGTTGATCTCCTTTTTCAGAGTGCTGTAGTTTTCAGTGTAGAGGTCTTTTGCTTCCTTTGTGAGGTTGATTCCTGGATATTTCATTTTTTTAGATGCTATTGTAAAAGGAATTATTTCCCGAATTTCTCTCTCAATGAGTCTGCTATTTGCGTGTAAGAAGGCTATTGATTTTTGTGTGTTGACCTTGTATCCAGCTACTTTACTGAATTTGGTTATTAAGTTTAGAAGCATTTTGGTGGAGTTCTTGGGGTCTCTATATAGAGTATCATATCATCAGCAAATAATGACAGTTTCACCTCTTCCTTTCCTATCTTTATTCCTTTCATTTCTTTCTCTTTTCTAATTGCTGTGGCTAATGTTTCCAGAACAATATTGAACAGGAGGGGTGATAGTGGGCATCCTTGTCTTGTTCCTGATTTTAGAGTGAAAGTTTTCAGTTTTTGACCATTTAGTATGATGTTGGCCATTGGTTTTTCATAGATAGCCTTAATCAGGTTGACATAAAGACCTTCTATTCCAATTTTCTGTAGCATTTTTATCATGAATGGGTGTTGGATTTTGTCAAATGCCTTTTCTGCATCTATTGAGATGGTCATATGTTTTTTGTCCTTGACTCTGATAATAGAGTGTATTACATTTATTGATTTATGGATGTTGAACCATCCTTGCATCCCTGGGATAAATCCGACTTGGTAAGGGTGTGTGATCTTCTTGATTACAGTCTGTATTCTGTTTGCCAATATCTTGTTGAGGATTTTTGCATCTATGTTCATTGGGGACATTGGTCTGTAGTTCTCTTTTTGGGTTGTGCCTTTCCCTGGTTTTGGAATCAAAGTAACGCTTCCAGGAATGAATTTGGAAGCCTTGCTTCCCTTTCAATTTCCTTGATGAGTTTAAAGAGTAATGGTGATAGTTCTTTAAATGTCTTGTAGAATTTAGCAGTGAAGCCATCAGAACCTGGGCTTTTCTTTGTTGGTAAGTTTTTTATTACATTTTCAACTTCACTCATTGTTATTGGGGTGTTTAGAATTTCTATACCTTCTTCATTTAATTTTGGCAATTCATGTGTATCTAGGAATCTGTCCGTTTCTTCTGTTTTCCATTTTATTAGAGTACAGGTTCTCAAAGTAGGTATTGATGATTCTCTGGATTTCTGTTGGATTTCACCTTTTTCATTCTTAATTGCATGGATTTGAGCCTTTTCTTTCCTTTTTTTGGTA
This sequence comes from Heterocephalus glaber, assembly GCF_053883595.1. NCBI lineage: Eukaryota > Metazoa > Chordata > Mammalia > Rodentia > Bathyergidae > Heterocephalus > Heterocephalus glaber. Next base: position 5,786,665 of record NW_028258467.1, on the reverse strand, counting down.
AGGTTGGCTAAAGGTTTATCAATTTTATTTATTCTTTCAAAAAACCAACTCTTTGTTTCATTGATTTTTTTGTATCATTCTCTTAGTCTCCATTGCATTGATTTCTGCTCAGATCTTTATAATTTTCTTTCTTGTACGAGCTTTGGGTTTGTTATGCTCTTCTTTTTCAAGGTCTTGAGGTTCTGCATTAAGTTATTTAACTGAGTTCTCTCTGTTGTCCTAATATGGGCATTCACTGCTATGAATTTCCCGCATAGAACTTCTTTCATTGTGTCCCACAGATTCCTGTATGTTGTACTGGCATTATCATTTACTTGTAGAAACTGTCTAATTGCTTCTTTAATTTCCTCTGTCACCCATTGGTTGTTCAGGAGGGTGTTGTTCAATTTCCATGTGTTTATGGGTGTTTTGCGGTTTCTTATGTTATTGATCTCCAATTGTATTGCACTATGGTCTGATCATATACAAGGGATGACTTCTATTCTTTTACATTTACTTAGATATGTCCTATGAGCTAGCATGTGATCTATTTTGGAGAATGACCTGTGTGCAGCTGAAAAGAATGTATATTCTGATTTTGTGGGGTGGAACACTCTGTAAACATTTATTAAGTCCGTTTGTTCAATAGCTTCATTTAGTTCTAGAATTTCATTGTCAATTTTTTTTCTAGTTGATCTGTCTATTTGTGATAGAGGGGTGTTGAGGTCCCCCACCACAATTGTATTAGTGATTATTTGGTTTTTCATGTCCATTAATATTTGTTTTGTATAGTTGGGGGCATTTGTATTTGGTGCATATATATTTAGGATTGTCATCTCTTCCTCTTGGATTGTTTCCTTCACAAGGATGTAGTGACCATCTTTGTCTCTCTTAATTAGTTTTGGTTTGAAATCTACTTTGTCTGCAAATAAGATTGCTATGCTTGCTTTTTTCTGGGTTCCTGTCATGTGGAGAACTGTTTTCCATCCTTTTACTTTCAGTCTAAGGATTTCCTTTTGAGTTAGGTGTGTTTCTTGTATACAGAATATTGCTGGATTTTGCTTCTTAACCCTAAGATGCATGAGGCTCTAGAAAATTTCAAAACAGAAATAATCTCCCAGATAAATACAGATATGGTGAGCAGAGTGAAAGACATGATTAGAAGCTCTAGAGCAGAAACAGATAAGAAAATAGATGAGATCAGAAACATGCTGGAAGCCATGAATGCCCAGCATAAGAAAGAAATGGAAAACATGAAACAGATTCAAACAGATATTCAGGAGATTAAAAACTCCATTGAAAGCATGCAGAGCAGACCAAGAGAATCTGAAGACAGAATAAGATATAGAAGACAGGATTAAAAAAAATAAAAAAATAAAAGAATTTAAAAAATTAAACAAAAAAAAGACAGGATTGCAGTTAAGGGCTATGAAAACAGAGATTTCTTAAAGATAGTAAGGGGCCATGAGAAATCAATCCAACAGCTTCTAAATGATGCAAAGAAGAATAACATAAGACTCATAGGAGTCCACGAAAAAACAGGAGAAAGTACCACGGACATAAAAAAAACTGTTCACAGAAGTAATAGTAGATAACTTCCCAGACAGAGGTAGAGAATTGGATGTATAGATAAGCGAGGCATATAGAACTCCATCCAGCCATGACCAAAACAAATCTACACCTAGACGTATAATAGTTAAGATCCCAGAAACCGAACAGAAGAACAAAATTCTACAGGCAGTTAGAGAAAATAAACAAATCACCTACAAAGGAAAGCCCATCAGAATCACACCAGACTTCTCAACACAAACACTCAAATCAAAGAGAGCCTGGAGTGAAGTATTTCAAGCCCTAAAAGAAAATAACTTTCAACCTAGACTGTTGTATCCAGCAAAATTATCTTTCAAAATCGATGGGGAAATTAGATACTTCCATGATAAAGAACACCTGAGAAATTTCATGAACACCAAAGCAGCACTCCAAACAATTTTAAGCAATATCCTAGAAAAAGACAATGAAGGTCACAACTCCACGAGGCCCAGCAGAGAGAAGGCACCACGCAAGGTAAGACACTAGAGCATAAGGGGGGAAAATAAGAAATAAAAGAGCCAACAAGAGTAAAACATCATGACAAGGATGAGTCAATATCTGTCAATTATAACTATCAATGTTAATGGCCTCAATTCACCAATCAAAAGAAATAGACTGGCAGAATGGATTAAGAAGCAAAACCCAACAATATGCTGTATACAAGAAACACACCTAACGCAAAAGGAAATCCTTAGACTGAAAGTAAAAGGATGGAAAACAGTTCTCTATTTGTTTGCATCTAGTTTTTGGATTCCATTTGTTTCCTGTGTTGGAATTGCATCATGTTCCTCAGCTACTCTATTTTTTTTTTATCTGTGTCCTCTCTAGATTTATTCATCATGTCATGCACTATGGACACAATCTCTGCTGATATCTGAGAAATTATTTCTGATTTCATTTTTTCCAAATCCCTTTTGTTGCCAGTTCATGGAGTCCAGGTGGTTGAGTATCAGATTATTCCATCTTGTTTCCCTTTGGGGTTGCTTTAGGTGATCTGGAAGTCTAGTTTTGAGACTTGTTTATGTGTCTTCTCATTTCAGGGGTGGGGAGGATGTGTGTTGCTGGCACCTGCATGGCTTGCTTCCTTGGCGCTTGGGGTGGTGGTATGGCAGCCCGGAAGGTTCACCTCCTCTGCACTGGGGGTGGTGGTGTCTTGTATATTTTGATAAGCAGCAATACCAGCTTTCATTTGTAATACAGTTTGTGGCATTGGAAGAAAATGATTCTGTGATTGTTGAAGTGAATTATGTTATAAATGCAAAGAGAAGATAAAATATTAAAAGCATAAAAAAGAAGATATTTGTGGGAATGAGAATGCTCTATAGCAGGAGGATGGTGTACTTTGGGATTCAGGAAAGCTATGAGGTTGTCTGAACCTGTTGGTGTATTTGTGCACCTGTACAGTGAAAAAGAAGTACAAGGAGATGAGGGGCTGGTAAGATAAGAAAGACCAAAAGGAATAGAATAGAGAGGACAGAAGATTAATACGAGGGAATATAGGAGTAACTGAGAGGGGACAGAATATGCTGAACTAAAAACTTGAGGAATTTAGAAAGTGGGAGAAAGAAGGAAAAAATAAAATAGTATTGCTATGGAAGCTTGAGTTGCAGAAAGGAGATATAGAAGACACCAACTAAGCAGAGAAACAAAAAACCCAAAAACCAAAAACTACCCAACAGGAACTCAGATCAAATAATCCAGCAAGAGAATGTACATGCAATTCACGTGTGATCACTATGCCGAAAAGCCTGAGTGTTCACACAGTTTCCTTCTTGCCTTAGGTGCAGTCTGAATGCAGGCAGCCCCACCAAATTCCCCTCTTTTCCCTTGTACTCAAAACCCAAACAAACCTAGTCTCAAGAATTCTCTCCTTCAGCTTTCAGACAATCTGACGCTGACCCTGGGCATAGCTTAGGAACTCTTCCCATCTCAGGTACGATGACAGAGTCTGCAGGCCAGTTCACTTCCAGGTGGGGGGTCTGTGGAGTCCACGGGTGCACTTGCACCCTGGTGGGGGTCTTTGGGAATACTAGAATGAATTTGCATTCAATGATCAGGATGAGCTTGTCAGGGACATCCTTCCAGACTGCATGGAGGCAGTGAGCTTCTGCCTGGTTATAGCATCTCCTTCCTCCTTAGAGGTCTAGTGTGGGGCCCTGCTGGTTGGGTCCTATTTGCTGAGGAGCATAATGTGGCCCCCACTGAGGCATTTGGGAAGTCATCAGACAGACCAGTCTTCTAACCAAGACACTCACTCACTGCAGAGATTATAGTGACCCTTTTGCTCTTGTCAGAGTCCTGAGGAAGTAATATCAGAGTGAATTTAGGGCCACAATCAATTCATGAATGTTACTACTCCAGGGAGACAGGCTGCAGAACCAGGCTGAGGGTTTGGATTTCTTCCTGGAAGTTATCTTTCAGTACAGGCTACTCAGAGGAGACTTGCGCTATAGCTGGCAGCCAAGTGTCCTGTGAGCTGTCCTGTGGAGGCTCCACAGGGACAAAATTCTTAGTCTGATAGTAGCTAGAGGGACTGCAGAGGCCACCATGACAGTTCCTGTAGACAGTCCCTCAACCCCCGTGGATGCACCTGAAGCAGATATTTCTTCACTGGAAGTCCAAACTGGCCTCTTTGCTTTTTCCTACTGTGCCTATTTGACCCTCAGGAGCAGAACCATAGAGCAATTCTCTTATTGTTTCAAAGCACAGTGCTTATGAAAAGTCTTCCTTGCATTAGCTTGGGGACAGTAACACCTGCAAACTCATGTCTGCCCTTTCACCAGGTGAGGTGTGTTGTGGCCTTGGACTGTGGACTAAAACATTGACCTGATACCAGGTGTTGTGGCACATGCCTGTAATCCCAGCACTCAAGAGGTTGAGGCAGGAGAATCATTGCAAGTTTGAGCCCAGCTTGAACTACACAATGAGATCAAGGCCAGCCTGGACTATATAGCGAGTCCTTGTCTCAAAAAAAACAAACTAGAAAAAAAGACACTGACATGAGGAGGGACTGTGTAAACAGCCAGGGTAAGGGGATACAGAACTGGAAAGGAGTAAAAGGCAGGATTCTAAAGACAAGGACTTTATAAAGCAGCCCTTTAAATGCTGAGCATAGGTTAATTCCTGTTTAAGAAATTTCTGGCATTTCCTCATAGCTGACCTATTAATTCAATTCTTTTTCAAACACTTGTTTTCAGACCAATGTGTAAGAGAACATTTAGACGTCACTGAGAGGGCTCTGAATCCCTCCAGTTCAGTATTTCCCTCTCGACCTCCTCCTTCCCTGGCAGTGAGGGAATGTCTGCTGCTAAGGCCACTCTGCCCATACCTCTGTGTGCTGTAGTTTCAAGAACACAGAAGCCATTGGGAGTGAAGTGACCCGTCTTGTTTGGTTGGACCCTGGAGCTGTTAGTGATGTCCCTGAAGCTATTAAGGTAATGTAGCCCCCACCTGGCCTAGGGGCAAACCAAATCTAGAACTGAGTCCCGGATGCCCGGACACAATTCAGGCAGAAATAGAGCCCAGGTGACCTCAGGGCTGAAGTATTTTAACTTCCTGCATTTTCCATTTCTAATATGTAGCATTTATTATGCTTATGGTAGGAAAATTTTAATGTACTTTAACCTAATTGAAATTACACTATAACATAGGGCACGAGAAACATTTTCTGCAGTTCTGAATGGGTTGTGATTTTCACTTTTTATGTCCATCCTTGTAATTCGTGCCATGGGCTGGATATCCCCAGCCAGGCCCCAGGGACGGCCTGAGCCACTCATCTCCCCTCTTTCTCCCTAGTTCCTTGTGACCTGGCACACCATTGATGCCGGTGCTCCAGAGCTCAGCCATGTGCTATGCTGGGCACCCACAGATCCCCCCACGGGCCTCTCCTCCTCCAGCACATACCCTCTACACCCTCTCACAGCACAGTACGGGGTGAAAGTCCTGCGGTCCTTCCCCTCGGTGAGCCTTGGGTAGCACTGTTCAGTGGAGAGAGAAGACACAGCTTCGTTGTGGGAGCTGGGAGGGACCCAACTGTGCCTGTCCATCCTAGAATATGTCTTCATTCCTCATTTTTCTTCAAGTAGTTGTAGAAGATAGATCTAGTTCTAATTCAGCTGTGTTTTCTAGTCATACTTGTTTTTAGCTTTCATTATGGGTTAAATAAGAAAGTAGACTTGCGTTTGGTCCCCGAAGTGAGCAACTTCCCATGGCACCTATGCCTCCTACCCGACAGCAAGTACATTTTTTTCCTCTGAGTAGTAGATATTGAATCCAAGGCTTCTACACTAAGCTGTATACCCAGTCCCTTTAAAAAAATTTTTGAGGGTCTTGCTAAGTTTCCCAGGCTGGGCTCAAACTTGCAATCCTCCTGCCTTAGTGTCCCAGAGTGCTGGGATTGTAGGCATGTGCCATCATACCTGGTTCCAACAGTGAACTCTTGAGGGTCTACCCATGGTGACCAGTGGAGGGAAGGTCTGTAGAGTGTTCTGGATTCTCAGTCACTATAGCCCAGGACCTCTGCTCTAACCTTCAGCCCATTTCCCTGAGGTGGATTCCTCTCCTTGTAATTGAGGGAGTCTTATTTCTTCTGCCTTTTACATCCTCATGTTTCAAGCCATTGGTCACTTTCGTTGCCATCCTTTAGGCCTTTCCCAGTTCTTAGTCCTGCTGGGGTGTACTGAGGAGGGCAGCATCCTATGGAGTATGCAGAAGCAGGGACAGGTCCTAGTGTCTGTCACTGTGTACTAAGTAGGGCCCTGAACCAGTGGTGGTAAACCTATGGCACATGTGCTGCAGCCAGCTGTTTAACACTGAAAGCTCTAAAAGGTTCACCATCACCACTCTAGACCAATTGTGTTGGCTGTTCTAACCTTAAGGTTCATAGTCCTTTTTTCTCTTGTGCAGGATGCCATCCTGTTCTACATCCCCCAGATCATGCAGGCCCTCAGGTATGACCAGGTAAGGCTGTGCTGACACAAGCCGTCTTCTGCCCTCCTGCAGCTGTGCACATTCCTGCCCTGGACACCCAACCTGGTCCCTAGCTGTCACAGGCTCTGTGGGGTTTCCCTTAGGAGTAGGGCTGCTCAGTCGTAACTACAGTCCCTGTGCTCCTATTGTCCCACCCTTAGGCCCAGTCAGGCTCTGTAGAGTGAGTGGGCTCTGGAGCTTTGACAGCCCTTTCCTCAGAGTAGGCAGCCTGTTTTCAGGCCACATAAATTCCCTGAACCAGATTTCCTTGCCTTGCCACTGGGTAGAGGTGAGGATTAGACAAGATGATGTATGTATTAGTTACTTGGGCTGCCATAGCAAAGCACCACAGAGCAAGTAGTCATTAATTTTCACACAAATCTGGGGCTGGAAGTCTAAGATCAAGGTGTCAGCAGGGCTGGTTTCTTCCTTGGCTCTCAGGTGGCATCTTCTCCCTTTGTCTTCACATGATGTTCCATCTGTGTGTCTTCATCCTGATCTCTTAGGAGGACTCCGGTCATCCTGGATTAGGACCCACCCTAATGACCTTTTTTTTCTTTTTCTTTTTTTAGAGATGCTGGGGATTGAACCCAGGGCCTTTGGATTGAGATACATTCCTAGCCCTTTTTAAAAATTTTGTTGCTAAATTGCCCAGTCTGGGCTTGAATTTGGAATCTTCCTGCCCCAACCTCCCAGAACACTGGGATTACAACTGGGTGCCACCATACCAGGCTTCATTTTTTCTAAATTACCCCTTTAAAGACCCTGTCTCCAAACATAATCACATTCTGAGGTACTTCAAGAAGTAAATTTGCAGAGTACAGTGCTTGTGAAAAAGCACATGCACATAAAGTGTGTAGCTCTGGGCATGGCACAGAATCACCTGCCAGTGTGATCACAACCAGGAGCCCACACCTGCCAACCCTGGGGAGCTCTCAGCCCTAGCTGCAGTGGGCACCATACTCCCCACATTGTGCCTCAGCTTCCTCTACCCCAGGCAGGCTGGCTCTCACTGCTTGCATTAGCCACAGTGGCTATGATCCCTGGGGCTGGATGTCCTCCCCACCAATTGGCATGGTGCTCCATCGAGGTTGCAGAGACCAAAGAGCTTCTACAGCTTCAGTCAACCTCTCTCCTTTATTAAAAGGTCTGGTAGAACTACTCATTGCCCCAACTAGGTGGCTGCCAACCCTCCAATCCGAGCAGTGGCACATGTGGAGCCACATTCACCTCCTGGAGCCCTACCTCTGATGCCGGCACTTCTGGGACTGCCATGAAGCACCTTGTCTGCAGGAAGCTGTCTCCTTTTCCCTCCTGTCTCCTTTTCCCTCCTGTCCCCTTCACCAACCATGTTCTGTCTTCACTGCTTAGCACTCTGCTTCTATATGGGTCTAGCAGAAGGGCCTGATTCAGAGGAGGAGGAGAGCGGGTGCCAGTGCCCAGGGTCTCCATGTGAACCACCAGAAAATGGTCACATGTGCAGTCTACACTGAGCACATGTGGGCTCAGGTGGCTGCAGTTAGCACAGCCAGTGTAGGTAGGCTGCATTTCCTTTTTTTTTCTGCCTTTATTTTATGAGTTGCTATGTAAATAAATCATAAATCAATAAATCTATCTTGCCAGTTGTAACGGCACACACCTTTAAATCCCTGTACTCTAGGAGGCAGAGGCAGGAGGATTGGAAATTCAAGCCCAGCCTTGGCAACTTAGCAACTTATTGAGATCCTATCTCAAAATAAAAAAGACTGGAGTAGCTCAGTGTGAAGGCCCTGGGTTCAATCCCCAGAACAATACATACATTGAAAATTGCATTTTATTTTCTAGTTTTCAAAATAATAAGTTAATTCTTTAGCATTATCCAAAGGTGATCAATGAGATTTTTTTTCCAAATATCATTATAAACTTGTGGATTTGGACACCTTCAGTGTCTGTTAGCCCACTATGGTTGTTTGTTTTGTGCTGCTGGGGATCAGACCTGTGCTAGGCAAGTGCTCTACCACTGAGCTACACCCACAGTACCAGTTACTCTTTTCTGATGTGTATCTTTCCAACTGCAGGTAACCTCCTCAGATTGTCTGCTCTGCTCTTTGGTCTTTAGTCTTTGAGAGTCTCCTTGCTTTCCAGAATAAAATATTCCAGGTTCTTACTGTTTTTCTGCCACAGACCTAAAATCAACCAACCAAGTTTGTGAAGAGTTCTGATTCATTTTAGTGGGCATTGTTACAGAGATGCCTTAATCTGCATGCTGAGATGCTCACTGCCACTGAGTTGTCCTCCTCTCCAAGCCTTTCCAGCCTAGAAAAGTGCATCGAGAGATTATACTGATGCTCCCACTTCAGATGTAGGATAACAGAGTGGTTTTTTAAAAAAACTGTATTTCATTCTGTGTTTGAGTATTTTAACACTGAAAATATTGAGTGATAACTACATTAACAGATTATTTTTTTTGTAGTAATTAGTAGTTTCAAAGTAGCAGCGTTGATGTTGTTACTTACCAGTATGAGTGCCCAAAACTGGTTTGGATAGTTTTGCTATTTTGTCCTTAACATGCTGTATTTCTCATTGTGGATATACAATTAAATTTTGTGTCAAAGAATTCTTTGTGGTTATACCAATTCGACTCAGCTAGCTTTATTTATTTTTTTCCCCATTTTTAGAGAATACCTGTGCAGCTATAAATACATATACATATTTACTTACACTTGTTTTTCTAACAAGGAATTATAGATCTGGGCATGGTGTCCTGAGCCTATAGACCCATCTACTTTTGGGCTGAGGCAGGAGGATCATTTAAGCCCAGGAGTTTGAGGCCAGTCTGGGAAACATAGCAAGACACAGTCTTTAAAAAAAAAAAAAAAAAAAAAAAAACCTAATGAAATGGCCAAGAAAGGAAAGAATAGCATGGAAGTGGCAAATACATACCACATGTAGTATATTGGCTTTGGAACTCTGTCATTTTTATTATAAAACAAACTTGTATCTAAATGCACTACAGATTGAATATTTCGGTTGACCTTTAGATCTATCTGTCGGATTAAAATTGGGAGATAAACCACTTACCGTCCACACTGGGAACATCCAAGGAATACTATACCAGATGGGTGGCCACAAAGTACTGCAAGAAGAGAAAGGCCTCTCCTCTGGGAGTCTTCCCTGAGGAGCCAGCCTTCCTTTTTAAACCTAGGGCATGATCATTAAAACTGGAGTTACCTGCCAGGTGTGGAATACACATGCCTGTATTCCAGCTACTCTGGAGGCTGAGGCAGGAGGATAGGAAGTTTGAGGCCAGCCTGGGAAACTTAGCAGGACCTTATCCCAAAATAAAAACAAATAAATGAAAAGGGCTGAGGGTATAGCTCAGTACTGGGTTCCATCTAATTGTATGTCCCCAGTGGAAAATATGCCCAGGACAAAAGGTAATTTGTTAATGTAGTTAGTACCCAATATTTTTAGTATGAAGAAAAATAAAAACAGAACACTCGGGTTAGTAGATGAGTGGTGGGAAATAACTGAAAAGGAAAAAGAGGAGAGGTCCTTAGGATAGTGACCATCAGGATATTAACTTCTGCAAGAACTAGCTCTGCATTAAATAGAGCTTTCTAGAACCCATCTGTCACTTAACATTGTTCTAAACAATTTGCTTACAAATGAGCTTTTTTGGTGTAGGGGGGTACCGGGCATCAAATTCAGGACTTGGCGCTTGCCAGGCAGGCGCCGGAATCACTGAGCTAAATCCCCGGTCCACAAATGAGCTTCTTGTATTTGTAAAGGATGGAAATTGCTTTGAGAGTCATTCTTAAATCCAAGAGAAGGAAACCAAGGAGACAAACACTGACTCAGGCCTCTATTGGGGACCTCATCCCCTTGGGTCCCACCCTTCTAGGTGGAATTTGGCTTGCCCTTGGGCTGGACTTGCCATGAATCCTGGAGAGGTCACCCACACAGAAGGAGCCACACAGCCAAGCACTCCCAGGAGTTAGCTCCTGCACTGCTTAGAAGGGATCTGACCTGGAAGAGAGAGGACCCCGAGCCTAGGCTAACAGGGACCTTGCTGCCCTGCAGATGGGCTATGTACATGAGTATATTCTGTAGGCAGCATCTAGATCCCAGCTTCTGGTGCACCAGTTTATCTGGAACACCAGATAAGTGTAATTGATATGGTAAGGAAAGAATATGGAGTTATATGAAATGTTCACTTAAAAGCAAAAAAAAAAATAGAAACAGCATTAAAAATATTTAACAAATGTGATATCTACATCATTAAAAGTATTTAGAAGAAATATGGGTGTAGTGGCTCAGGCCTGTAGTCCCAGGCTGAGGCAGAAAGACCACTTGCATCCAGGAATTCAAGGCAAATGTGGGCAACACAGGAAGATCTCATCAAAAAAAGAAAGGTGGGGAGGCAGGCAAGGTGGTGCACACCCCATAATCCAAGCTATTCGAGAGGATCTCAGCCTGGACAACTTGGTGAGGTTCCGTCTCAAAATAAAAAGGGCTGGACAACAGCAGGCTCATAAACATTTTAACTGATAAATTATATCAAACAATTAAAGCAGAAAAAAGAAGGAACACTTCTCCCCTCATTTTAGGAAATCAACATTGTGCTAATCCTAAAACTGGATAAAGATAATAGAAGAAAAAAGTATGAACATAGACAGAAATTTGTTTAACAAAACAAACTATTAATTGTTTCCTCTTTGACTTGAGTCTGCTTCTGCATCCGGTGTGGTGTAATATGTTGCCTTGGCTGAGATGCATAAAGAAAATCTGGCCTCACAGAGATAGTGCTTGGAGGCACAGAGGAGTCATTCGAAAGGAACAAGTTCCAAGATGCGTGTGAAGGTGCGAGATTTGGCTTTGGGATGGCAGTCGGTAAGCTGATTCATTTTGGGTAGAATAGTGGCCCTGAACTAAGTCACTGGAGGGACGGGATGTTGAAAGAGTAGAATTGGCTGGATATGGTGGTGCTCGCCTCTAAGCTCAGTTCTGGGAGGCTGAGGCAGGAAGATTTAAAGTTTAAACCCATTCATGGCTACTCCAAAGGATTTTTCAAAAGGGGTGGTTTTACCTGTCGGGACACTCAGCCCGGAGAATTTAGACCAACCACTCTGAACCATCCCCACGGCCTTCTTCGGATGATTCACCCACTTAATCCTGAAGCAGATGCGTATGCAGAGGCTGTGTCAGGTGTGTGCCACTGAGGCAGGAACCCATGCTGTAGCAGGTGCCAGTGGAGTGCAGTCCGGAGTCCCACTGGGGACAAGGAGATCACACCACACCAGGACTCCACAGACCAAATTTCCTTCCTGATTTGACCACTTCCTCCTGGGCCACATTTTTCCTTTCTGGTATCTGTGTCTTCACCTGAAAGGAACTGAGACTCCATAAAAATTCACAGCATCTTTGAATAATTCAGGGTAGAAAATCAAAAAACAAAGTGTTTCCCTTACTTGGTGAGTTCTCTGTGACTTTTCTCCCCAGCATGGCTAATTTGAGAGTTCAGGCTTTTATGGCTTCAGGTTATTTTAGGAGGTCACAGAAAAAACCTTTTGCTCTGGAGTTCTTTATCCTTTCACCCCACAGACTCAGCCTCTCCCCATCCTGGGCACATGGCAGAATAGACTCTTTCAGATGCACCCTCCCCCCATTTCTTCCCTCAGTTACTCCTGTAATTCCAGCACAGGAGGCTGAGGCAGGAGGGTTGTGAGTTCAAGTCCCACCTGGGCAACTTAGACTCTATTGCAAAGTAAAATATAAAAAGGGCTGGGAATGTAGCTCAGTAGTAGAGCATCCCTGGGTTCAATTCCTAGTACCTCTCCCCCAACACTGACACAAAACAACTTACTCATTCGCTCTCTTTCCATACGTATGTGCAAAGAAAAGATCATGTGAGCACCTAGAGATGGCAATCACAAACCAAGAGGAGAGGCCTCAGAGTGACACCTACTTTACTGGCACATATACTGGGGACCCCTGAAATGTTACTATAAACCTCTGCAGTAGGCTTCAGTCTCCTGCCCAGTGTATGATGCAGGCCTGAGAAATCAAACTAAAAGACTAAGAGAGGCTGATGCTGGTGCAATCAACAAAGGTGCTGGCCAGTCCAAGCCTTTGATTTTTTTTTTAAGGCTTTGATTTTTATTGGTAATGGATTGGGGTAAAGGCAAACTACATGCAAGGATGCATAGTTGTGTGGTTATTACGGAAATTAATGTAAGCAAGGCTAGTAAAAGACAAGACAAAGAATTATTGAATTACAAATAGAATAGAAAAAATATAGCATTGTGATTAGAACATTGTCCTTCTAGTAAGAAAGTTTTAATTGTGGGAATGGAATTTGGATGGAAGTTACTCTGACCTCAGCACATAGGCGTTGTTTCTCAAAACAGACTCATTTCTCAAAACAAGCCAATTGTGGGGTTAACTTTACACAGCCTGCACTGCTTACAGCCTGCTTTGGGCATAATCAATATTACAGTCTCCCACACACATAGATCTTGGACTTCCCAAGCTCCAGAACTGTAAAGAAATAAATTCACAATGATCATGTATTGAGCTTTTTTCACAGGTCATTCATGATCATTATAAATATTTGTTATTATTGTTAAAATTTCACAAAACTCTTAGCACTATTACCATTTGGACTTTACTGTACTAAATGGAAGAACTACTCTTTCACCAAAATCAGTCCTTCAAATAATCATCTTTAGGAAATTTGTCATATCCTTATGACCCTGGACATATTTTCTTTTAAATGGACTCACTGTCTCTTTTATAGAAATAAACACATTGTACAAGGAAATATTATTGCACTACTTTAAATGAGAATCCATTATCACCCATCACAATGGAAAATAGAAATAAATACAAGCACCAAAATGTCATTAGATTCTAATTAGATGTGCTAGCTGTGGGCCTGAAGTTTGTTCTCTCCGTTAAAAGGGAGATGAACAAGTATTGGAGAGAGGCGT